>NC_140165.1:63335128-63408491 GCF_963971535.1 Notolepis coatsorum
ACAATTGGCAGTGTTAGCGGGTGGGAAGCCGGCAGGTTATGTGTGTGTCCTGGTCGTTGTAAACTGCGGTTCCTACTGGTCGGTCGGGGCGCCTGTTCAGCAGGGAGGGGATCGGGGGGAAATAGCGTGAACCTCTGCATGCGTTACATTCCCCCAGTGAGACTCGTCGCTGTCAGGTGAAAAGAAGCGGCTGGCTGACTCCACATGTATCGGAGGAGGCATGTGGTAGTCTTCACCCTCCCCAGGCCGACAGTGGGGCAATGCACGCAACGACCAGGAAGGGAATTGGCATAACGACTAAATACAGAAAAAAGTGAGAACAAAAAATAGATTACATTTTTTTTGCAAACATAGTGGACAGACACAACATACAAAGTGAGAAATTAGGGGTTAAAGGCCAAGTTGAAGAGGTGGGTTTTGAGGAGTTTTTTTAATGAGTCCAGAGGGAGTCCTGACCAAAACGACACACAACAAGTTTCAACATAAAAACAGGGCATATAGAATATAGTTAGCATTATTGTTAATACTAGGTTATTACCATCGCCACCGTTAGGCGGCACAATAGGCACAAGAGGCTATAGGCAAGAACTAGGAAGTGTGTCCAGTGTGTATGTACGCGTGTGAAGCGAGCATGATGTTGATGTTCTTGGAGGATGGAATAAAGACGGAGGAATAACCACACAGCCTACTGACTCCTGGGTGCTTATTATAATTACTAATAGTCCAAGTGTGGACATTACAAATTGGCGACGATGTCGGTTTCGGTACCCGCGCCGGCTCCATTCCTTCCTGATGTGGGGGAGCCTGCAATACCATTTGCTACTTGGAAAAGGATCTTCGAGAATTACCTGAGGGTGAGGGGCGGAGCTGAGCGATCATGGAGTAGACGTGTTTCACATGAGCTCCCTTCTACCGTGCTGAATATACATTTCTCCCCATTAGTCTTTATTTTATTTTTATTTGTTTTTTATCTGTTTGCTAGGCCGTCGTGTTTAGTATACTGTCGTCGACTTTTTTCGACTTTCTGCGATGTCGGTGGTGGAAACCAGATCCATGAGCGCCCCAACCAGCAAACCACCACCGGGCCTGGCCGCATCGTCGCCCGGTCTCGGTGAGATTAGCGATGCTGTGCTCTTGGTCATGACCAAGCTACACGCAGACTCTGAGACACGCTTCGCTGAAGCACAGAAGAAAGTGTTGGCGGATTTTTGTGTCAACCTCCATCGTGAGATATCAGAAGAAATACGGCTGGCTGATAGACAAGATGGAGTCGATGCACGCTGTCTCCTCGGCTAATGCTAACTGTAACTGAGGGGTACAATTCCCTGACTGTATTGATAAGTATGGTATCATTAAACCACTACCTGCTTTATGTACTTTAACTACTGGCCACACAGTACATGATATAGATATGATGAACACTTTCCCACCTGATGAAACGAAGTCCACACAAATGTATAAATCGAATATTTTATATAGCAAAGGGTATATACAACGTTCACTTAATGACATTTATGATTTGAATGCACTTGTAAGGCAAATGAGTATTCGTAGGCAAATCAACATTGAATGTCCAATCTCTGGTTACGCAGGGAGCAAGTATACAACCTGGTTCTTTAGGGAACTATAGCGATGGTACTTAAATGATTATAGCTGGATATACTAAAAGGGGGTCCCGCTGGTTGTAAGTCAGTAGGGGGGGGGGGGGGTTAGGAGAGCCGCCGGCGATATCCCATCTGGCCAACGATTTCTTGGGAGAATTCAGAGTGCTGAACACGGTGCCCACAGAACCTCGGTCCACAGATGAATACAGCTGGGCCCTCTTGTAGACGGTAGCTGCCGGTCCACAACGAAGAGACGTGAGGCGACCTCACTCGGGGTAGAGCGCCGTCTCACCTGGACTCCTCTCGGGGGGTAGTTCCAACACTCAGCAGTGTTAGCTGTTATCCATGGCATAATCAAAGCACCCAAAGCAAGTAGATAATCCAAGCCGTGTAGGGCTCGCCGTCGTCCGGGTAAAGTAATCCAATGTACAGGTCCACTCGTCCTGGCCCAGAACTCCTCGGATGAAAGCACCACACGTGGTCTGCCCAGCCTGGTTAAGACTCTAGATAACGCCAGGAACGATGGGGGTACTGCTCACTTTATAACTCTAACCGAACGATGCACCATACATAATAGACTATTATTAACTTAATAGAAATACGTCCCACTCGACGGTATAGTGCCAAACTATGACAATTCAACTATTAATCCACACGATGTCTCAATGCCTATTCTGAGGCCAAGTAGGCCATACTGCACCACACGTGGGTCGTGGGTGAGGCTTCACGTCTGTTACTAGGTTGGAGGGTAAAGGACTAATGGACTAAAAGAAAGTTCTACTTTACTTGCGCCATATATATATGCGCTGTGAACAAATAGTACCATTCGTATTTCGCCAGACGTATTCCTACGCGGAACCGGGCTTGTAACGACATGTTCGTCGGCACGATTGAACTTGAACCAAGGGGCTTGGCTGCTGGCGCCAGGTTCTTGTCCAATGGTAGAATGAAACTATTATGGGCTGTTAGTAGACTAAAGGGATATTCAGTGTATATGTACAAGGAATATACAAGGGATATCAAACGATATACAAATACTATTAAATATATATCCATAAATAAATATATATATTCGGTTTAATCTGATCCTTCACAACACTAACGAACTAGCCATGCTAACGACGGAGGTATCATTACAGGGCGAGAAGATGGTGGGTCTCGAGTCCGCCCTGCTGGCTAGGCAGGCTGAAGTCAACAAACTACAGTCGGCAATGGAGGAGATGCAGTCCCGGGATAGACGCCACAACGTCAGGATTGTTGGAGTACCGGAGGCCAGCGGTGAAGGCCGTCTCTCTGAGACCATGCCCGAATTACTGCAAAAAATATTAGGAACTGACGTCCTCCCCTCGCCTCCTGTCTGTGAGTCGGCCTACAGGGCGGGCAGGTTTTCTCCCGGCGTGAACAAAGAGCCAAGGCCCATCATAGTCAAGCTGAACAGGCTTCAGCAGAGAGAACTCATCATGCGGTCGGCTCGTACCAGAAGGGGTAATCTGAGGCTTGGCGATCACAAAGTGGCCATTTTCGAAGACTTTACGCCGGAGGTTCAAGCACAGAGAGGCGAATACAAGGTGGTCCTGTCCAGGCTATGGAAACTAGGCCTGAGGCCCACGCTATTCGCTCCCGCGAAATTATCTGTGTTGGAGAAGGTCGATGGTCTGCGTTCATTTTGGTCGTTGGCTAAAGCGAAGGAATATCTCGAGGGGATACCCGAGACTGTTGCTTGATATCTATGTCGGGTGAGTGACTTGGCGGTGTGGGCCTATATACATTGATAGGGCCGACTATTCACAAATACTTGCTGTCATGCCCAGACACTCTAACTGTCCACTGCCCATCCAACTAGCGGGACTTCCCAATGACTTCTGTTACTTGCTAATGCTGACCTCATGATCGTACTTGTGTATCGCCTCTTTGGAAGCTAGCGAGCTAGCTGAACAATGTACATAACAGTCTCTAACGTGCTATCCGGATTCATCACTAGCTCACGCGCTAGCCTCGGGCTAGCTAGCGGGCTGCGTCTATCGTCTGCGTGGAGTCGTTCGAGACCCGTTAATAGTGACGCACTTTGGTTGTTGTTGCTGTATAAGTGTGATCGGCTCGCACAATCCAACGGTGATCGGGTCCTTAACTAAATTCTTGTATGCTGTTATTTTTATATCCATGCTGTTTTGAGCTTTGGGCTCCGGTAGGAGAAGATCGGTTGAATATGTATATAAACAAGATATGATAACAGGTTTTGTCAGATATTGCCTATTATCATCCCCGGGTTAATGAATGTGTTTAATTGTGCCTGATCAGAGGGACTGTTACAGATGTGCACTTTGACCATAACCCCTTTTTCCCCTTCTTATTATTGTCATTGTTAAATGGCATTTGTTTGCACAATTTACCTGGAACCCGATCCTACCTTAGACTACCGGCTGGTATACTCTAATTTAATTTTGTTTTGGATTTTTCCTTTGTCCATTGGTGCTATAACATTGCGTCGTTGATGCGCAGACTCCGAAATAGATGGTTGCAGGGTTGATGTTGAGTTGTTATATAATAATGACTATATTTAAAAAAAAAAAAAAAATCCATTATAAGTTATCTCATGTTAAGTCCTAGGCACACGGTGGTTTTCGACCGATATCTTTATTGAAACAATAGATGATAACGGGTTGTGTCAGATATTGCCTATTACCATCCCCGGATTAATTAATGTGTTTAATGCTTTTCTTACATAGGTTATGTCATTTCAGCCGTTGTGCCTGATCAGAGGGACTGCTACAGGGGTGCACTTTGACCATACCCCCTTTTTTCCCTTTCTTATTATTGTCATTGTTTAATTGACATTGTTCACACAATTTTGCACAATTAACCTGTGACCCGATCCTGCCTTAGACTATCGGCTGGGATGCTTTAATTTAATTTTGTTTTGAATTTTCCTGTACCCATTTGGGCTATAACATTGTGACGTTGAAGCGCAGATTCGGAAATAGATGGTTGCAGGTTGATGTGGAGTTATTATTTAATAATGGCTATTTTTACCATTATGGTTGTCTCATGTTGGGGCCAAGGCTCAGGTGGTTTTCGACCGATATCTTTATTGAATTTTATTTTTATTATTATTTGTGTTTATTGGACTAGTGGGGGTTTACTCAGGGGTTTATCTAGAGGGGGGTTGGAGTGGGGAGCGTCTTATTGGATCCATGTCTCTAGTGGGAAGTGATAGGAAGATGACCATCCTCAGTGGATGGGGCATAGGGTGGGGACTGGAGAGTGGGTATAGGAGGGCTTATAATGGGACGGGTGGGTTAGGGTTTAGAGTAGAAGGTGGGGGGGTTGTAACTGGGGTGGTATTTTTATGTGTTTTATGTGCTGTTGTCTTATATGTGTGTAATTGTTCCTCCTCTGTACTCCTGGGATTGACCGTCTGGGCCCGCCTGGATCAGCGCCTCGAGCAGTCTAGCTACACTGGTATGTTCTCTACGCATTTAGACAAGCTCGACCATGGCTAAATTGAATAATTTAATTTGGAACGCAGGAGGGCTTAACGCCCCACACAAGCGTGCCAGTGTCCTTTGGCTATTGAAGAGGAGAAATATTGACCTTGCTCTCCTTAGTGAGACGCATTTATTGGTAGGTGACGTGTCAAGACTGGCAAATCGGCAATATCACGTTATCTCCTCATCCTCAGCCGATGATAAGACGAAAGGAGTCGTCATAGTTACAAGACGTAACCTTGATATCAAAGTCCTGGACGTATGGTGGGACACGGAGGGAAGGATTACTATAGCAAAAGTTGAGTTCTCGCATAGGAAGATGGCTATAATAGCATTGTATGCTCCTAACACATTTGATTCAGCGTTCTATAATACAATCACGAAGAATATGTTGGAACTTAATGGATACGCTCTCATTGTGGGTGGCGATTTTAATGCATGCTGGGATGCGGAGATGGATAGGTCCGGGCCCTCTGAAACGAGCGACCAAAAACGGGCCTCTAAGGCCCTCAGGATGTGGGCCCAGGACACGGGGCTCACAGACCTTTGGCGCTTATCCAACCCCACCCTCAAAGATTACTCTCACCTGTCAGCCAGACACAAAAGCTTCTCTCGAATTGACTATGCATTCGCGTCCCCTAATATGTTTGATAGTTTCGATGTCTCATTGGTTCCCTTGGCTCTCTCAGACCACAAGGGGATTTTCATTACGGCAACCTTTGGCAGGCTCTCCGCAAGAGCTCCCAGATGGCGTTTTAATTCGACCTTGCTAAAGAACGATGACTTCTGTTCTGAGTTCAGGAGTAAACTAGCTGAATTTTTGCAGATCAACGTTGGCACAGGGTCCTGTGGAACGCATTGAACGCATTGAAAGGATTTATCAGGGGTCATGTCACACTATTTGCCTCCAATTTGCGAAAATCCCGGTCAAAAAAGCTAGAAGGACTGGAAACATTATATGCGGACCTATACGCATCATTGCAAACTAACTATAGTGAACGACTAAACACACAACGTAAGATAGTCAAAAAAGAAATAAACTCCATACTTAAACAACAGTCTGAGTTCTTGATACATAGGACAAGACAAAATTACTACTTTCACGGCTCCAGACCTAGCCATCTATTGGCAATGAAAATACGCTCAAATGATCATTTCTCGGATATCCCCTCGATCAGGACGAGCCAGGGTGCAGTCACTACTGATTCGAAAAGATCAATGACACTTTTAAAGAGTTTTACTCACAGTTATATAGCTCAGAGGGTAATCTTGATGACTCTAAATTTGAATCGTTCATTGGCGGGCTTGAGATACCCCACATTTCTGAGGAAGAGGCCAAGGAACTGGGGAGACCGATTACTCTCGTGGAATTGAGGGAGACGATTGTTGAAATGCAGAGGGGTAAGGCACCAGGCTGGGATGGTATTCCACCCGAAGTGTATTTAGCTTTCTGGGACCAACTGGGTCCATTGATGCTCGATATGATCAATTACGCTATCGAACAAGGGGAGTTCTCAAGAGATGTCAATATGGCGTTGATTTCTTTACTTCTCAAGAAGGACAAAGATCCCAATGATTGTGGTAGCTATAGACACTTGAGTCTTCTCGGGGCCGATTTAAAAGTGTTTGCCAAGGTGCTGGCCCGTCGCCTGCAGAGATTTATGTCTGTATTGGTACACTGCGATCAAACTGGTTTTATCCCGGGGCGTCTGGCTGCAGATAATCTTAGGAGGCTGTTGCATGTAATCGATAACAGTAAAGACAATACAACTCCATCCACAGTTCTGTCTTTGGATGCCATGAAGGCGTTTGACAGACTTGAGTGGTCATACCTGTGGAAGGTACTTGAGGTCATGGGTCTTGGGAAGAGTTTTATTCATATGATTAAAGTCCTGTATGCCTCGCCGTCTGCGATGATACTGACAGGCAAAAACTGTTCCACACTCTTTCCAGTCTCCAGATCTTCTAGACAGGGTTGTCCTCTGAGCCCAGGACTGTTCGCGCTTTCCCTCGAACCTTTGGCCCAATTTATTAGGCAATCGGAGGACATCGTCCCCATAATGGTCAATAATACTCCACACAAAATTGCTCTCTATGCGGATGACCTGCTGATTTTCATGGACGACCCCTCCCGGTCGGCCACAAAATTATTGAGGATAATCGACGACTTTGGTAAATTGTCAGGGTTTAAGATTAACTGGAACAAATCAGCCTGCCTACCTCTTAATGAGCTGGCCAAGGCGGTACGACTACCAGCTGATATCCCCATAGTAGAACATTTTAAATACTTGGGCATAGAGATATTCCCCACGCTGAACCAAATTACTAAGTACAACTTCACGGGTACTTATGATAAAATACGCCAGGATCTAGACAGGTGGTCGTCCCTTCCTAACTCCTTACAAGCCCGGGCTTCCATAATCAAAATGAACATCCTGCCTAGGATAAATTTTATTAGCTCAATGCTCCCCCTGCCCCCTCCAATAGACCACTGGCGCAAGGTACAATCGATGGTATCTAAGTTTATCTGGAATAACAAACGCCCGAGAATCAAAAGGGCTACTACTCAACGTAGAAAACAAGATGGGGGCCTCGCAATCCCTGATTTTAAACTTTATTTCTGGTCCTTTTCACTGAGACCTCTGATGTGCTGGCTAGACCCTGTAGAGGCTGTATCGTGGCGCTCCTTAGAAGCGGCGGCGGTATCTCCGCTAAGATTGCAGGATGTAGTGTACTCCACTGTCTCTATTTCGAAATGCCGGCTGAGGTATGGACCGATCATAACTCATGTGATCCAAACGTGGCGTAATGTACAGAGGTCGTGTGGGGTTAAATGCCCATGGCACCTGGACTCTCCAATTTTTAATAACCAGCAATTAATTGTTGGGCACAAGCCGGTTAATATTCCTCAATGGCAAAGGAGGGGAGTGCATACTCTGGAGGATATTTATGATAAGAACGGCCTCTGTGCGTTTCAGGACTTAAGAGAATTTTATGATCTACCCGGCGAGTCCTTCTTTCTTTACCTTCAACTAAGGTCAGCACTGAGGGCGCATGGCGTACCGTGGGCTCAAGCTTTGCACCCACACCCCTTCCTCAGGCTCATAGTGGACAGGACGACATCCAGAGGGTTTGTCTCAGACTTTTATACGCTCTTAATTCAATCCATGTATAAAAATGTATCATTGGATACAATCTGGCGTGTGGATATCCCGGAGTTGGACCCCGAGTTTGACTGGGATGATGTTTGGGAAAATGTGGCATTATCTTCCCGCAACCCCAATCACCAGCAAATAAATTTTAATTATATTCATAGGACCTATCTTACACCTAGGAAGCTATTTGCTATGGGACTGATAACCGACTCTCTGTGCACTTTGTGCTCTCAAAAGGCCACTGGCACTTATATGCATATGTATTGGGATTGCCCACCAGTGGCCCGCTTCTGGAGGTCAATAACGGACAAACTTTCAGATCTGTGTGGCTTAACTATCCCATTCACAGCTGTTACGCTACTCCTGAACGATATAACGACACTACCCGCGTCCGTACAACTGAAAAGGGTTGTCCTAGCGGGCGTCACAGCAGCGAAGAAGCTAATAGCAATGAGATGGAAGGAGCCTGAGAAGCTTACAATGATTAACTGGTCCCTAACTCTATTGGATGTGATTTATCTTGAGATATCCACGGCTCGGGTGATTGGGGTAGGGCAGGCTGGCATTGACCTGTGGTTCGCAGTAGCTGAGAAGGTAAAGACCGCCGTGTGCGGCTGAGCGGGGTTGGGGCGCTTGATCGGGGGGGTCCGGCGGTCTCTGGGGAGGGGGAGGAGGAAATGTCTTGTCTGTCTTGGTTTTTGTCTTGTCCTTCTTAACTTTGACTGGGGGGATTTTAGGGGGGGTTGATATTTAGCTATTCTGCGCTATATGTCAATTCACATGCCATCTCCCCAAGGGACTAATATTGGCAGACTGATTGACCTGTCAACCAACTTGGAGGAAGATTTTCTTTCTTCTTACACTTTACCTTCTGCGAGTTTGGCAGTCTTGAACATGTGTAAGGGACCTAGGCTATCTACAGTAAATCTGCGGCAACACTCTCGTAAACAATCTTTTAAGTCACTCCACTTTGTAAAGGTGGGGAAAGGTTGGCATGTTTGAGGACCTTTTTGTTATTGAAGTAGCCATCTATATTTGATAGGTTGGACGCTGTTTCTTTTTCTTTTTGTCTTTATAATTTATTATTCTGTATTATTATTGTTTGTTATTCTCCTGTGGAGTTATGTTTTTGTTACTGTGGTTATTGTGTTGTCTTGTTTCATGTAATTAATAATAAAAAAATTTGATAAAAAAAAAAGAGAATTACCTGAGGGTGATTAATGCTACGGGGGATGCATGGCCGGATGCGAGGAGATTGGCGATACTGCTACACTGTCTTGGAAGTGAGGGCCAGAGACTGTTTTACACGCTACCAGAAGTAGGCACTACTTACGCGCACGCAATGACGGCTCTCGACCGGCAATTTTCCGCTAAAGTGAACACGGTGACAGCGCGTCATAGATTCAGACAGCGCGCGCAGAGACCGGATGAAAGTGTGACGCAATATATTTCTGCATTACGTGAACTAGCCGCGACATGCCAGTTCGGAGGGATGGAATCCGAGATGATACGTGATCAGCTGATCGAACGTGCCACCCTCACTGTGATTAAGGACAGGCTTCTGCTGGAGGAGAATCTGACACTTACAACAGCTATTACACTAGCATGCCAGTTCGAGTCTGCTGTTCAGAGCTCTGCCCTATTGAGCGGGGCGCAGTCAAAATGGGCGCAGCCTACGGCTCAAGGGACTCCGGTCCAGGCAATCATGGGGACACAGCGCCGCCGCCTGGGGAAGGCAGGCAACTACAGGGCTGGAGTGGGGAGCTCAGGGACTGCTTCTACTGACACAACTGCATCGGGGCAGCAGCGCCGCTGTTTCCGGTGTGACTCCTCAAGCCACCTTGCAAACTCTCTTACGTGTCCAGCTGTGAAATCAACTTGCAATACATGTGGTAAAACGGGAAATTTTTCCAGAGTCTGTAAATCCAATACTAATGATGTGAGTGAGGTAATTGTGCCCGAGTTGACCATTTGTAATATGGAATCTGACAGTAGGTCTGCTGACAAAATATTCTGTACTGTAGATATTGAGGCACCTCCTGGATGCAAATGTAGTGTTAATCTACTAGTAGATACAGGTTTGAGTGTGTCAATTTTGCCAGAAGCGCTATGTCAGAAATACTTAGAAATACACCGATTGCAAGTTAACTGTTATGGTTTGTAACCGACCCCAATCGCACAACACAAGACAGGTATGAGAGTAAGCCAAAACAGGGCAAATATTTATTATAGAACAAAAAGCGGCACAGTCCCTTTAAGGGAGAACACAAAAACACTAGAGTCAAGGAAATATGGAAAATGCGGCACTGTGCCTTTAAGAGGCGAACAGGCTAAGGGACTAAGGCTAAGGGCCAGTGCTAAGGGCCAGGGCTAAGTGTCAGGGCCAGGACCTGGGGCACTGGAGAGGGGGACAGGGACAGAGGCCCGGAGAGGCGGGCTGGAGACAGGGACAGAGAACAGGGTTAAGGCCTTGGACAGGGCGAGGGCCAGAGCTGCTTACAGGGATGAGGACAGTGTTCCGACGGCGGAGGCCTGGCACGGGGACAGGGGCCCGACAGCGGAGGCCTGGCACGGGGACAGGGGCCCGACGGCGGGGGCCTGGCACGGGGACAGGGGCCCGACGGCGGAGGCCTGGCACGGGGACAGGGGCCCGAACAGCGGGGGCCGGGCAAGGAGACAGGGGCCCGACAGCGGGGGCCGGGCACGGAGATCCTCCTCCTCAGATGCTGCAGACGGGCAGCGCAGAACACAGGGGGTCCCAGGGGACCGGGGCGAGAACACGCCATCCTCCCGTGGAAATAGGGAGCGATGACAAGTCGGGGTCCGAGGGGAGCGGGATGAGCACACGCCATCCTCCCGTGGAATACTAGGGAGCGACGACGAGCCTCACCCCAGGAACAAGGATCACGAAGAGACGCCTTCCTCCCGTGGAATCGGGAGCGATGGCGAGCCGCCTTGACGTCTGGAGTGGGAACACTGGAAAACCTCCCGTAGAGAATTAGAGAGCGAAGACGGCGTCCCACTCCAGGCAAACGGCGACAGGTGGTAATGGCTGGGCCGTCGTCTCACGCCGGAGACGCGGCAGGTGATGGTGACGTACAGAATGGTAACGTACAGCACTCCATGAACACAGACACAGATACAGAACGACCCGACCAGGACTGGAAGGGAGGTCCAGGTATATAAAACCCTCAGGGGCGCTAATCACAAACTATGACAGCTGCGTGATGGTAATTGAACAAGAAAGTCCAAGGGTGGGGGCTGGTGAAGAGTAGAGGAGAGTAAATCATCGCAAGGGTGGGGGCTGGTGAAGGAGAGTAGACAGGGAAAAATCTCGCAAGGGTGGGGGCTGGTGAAGGAGAGTAGACAGGGAAAAGCTCAGGGAACAGGCGAATCCTCACAGTACCTCCCCCTCCACGGGAGCCACCGGGCGACCGAAACACTACCATGACGGGGCAGAACACTAACATGACGGTCAGAACACTAACATGACGGTCAGAACACTAACATGACGGGGCAGAACACTAACATGACGGGGCAGAACACTAACATGACGGTCAGAACACTAACATGACGGTCAGAACACTACCATGACGGGTCAGAATACTACGGAATCAGACAGCGGGGCAGGGGACAAGACAAGGCAACAAACAAAAAAAACTGGGCCATGCTAGCAGGGGAAGCTACACCTAAAGTGGGGCTAGCAGAGGGACTGGGTAGCTGCCAGAGCATTGCTAGCTACAGGGCCTATGCTAGCTGTACTGCTACATTAGCATAGAGGCTGCGCTAGCTGCCGGAGCTAGGCTAGCAGACAGGGCTGGACTAGCAAGGAGAACAAGCTAGCTGGAAGGACAGTCCTAGCTGTGGGGAACAGGGTAGCTAACAGGGGAGCTAACGAGGCTAACAGGGGAGCTAACAGGGAAGCTAACGAGGCTACCAGGGGAGCTAACAGGGGAGCTAACAGGGGAGCTAACAGGGGAACTAAAAGGGGCTAACTCACATACACTGTCTGTGCTGGCTGGGGTCGTCGACTGGTCGGGTCGTACTGTTATGGTTTGTAACCGACCCCAATCGCACAACACAAGACAGGTATGAGAGTAAGCCAAAACAGGGCAAATATTTATTATAGAACAAAAAGCGGCACAGTCCCTTTAAGGGAGAACACAAAAACACTAGAGTCAAGGAAATATGGAAAATGCGGCACTGTGCCTTTAAGAGGCGAACAGGCTAAGGGACTAAGGCTAAGGGCCAGGGCTAAGGGCCAGGGCTAAGTGTCAGGGCCAGGACCAGAGGCACTGGAGAGGGGGACAGGGACAGAGGCCCGGAGAGGCGGGCTGGAGACAGTCCCAGAGAACAGGGTTAAGGCCTTGGACAGGGCGAGGGCCAGAGCTGCTTACAGGGATGAGGACAGTGTTCCGACGGCGGAGGCCTGGCACGGGGACAGGGGCCCGACAGCGGAGGCCTGGCACGGGGACAGGGGCCCGACGGCGGGGGCCTGGCACGGGGACAGGGGCCCGACGGCAGAGGCCTGGCACGGGGACAGGGGCCCGAACAGCGGGGGCCGGGCAAGGAGACAGGGGCCCGACAGCGGGGGCCGGGCACGGAGATCCTCCTCCTCCTCCTCAGATGCTGCAGACGGGCAGCGCAGAACACAGGGGGTCTCAGGGGACCGGGGCGAGAACACGCCATCCTCCCGTGGAAATAGGGAGCGATGACGAGTCGGGGTCCGAGGGGAGCGGGATGAGCACACGCCAATCACGCCATCCTCCCGTGGAATACTAGGGAGCGACGACGAGCCTCACCCCAGGAACGAGGATCACGAAGAGACGCCTTCCTCCCGTGGAATCGGGAACGATGGCGCGCCGCCTTGACGTCTGGAGTGGGAACACTGGAAAACCTCCCGTAGAGAATTAGAGAGCGAAGACGGCGTCCCACTCCAGGCAAACGGCGACAGGTGGTGATGGCTGGGCCGTCGTCTCACGCCGGAGACGCGGCAGGTGATGGTGACGTACAGAATGGTAACGTACAGCACTCCATGAACACAGACACAGATACAGAACGACCCGACCAGGACTGGAAGGGAGGTCCAGGTATATAAAACCCTCAGGGGCGCTAATCACAAACTATGACAGCTGCGTGATGGTAATTGAACAAGAAAGTCCAAGGGTGGGGGCTGGTGAAGAGTAGAGGAGAGTAAATCATCGCAAGGGTGGGGGCTGGTGAAGGAGAGTAGACAGGGAAAAATCTTGCAAGGGTGGGGGCTGGTGAAGGAGAGTAGACAGGGAAAAGCCCAGGGAACAGGCGAATCCTCACATTAACTGAGCCTAGGATTAGGTTAGTTACTTACTCAAGAGAGCCCCTGCCAGTGATAGGCTGTCTCACAGCTGCTGTCTCCCGTGATGGAGTGTCTGTCCCTGCAACATTCTACATTGTCAAAAGTGGATCCCTGTTGTTAGGAATGGACTTGGTTAGGTCGCTGGACTGTCATATTGTAGGGGGCTCAGTGCTTTCTAAGAATGTCCAAGTGCAGGAGACACGGGCTGCTCCCACTACAGCTGAACCAGTGGGATGTGTTAAGAGGTTCATCCATAAAGTGGAAATTGATGACAGAGTGAAGGCAGTGCAGCAGAAGCTGCGTAGATTACCATTGAGTGTGCGTGATGAAGTCTCAGCTGAAATACAGAAGCTGCTGCAGGCAGGGGTGATAGAGAAAGTTGATGCATCACCCTGGGTATCGCCCCTTGTAGTCGGCCGAAAGAAGTTAGGGGGCATCCGCTTGTGTGTGGACTTGAGGGAGCCCAATAAGGCAGTTATAATGGATAGCTATCCCCTGCCACATATGGAGGAATTGTTTAATGAGATGCGAGGGGCTACAGTGTTTTCACAGTGTGATCTTGCTTCAGCATACCACCAGTTACCGCTACTACACCCAGACAGTAGAAACCTGACTGCGTTCATTTCACACGAGGGACTGTTTAGGTACACTAGAGTTCCCTTTGGACTTGCCTCTGCGCCAAGCGCATTTCAGAAGATGATGAAGACCATCCTGGAGGGACAACCAGGCTGCCAGAACTACTTGGACGACATAGTGGTTTATGGCAAGGACAAGGCAGAACATGATGCCAACCTGCGAGGTGTCCTACACCGCCTGAACGACGTCCGCCTCCAGTTGAACATGCAGAAGTGTGTCTTCAGCCAGCCCAGCCTCCTGTTCCTAGGGCACGTGATCTCCAAAGACGGGCTCCGGCCGGACCAGGGCCCTCATTCATCAACGTGACGTGGAAAATGTTCTATTTCCACACGTAAGCACAGAATTTAGAATCAGTGCACGCACAGAAATATTGGGATTCATCAACCGTGCGTACACAGGTCCTATGCTCCTCCGTGTTGATAAATACCTCTTTGTTCTACCGTCAATGCTCGTGCATGATTATCCATATATGGTCATGAAAGTGATGAAACCCCCCCCCATGGGATGTGAAATAATGGACTGACCCGAGCGGAACTCTGAGAAACTTCACGGAGATTGTTCACTGCTGTCGAACCAAGAAGTCACAACGCGTGTTATGGGATAAATAAAAGGCGGACTTGTAAACGGTGATGTCAGATATCAACGGCTCCCTAAGACCATTGCTGCAATTCTGCCTGGACAGCTCAAAATACTAATAAAGACCGTTCGTTGACCACTGTTTGGCGTTGGTTGTGTGTCATTATAACCGTGCTGTAATATGAATGCCTTTATTAGTTGTGTTCGATTGGCTATATGATTTTTAGAGGCATCTATTTTGTTGTCGGTATTACCGACAACAAAATAGATGCCTCTAAAAATCATATACTATTAGGTAGCCTATATGAATTACATATAATAGCAGCCATAGCCTACATTATGCAACAGTAACTTGCGCATACCAGTGTATGCGACGGACCAGTGTATACCTTATATCATATCATATTCATATAATAGTTTACTCTATCAGCATACCAGCATGTAATACGTTCTTTGTTAGAACTCAACCCGTTATTATTTTGCACATAGATTGCAGAAATACGGGAACGTTTTGATTTACATTAAAAGGCTTTGACATTGTAAAACTAAATACGTGGAATTCTGTAAGCATAATACAAGTCATATCACCCACACGATATGCTCTGTGTCCAGAGCATGTATGCTTTTCATTCATTTAAGACACATTATTGCAAGGGTTTTGTAATACACATACACCCTGGTGTCATTGCAATGCGTTTTTTATTCTTTCTTATACAGTAAAAAGGGGGAAGAACACTATATTGTGGGTGTTCATATGACTTGTATTCTGCTTACAGCTTCGAAATTCCACTTGTTTCGTTTAACATAAAGCCTTTTAAATATAATCAAAACGTTCCCGTGTTTCTGCGGTCAGTGCGCAAAATAATAACGAGTTGAGCTACGCGGAGCGCAGTCAGTCAGTACACCCCGTATATTCCGATAACGCTATATAAACCATGCTGCATTCATTCTGAGAGAAAGATCTATTATTCCAAATGCTATTTATAGGGTTTTGACCATAATTACACTACTGTTGCTATTTTACAATGAACTATAATGAATTACGGTTCATACAGAACATGCCAGTGTTGAAACTAATGCACAGAAGCTCATTTCCTTGTTGTAATAATATATTCTACCACTGGGCGTCAGCTAAGTGTGCTCCGAGCTGTGCGTACACATAAGCACGATGTCAAGTTCAAGTTGAAATTGATGAATCCCACTCTTTGCTTAGAAATGGTCGTACGCACAGGTTAAGCACATATCTGTGCGTAAGACACGTTGATGAATGAGGGCCCAGGACTCTGTTTCTGCCCTGAGCGACGCAACCGCCCCACAGGATATGACTGCCCTGCGCTCTCTCCTAGGTCTGGCTGGTTGGTTTAGTAAGTTCATTCCTAACTATGCCGCCATTGTTGAGCCTCTCAGGGAGCTCCTGAGGACTGGGCCGGATGCTGTATTCACATGGACTGAAGCTGCTGAGAAGAGCTTCACCACTCTGAAGACGACCCTGGCGAGTAGCCAAGCTCTGGCATTTTTTGATCCTGCTCTGCCTACATTTGTGTCCACTGATGCGTCGGACTATGGACTTGGGGCAGTGTTGACACAGCTGCAACCTGACAATGCGGAGCGCCCGGTCGCGTTTGCTTCCCGCACTCTCTCGCCGGCTGAGAGGAAGTATTCCACAGTCGAAAAGGAAGCCTTGGCTTGTGTGTGGGCGGTTGAGAGGTGGAGGACGTACCTGTGGGGTCGGCGGTTTACCCTGGTCACCGACCACCAAGCGCTGACAACTCTCCTTGCCACAAGAGGAATGAACAGAGCGGGCATGAGGATAGCCCGCTGGTCCTCTCGACTGCTCGCCTACCAGTATGACGTGAAATACCGGCCGGGGAAGATTAACTTCATAGCGGACTGCTTGTCGAGGCTACCTGTACCAATGGGAGATGAGATGGAGCCAGAGCCGGAGATGATCGCGGAGTTGTCACCTGCATTAGGTACGCTGCCGCTGTCTGAGTTGAGTGCTGCGTGTGAGGCGTGCCCAGAGTTGAGGGCTCTACGTGCACAGATTGCGCGGCGTTGGCCTAGAGCTAGGAAGGCCGTTACACCTGGGCTTGCAGCCTACTTCCCCATTCAAGATGAACTTTCAATGGAGAATGCATACGTCATGCGGGGAAGTCGCTTGGTTGTGCCCTGCGCCCTACGGCCCAGACTGATCCATTTGGCTCACGAGAGCCACCAGGGGATTGTCCGCACCAAGCAACGGCTACGTGAGTTGTACTGGTGGCCGTCAATGGACAATGAAGTGAGTAATATCCTAAAGTTGTGTGTTGCTTGCCAGAACAGTGATAAAACTGCCAGGACCCGCCCTGCTCCGCTGCAGCCGGTTGAGATTCCAGACGCGCCCTTCCAAAAGGTTGCCATAGACATTATGGGCCCGTTTGAAAGAGGTACACACGACTGTCGTTTTGCTATAACAATGGTCGATTACTTTTCCAAGTGGCCGGAGGTGGCATTTACGTCTCAGGTGACCACAGATAACGTGATTTCGTTTCTCACTACTGTATTTTCCAGAGAAGGGAATCCTACTACCCTCGTCAGTGACAATGGGCCCCAGTTTTGTTCATCCTCTTTCGCGCTATTCCTCGAGGAGCGAGGCATTAAACATGTCAGGTCTAGTGTCTATTATCCTCGCGCAAACGGCGCCGTTGAACGCTTGAACCGCTGCATTAAGGAATGCATTCAGGGCGCAGAGAAGCGGCAGTTGCCATCGAAACGAGAGGTGACCTCCTTCCTACACAACTACAGAGCTACACCACACGCGACTACAGGCGTCTCTCCATTCGAGCTACTCCGAGGAAGGAATATGCGGACCAAATTGACAATACTGCCACCCCAGAAGTTGGAAGCGCATGAGGAAGTCCGGAAGACCGTGAGAGAGAGACAGACAGCAATGAAAATCTATGCCGATGCCAAGAGGGGAGCGGAGAGACCGCGGTTCAAGTGTGGAGATAGGGTCCGCGTTCGCAAGCCGATGCACGTGCACAAGGCTGATGCACGTTTCACAGACCCGCTGTCCGTCCAGAAACAGATAGGGCCTAGCACTTACATTCTGAGTGACGGAAATAAGTGGAATGCCTCCCACCTGACCCTTTATCCAGAAAACGCAATGTGGCCAGCAGATGTTGGGCAAGAGCCACCAGTCGTCAGAGAACCGGATCCAGGGAGACAGACATGGGATAGAAACCCCCCGGTATGGTTTAAGGATTATGTAGTGCAGGGTTCAGGAGAGCAGGCCTAGGGACAGAGACCAGTAGGTCTGCCAGGCGACAGTGTAGAGTAGACTGTCAATTAACGTTTTTGATTTTGGTTTGATTCAATTGGTTGAGACGTTCCCATTCCCATTCCCATCTGCTGTGAGTAGAGTACTAACCTTATGAGAAAAAGGGAGATGTTGTGTTCTGCATGGTTAGCATTATTGTTAATACTAGGTTATTACCACCGCCACCGTTAGGCGGCACAATAGGCACAAGAGGCTATAGGCAAAAACTAGGAAGTGTGTCCAGTGTGTATGTACGCGTGTGAAGCGAGCATGATGTTGATGTTCTTGGAGGATGGAATAAAGACGGAGGAATAACCACACAGCCTACTGACTCCTGCGTGCTTATTATAATTACTAATAGTCCAAGTGTGGACATTACAGAATATACAGTACATTATGTAGGTTAGGGTTAGGTTATGTTAGTGTAACGGGGAAGCCCGTGGGTATGTCCACAGTCACGGAAACAGGTGTGTTGACGAGTGACTGTGGCATTGCGGGCTGGTAAGTTAGACTCACTTCCTCATAACAGGGTTAACAGACGCATAGGTACGGTAGTTAGGAGTGAATTCACTTCTTAGTGCAGCGGCCTGTGTCGTCGCCCGCGGCGCAGGAGCCCCCTGTTTGACTCCCCCTCGGGACATTAACATTTAACATCAACACAACGCAGACCAATATGATCCATCACAGTGGTGCCCAGTGACCCAGATGTCCTGAGGGGCGTGAGTTTAGGGAGGTGAGTGTAACGGGGAAGCCCGTGGGTATGTCCACAGTCACGGAAACAGGTGTGTTGACGAGTGACTGTGGCATTGCGGGCTGGTAAGTTAAACTCACTTCCTCATAACAGGGTTAACAGACTCATAGGTACGGTAGTTAGGAGTGAATTCACTTCTTAGTGCAGCGGCCTGTGTCGTCGCCCGCGGCGCTGGAGCCCCCTGTTCGACTCCCCCTCGGGACATTAACATTTAACATCAACACAACGCAGACCAATATGATCCGTCACATTAGGTTAGGTTAGGTTAGGTTAGGTTATGTTGGGTTAAGTTATGTACGGATACATGTTTTCATTATGTAGGTTAGGTTATGTTAGGTTAGGTTATGTATGGATACATGTTTTCATTATGTAGGTTAGGTTATATTATCATACTGGCCAATCGCGTCTTGCTCTTCGCCATAATGAGATATCTCTTATCTCCAGTACCTACTGTACTCATGAACAAAACAATTGCACTCTCATGCACGTGACCAGGCCACGCCCCCGCGTCCTACTATATGACGCCGGACATGGTCACACTCCCCCTTCCTCTTTTTTTTTTCCAACATGGACGCTGCACTCCATGAACTAGTTGTTATGAAATGCAGAGAGAAATTAAACAATGTTGGGTTTTCACCGGAGATTCGCCAGCCCCTGGAATCTTCTCGGCACATCCTAACAGCGCATCGGGCCTGGCCTGGGGTTTCCTCGTCTCGTGACAGCGGATCGAGGGACGTCGCGCGGCAGCTAGCTGTCGGGCTAGGTCGCGTAACAGGTAGGGCCTGCGCTACCAGGCATCAATGCTAGCGTTTGTGATACTGCTCGTTGTCCCGTGAGACAATCGAGTTGTGTATTGGCGCAAGGGGCAGGATATCTGGGAAAACGTTGTCGTCATGACTCTGAGTTGGATGTTTTCCCAGCTATCCTGGAGCGCGCGGCTAATGCTAATGCTACGATGCTGGGTCACTGTTCCTTTGTTCCCCGCCGTGGGCTGTCACCACTTTTCCCTCCTCTTAACCGGTTCATTGATGAAGGTCAGTCGGTAGCTAATGTGGGGGGTATTGCTGAGGCTTATTTACCCTTTTTATGGGTGAATGGGCTGACAACATGGCGCAAGGCAGGTGTGCCCTGACTTGAGAGCCAGGTAGCATCGATCCTTTGCCCTGGCATGGTTGAACGGTGTCCCACCCGGAAGCCGATGCCTGAGGGCCCGGCAGGTGGCGGTATGGGCTGATGAAGTTTATACCGCCACAGGATGGAATTTAGCAGCGACCAGTGTCATTGCTCAGTTGACTATTTTTCTGTCCACATTGGTGTCGGTTAGTGGGGCTGTAGGGCCAGCCGACGCCGAAAACATTGCACATGTTTTTAGGGTTATTGAACTTTTAACTCAGTCGCAGGCTATAACCGCAGGGAGGATCAGGATGCTATCAACTCTTATTCACAGGCATCTCTGATTGGAGCAGTCTTCCCTTGAGGAGGTAAAAAGGTTTCTCCTCCTTAGGGCTCTCCTTTCCGCGGAGGGACTCTTTGGTTTTTCCGCGGAAACACGGGCGGTATTTGACCTGGG
Source organism: Notolepis coatsorum (assembly GCF_963971535.1). NCBI lineage: Eukaryota > Metazoa > Chordata > Actinopteri > Aulopiformes > Paralepididae > Notolepis > Notolepis coatsorum. The sequence goes on from NC_140165.1 coordinate 63,355,539, forward strand.
CCCCACACCACCTCGCACCATGCAGCCAGAGGTGAGAGCGCAGCCTCGTCAACGCCTGAGGTACCCTGGACACAATGAAAACAGGTGATCACAAGGCCGACAGCCTCGGTGGCCGAGGGATCGGCTACATGAGCATGCGCTAAAAAAACATTGTGTGTGTTTTTTTTTTAAGTGGGTGTACTTTTCAAGAGTAGTGTAAGGTGGGGGGCTGGGACCCGGTGTCCTGCCCCCTGGACGCTGTCCTTTCCTCCCTTCAGTCTATTTTGGGTAGACTGTCAGCCTCGACGGTGAGGGTATATGCCACAGCTATATCCTCTTGTCATGTGGGTTTTGAGTGCGGCACGTTGTTCAGCCACCCTCTTGTGAAACGTTTCCTGCTTGGCGCTCGGCGTCTCAAGCCGGTGGAACGTTCTCTGTCTCTGAGTTGGGACCTCCAACTGGTCCTCGGCCGGTTGTCTGAGGCCCCGTTTGAGCCTCTTGAGCAGGCGTCGTTGGAGCAGCTGTCTTTCAAGACTGCATTCCTACTGGCCATCACCTCCGCTAAGCGCGTGGGTGAGCTGTGTGCTCTCTCGGTGCGGCCTGAGTGCCTGTCTATTCGGGCCGATAGCGGTGCGACTCTGAGGCCTAATCCAGTCTTCGTGCCAAAGAATATCCGGAGCTCTTTTTGCTCCACGGATATTGTGGTTCAGGGGTTTCATCCGCCTCCTCACGCTAGTGGGTTGGAGGCGAGCCTTCACCTGTCGTGTCCTGTCCGTGCACTGGGGGTTTACCTTAGTCGCACGCAGGGTCTCAGGGCTTCCGATCAACTGTTTGTTTGTTACGGTGGCCCTCGTACGGGTAAGGCGATATCCAAGCAGCGCCTGTCACATTGGTTGTGCGAGGGCATTGCCCTTTGCTACACGTTGGCTGGCCAGGTCCCCCCCGGGGGCGTCAGGGCGCACTCCACTCGTGGGGTGGCGGCCTCTGCTGCCCTGTTAGGGGGGGCCTTGGTGGAGGACATCTGTGCTGCGGCCTCCTGGTCCTCCCCGGGTCCTTTCGTTAAGTTTTACCTCATGGACATGACTGGGGGTTCTGTCTCCCAGGCGGTTCAGAGGTCTGGGACCTCTCCTGCATCCCGCCATCAGGTGGGCTAGCAGGGGTGTGTGGGTGTGGACCACGGGGTGCTGTGTCACACGTGGTCCCGCCTGTGCTGTGCGTTCAGGGGTGCCTGGTTCCCCCTTTTTTCGCACTTTGGTGGAGTTGACTGCCTCCCCCCCTTCGTTAGGACGGGCAGGTGGACGGGACTCCCCTCCTCCCTGGCTGGGGCTTACGGGCCCTCAGGGGGTACACTTGTCGGGCCACGCATCCGCTCTGCCCCTTATCTCATTGGCAGAGCGAGATGCGATAGCCAGTTATGATATATAACGAAAGGTTATTCATAACTTAGTTATATGAATACTGGCTGAGCGTCTCGCTCTTAGCGCCCTGAGGTCCCTTGGAGGGTTTCCGCTTATGGAAATCGATCTGGGAAGGGGGAGCGTGACCATATCTGGCGTCATATAGGGAGACGCATGGGAGTGGCTTGGTCACGTGCAAGTGGGTGAATTTTTTTGTTTCGCGTGCACGCTAGGTGCGTGGAGATAAGAGGTTATCTCATTGGCATAGCGAGACGCTCAGCCAGTATTCATATAACTAGGTTATGAAATAACCTTTCGTTATGTTAGTTTAGGTTATGTTATGTTAGTTTAGGTTATGTTAGGTTAAGTTAGGTTAGGGTTAATTACAGTATGAATGTAAGTATATGTTCTCCGTGTGTTGCTGTGTCAGTGTGGAGTGATGACTGGCATCAGGCCCATGCTGTTATGTTATGTTATGCTGTGTTATGTTATGTTGTGTTATGTGTTGTGTTGTGTTATGTTGTATTGTGTTGTGTTGTGTTGTGTTGTGTTGTGCTTTGCTGTGCTGTCCTGTGTTGTGTTGTTTTGTGTTATATTATGTTATAGAATATAATATACTTTTAATTGTCATTGCACACAAGTATACAACGGAATTTCAGGGGAGCTTCAAGTCAAGTCAAGAGTTTTATTTGTCACGGCATACGAGTATACAATGAAATGCGGGTGGTCTTGCCCGCAACGATGTGCATAGTACAATAGTAATAACATATAATAGAATCCAATAGAACGGCATTGTGCAATAAACAAGTAAACAGAGTAGGGCATATCGGTATATGTACATAAGTTATTTACAGAGCATGGTAGGACATGCTAGGTCCTGTGGTAGTGCAATACACTGTTAGCTACGGATGAGGCACTGGGTCTTTCTGTACATGCTATATTATACAATCTCAAGTTATACTATACTATTCTTAAAGTGACCTTTCCTTAGTGGCCATAAGTGTGGGCGTGTGCAGCATGAGTGTGTGCTTGCTCATGTTAAAGTGGCTGCTAGTGTGTGAGCGTGTACAGTGTGTGTGTCGTGTGTGTGCTCATGTGTGCTTGTGTGTGGAGAGTTCAGTGTTCAAGGCTCTGATAGCCTGGGGGAAGAAGCTGAGCCGAAGTCTCTCTGTCCTAGTAGCTGGTGTTCGCAGGCGTCTGCCTGACCTCAGCAGCATGAACAGGCTGTTGTTGGGGTGGTGAGGGTTTTTCATTACTCTGCAGGCTCTGGATTTGCACCTCTTGTTGTATAGAACCTACAGGGGTGGTAGTGCAATACCCGTGGTACACTCGGCTGAGCGCACCACTCTCTGTAGGGCCTTCTTGTCCTGTGCCGTGCTGTTTCCATACCAGGCAGTGATGTTTCCAGTCAAGATGCTCTCTACAGCTCCGGAGTAGAAGGACTGGAGTATCTTCCCAGATACTCTGAACTTCCTTAACTGTCTCAGGTGGTAGAGGCGCTGGTTCGCCTTTTTTACGACTGAGCTCCCACAGACCGTAGTACAACATACATGTAACACATAACACTCTACATATAACAGAATATTTTAAATAATAAAGTGCATGATGAGCGGTAAACATGGTGGTTATCAAGTCCAGGTAAAGTGCATGCCCAGATAGCAAAAGGTGTTAATTCAATGTTGATTTATGGTCAAAATGCTTGATTTTTGGTTAAGGTCGACGATTGATGGTGAATCACCCATTAACCGCTGAAGCAATTGACTAATGTTGAAAACATGTCATTGAATCAATATTGTTTTGTGGTTGCATTTTAATGATTGAAATGCCAATATCTAATAAATGTTGAATCAACGAATGCTGTTCAACGTATGCTGTTTGTCGTCATTGTCTCATCACCCAGACTGCACTGCGCTTGTGCCCCGCCTCCCAGAATGCACCTGTGCGGCAGCTTCCTGGCAGCTACGTACCTCATGTCTCTCTCTGCATCGTTAAGACTGGTGAGTACTGCATGGCAATAATGTCGATTATGTTGTATGTTGTATGTATGCTTTCGATTGCAAACGCCAGCGGAGTAGTGGTGTGTTTGTTTTTTCATGGTAGAGAATGTTATATTAACCGCTATGCGTGCCTCCTAGCTGAAGCTAATAGCTAATAGCTAATAGCTATAGCTGTTAGCTATAATGAATATGTCTTGATCTTGGTGTTACTGTTTAGTGATATCCACCTATGACATATATACATTTTATGTAGGCTAACGTCAGTAACGTTTCAAAATGTTGTCAGAAGGCTTATATGCTGTATTCGAATGAGAGCGAAAAATGTATACTTTTAACAGGATACACTGGCACATTCAGTTAGCATAGCATTGCTGCATGGCTGCTACCATGCTTGCTTGCTTTAATGCATGACGCTTCCTGATGACTTGTTGTACAGAACTTGTAAGTCGCTTTGGATAAAAGTGTCAGCTAAATGACTAAATGTAAATGTACTGCTTCCAGTCCTTGTGCTAAGCTAGGTAGGCTAGCTGGTCCCTACTGCTTCCAGCCCTTGTGCTAAGCTAGGCTAGCTGCTTCCTACTGCTTCCAGTCCTTGTGCTAAGCTAGCTGCTCCCTACTGATGTTTTATATATTTACGTGCCGAGTATGTGTCCGGCGTGAATTCTGAGGCCACGTTCATAGTAGTGTGTGGTATACAGTGGACGTCGTTTCAATATATTGTGGCGGAAGAGAGTATTTTAGTATCATATTGAGCACATTGTCATGGAATACACCGCTTAGGAACAACAGGCTGGCTAGGCTAACTAGCTTGCACGGCGATGTTTTATATATTTACGTGCAGAGTATGTGTGCGGGGTGAATTCTGAGGCCACGTTCATAGTAGTGTGTGGTATACAGTGGACGTCGTTTCAATATATTGTGGCGGAAGAGAGTATTTTAGTGTCATATTTATTACATTGCCATGAGATATTCCGCTTGTCGGCTAACTTCTAACGTGCGCGGACTGATGACGACATCAACTCGACTCGAGACATTCGCAGCAGCATAATAAGACAACAGGCTGGCTAGGCTAACTAGCTTGCACGGCGATGTTTTATATATTTACGTGCAGAGTATGTGTGCAGGGTGAATTCTGAGGCCACGTTCATAGTAGTGTGTGGTATACAGTGGACGTCGTTTCAATATATTGTGGCGGAAGAGAGTATTTTAGTGTCATATTTATTACATTGCCATGAGATATTCCGCTTGTCGGCTAACTTCTAACGTGCGCGGAATGATGACGACATCAACTCGACTCGAGACATTCGCAGCAGCATAATAAGACAACAGGCTGGCTAGGCTAACTAGCTTGCACGGCGATGTTTTATATATTTACGTGCAGAGTATGTGTGCGGGGTGAATTCTGAGGCCACGTTCATAGTAGTGTGTGGTATACAGTGGACGTCGTTTCAATATATTGTGGCGGAAGAGAGTATTTTAGTGTCATATTTATTACATTGCCATGAGATATTCCGCTTGTCGGCTAACTTCTAACGTGCGCGGACTGATGACGACATCAACTCGACTCGAGACATTCGCAGCAGCATAATAAGTTAATTAAACTTGACATACATTATATCGACGATAATTATCGATATCGAATTATATGAAAATAATTTTATAATTTTATCGCGATAACGTTTTTGGTCATATCGCCCAGCCCTAATGCAGGGCCTGTCTCTCTCCCTCCCTTCCTTATGTGTTCGTGCTTAAAACAGTGAATGATCTTGTCAGAGCATTTTCAGAGCACTGTTAAATGGTCATTTTAAAACTAATATAAGAAATGAATGTATATAGTGGTATATTTATGAGGGGAAAAAATATTTGCAACAACATTTATACAGGTAGGTTATTGATAACTAATTCTGTTATACAGTGACATTCATACAGTATCCTTTGATTTCACATAATTTAATTATTATTTCACAATAAAATACTGCAATCAAAATCCCCTGTAATATCACATCAGATTTTGTAATCTCACAATAACATAGCAATATTTCACATAATTTAATTATTATTTCACAATAAAATGCTGTAATCAAAATCCTCTGTAATATCACATCAGATTTTGTAATCTCACAATAACATAGCAATATTTCACATTTAATTATTATTTCACAATAATAGTAATCAAAATCGAAAGACCATTTGCATATTATTGGTATCTAGGGACATCTATGGACCTCAGGGAATGTATTCACATTGTCAGAAATATTGTGTCTATTGCTTATTTTTATAACGTGATTTTTTCTGTGGCTTATCTAAATACTAATTTGATGCTATGACTATGTTTATATCGCTATATGCTTCATCTCCCCTTTAAGCTTAGGCACTCTTTCGAAGTTGGTTAAGGTTAGAGTTTGTCTTAGAGCATGGCGATAGAACGCCAGGTAGTTTGCAGGCTGTTTGGCGTGCCACTGGTCCTGCTAATGTTGAATGAATGAATGAAAACTTTATTTAACAGATTGCAGAAGGGGTACAATACAGTATGGCTCAATACACACAATTGTTAAGGGGATGCAGACCAGAGAAAGACGTTTTTGTCTCGTTTACATCAGGGTCCCCCATTTTCAATTCATAGTGACATTTATGACATACACATGATGACATTTATGGCATAGGGAGGGACATAAATGACATACAGATAGTATATAGTTAGACGTTTGGTTATATGCATGGTATTTTCTAATGAACAATATAACAATAATATAATAATGGACTCTCTTGATATTGATCAACATGTAGAATTATGCAAGTGTTTCACCCTGCACATTGCAATGCAGCACATTAATCAGGACCCTCCCCCCTTTTTTCTTTCTTTTTCCAGAATCACGTACCAGTTTCAAGAAGCCGCACGTTGCAGCAATTGAAGCAAAGACCTGTTCTAGCCAAGTAAATACCACAATTTATGTACCATTACATTGACTATATAGTTAGACGTTTGGTTATATGCATGGTATTTTCTAATGAACAATATAACAATAATATAATAATGGACTCTCTTGATATTGATCAAAATGTAGAATTATGCAAGCGTTACACCCTGCACATTGCAATGCAGCACATTAATCAGGACCCTCCCCCCTTTTTTCTTTCTTTTTCCAGAATCACGTACCAGTTTCAAGAAGCCGCACGTTGCAGCAATTGAAGCAAAGACCTGTTCTAGCCAAGTAAATACCACAATTTATGTACCATTACATTGACTACAGCACCTCATCACTATGTCATCTTATTCTCGGGCTAAAAGACGTAGAGTCAACAAATTACTGAGAGAGACAGAGCAGGCTATCCTCACTGATTATAAGTTAATTGTTGCTGCTAATTCAAGGACAAACCATCACTCTTTAGAGAACTACAACACCCCATCTGGTGTTTCACAGCGTAGACAGATGGCCGGCGATGACGGACAGCTTATGAAAGGCAAGTCTATTGGACATGGTGTAATTCCTCATGTGATTTGCTGCTTATTTTTATTTCTCACTTAATGATTTTAACTCTTCTTCTGAAGACCTTACCATCCAGAAGAATAATTCAATGCTTGCTGAATTACTTGTCGTGGTGAAGGATCTATCCAGAGATGTGCAGTTCATCAAGACCGAGTTGGCTGAGGGCAACATATCTGGTGGGACAAGGGGACACGGGGTGGCCACCACAACCACTATGCTCCCCTTCCAGCTGCCAATCGCCAGTGAACAAGACTTCAATGAGGCAGAATCATTACTGATGGAGCAATCAGTCCGTCAAAAGATGGTAATTTATTGAACTGCATTCATTTATCAAATGTAGATCGTTTCAGTGTGGTCTTGTTCAGGGGAAAAATGTGTTTAGCACTTTCTAGTTCAAAACGTGTTAGAGCTTGTATATCTGCTATTTATTAAACGTTTTGAAATTGTTAAAATATACCGTTTACATATGGACAGGAGGGTTAATGTGGTTAAACCTAATGACTGGCATGGGCTGGAATATCAGTGCATGCATAAAGTGTGTGTATAAACAAGTTGGTTGCTCTGTGTTCATAAAATAAACGTTATGCTGTTTCTAACGCAGGGCCTCCATTTTCTTCTCTCTGATTTAGATTTCTCGCCTGGCTTTGGTAGGAGGCACCAATTCAGAGAACCTGATCAGACTGATGTTGAAAACTGCTATGACCAACGCCCTGGCCAGTGGGTTCAACTGGGCTGGAAAGAAAGACAAGCGTTGTTCAGAAAGCAAGAAGCCATTCAAGCACACCACACTACAAGCCTGCATGTTTGGTGAGCTTCCTCCCCTGCAAACTACTTCATAGGTTAAGTTTAGGTAGTGAGGTGGTGATGCTGGTGATGCTGGTGATTCAGAATATAATTATGCTGTTGCAAAAACATAAGACCTATAAGAAATGGACAACGTAATTGGTGAGCTTTAGAGGTGCATGGATACACATTGTATTGCCTAGATGGTGTCAGGCTAGGCGATTGCTTAATTCTCTTTCCTGTCCAGTCTAACTGGATGCTGACTGTAGTTTGTTACTGTAGACCTACAGAGTGAGTAATTGAGTGATTAAAAAAAATCGCACTCGTGTGAAGTGAGGGGTGCTCTTATCATCGTACATCATCTCACCCACCTCTCTTCCTCACTTTTTTATTTTTGTGTCTATCAGCTGCTGCTCGACAGTTTGACCCCAAGCTGACCGACCAGGACTACAGTGAAACTGTCAAGAAGTGGCTTCGTTATGCGCCAGACCGGGAGGGAGGCATCTCAAGGAACCGAAGTGACCCAAACTTAAGTCAAGCGAACCAGAGTCAAACTTAGGGTACCCCAGCACAGCACACACTGTTTCCCTGGTTCATACAGTACAAGGAATTACCCTCATGGACACTGTTCTTCCATGGACGGCATCTACTTGAATGACTTATGCTGCTTCAGCCTGTTCTTGGAACCGAAGTGACCCAAACTTAATTGTCAAGCGAACCAGAGTCAAACTTGGGGTACCCCAGCACACTGTTTCCCTGGTTCATACAGTACAAGGAATTACCCTCATGGACACTGTTCTTCCATGGACGGCATCTACTTGAATGACTTATGCTGCTTCAGCCTGTTCTTGCAGTGTTTATTTTTTTTATTTTTTATTTTAACCTTTATTTACCCAGGGTAGGTTCGCTGAGCACGGATGCTCTTTTTCAGCTACGCCCTGCTTCACATTCACAGAGTTCCATTCACACCTGGGAGCTGCCCAGGCCTAACAAAATTAATAGTTGGTTTCAGGTTGCCGACCGACCTTGCCGATTTAGGTGCGACCCAATATATTTTATGAGTTTTTAGAAAAAATTATAATAAAAAAAAAAAAAAATCCCTTTATTTTTTATTTTTTAATAAAGTTTCATAGAAATCTTAGTCAAACATTTAGTATTATGGATATTAAACATGCTGGCAGAGTACATGCATCCATGTTGTTGTGAACATTTTAATTAAATAAAGAAATTCCCTATCCATAGTCGCCGTGGGAAAGAATAAAATAAAAAAATAAAATAAAATAAATTCCCTACCTACCCATGGCCAAACTGACAACCAACCTGAAACCAACTATTAATTTTGTTAGGCCCCAGTACAACCACAGTCTGACACTGTTGGCCACTGAGCAACTCCACTGGAGCAGTTGGGGGTTTAGTGCCTTGCTCAAGGGCACTTCAGCGGTTGGTGTTAAGGGTATGGGAGAGAGTTATATGGGAGAGAGTTATAGAAACATTAGGGGTGTAACGGTACACAAAATCCACGGTTCGGTACGTACCTCGGTTTTGAAGACACGGTTCGGTATTATTTTCGGTACGGGGGGGGGGGGGGGGGGGGGTCCAAAAAAAATTGCTTTTTATTTATCTATTTATTTAACTGTATTAAACAATATAAAACGAATTGGCCATAATTGACTGAGCAAACTAATGCTTACTGCTGTAACCTACTAATAACACTTAAGTAAATCTGAAGATTATTATATAGCAGATGCCTTGGAGGATAAGTCGTGGACAACTGTAGATCATCTAAGCTCCACTGTGTTTAAATTCAAATCCTATGCCATTGTTATTTAACCCTTGTGTCTGAAAACTAAAGTATTATACTCTTATTAGGGGACTAAATTGAAAAACTCCATAAAAAGATTATGTTGAAATAATTTCCCACTTTCTTTTCCATAAATATTTTATTCAACTTCAGCCCTGATCATAACCATTTTTTATATTATTTTTGTAATGAAATACTCCCACTTTTCTGAAAAGAGTTGTTAAATATGACAAAAAAAAGAATATGTGGTGGTTATGATCGGGCTGAAGTGGAATAAACAATTTATGAAGAGTAAAAAAAAAAATACAAGATAATTAAAAGATTATGCCACATATTATGTTGGCTACAAACATAATCACTGCAAAGTTATCAAACAAATACGAATCTGATCAGACACAAGGGTTAAGTTGTTGTTCCCTTTCTAATTTCCTCAAAAACATCTAGTCTAGTTAATGTGATCAATATTATTTGACAATTGATGCTTTTTGTTGGACATTTCAGTCAGTGAGCTCATACTTTGAGCTCATACATTTATAGTTAAAATGATTGAGACAACGCAATCTTGTCTTCGTTGTGCATGAATGCGTGTGCTCACCACACACAATATGTGTGTCACTATTCTGGCAGTGGCTTTATGTATTGTTAATGAAAGCCTGTTATAAGGTCTGTTATTTTTTTTTGTGTAAAAGGTATGGTCACTGGAAGTATGATATGTGTAACTGAGGGGTACAATTCCCTGACTGTATTGTTAGATATGATACTTACTACCACTACCTCTTGTACTTTAGACTCTGGCCACCCAGTACTAGGTATAAATAATTATGATAAACACTCCCACCTGATGAAACGGATCCAACACAAATGTACCAAGTCGAAAGTCTGCGTTTAATAATAATACATAGCAAAAGGTATGTACAACGATCACTTAATTACATTTATGATTTGAAATAGTATGCACTTTTATGGCAAATGAGTATTCGTAGGTAGATCAATATCGAATGTCCAATCTCTGATTGCGCAGGAAGCAAATATACAACCTGGAATATTTAGGGAACAATAGCAATGATACTTGAATGATTATATAGCTGGATACACTAGGGGAAGGTTCCGACTGCTTGTAGGACAGCTGGAGGGGGGGGGGGTAGAGTCTGGCTGTATCCCGTCTGGCCGAGGGTATCCTGGGAGAGCCCACAGTCGTGCGACCCGGTGCCCAGCGATCCTCGATCCACAGATGAAAGCAGTTGGACTCTCTGTGGCCGGCGTCCTCCGGTCCACGATGGAGAGACGTGAGGCGACCTCGTCGTGTAGAGCGTCTTCTCACCTGTCGTCCTCTCCGGGGGGGGTATTTCCAACACACCGCAGTGTTGGCCTTTATCCATAGAATAATCAAAGTACTCAAAGCATAATCCAAGCCGGGGAAGGCTAGCCGTCGTCGGTAGAATAATCCAATATACAGGTCCACTCGCTCTTTGGCCTGGAGCTCCTCGGGTGCAGCTTCACGTGGGGTCAACCACCCTGGATAAGCATCCAGCTGATGCCCGAAACGATGGGGGTGCTGATTACTATAGAACTCTTACCGCACGAGGCACTACATATGAATAGACTATTATTAGCTTAATAGAATATGTCCAACTCGACGATATAGTGCCAAATATGACTATTCAAATATTAATATACACGATGTCTCAATGCCGATACTGGGCCGAATTGGCCTTACTGCCCACACGTGGTTCGCGGGGAGGCTTTTGCGTCTGTCACTCTGTTGGAGGGTAAGGAACTGGACTAAAAGAAAGTTCTACTTTAATAGCGCAGTATATATACGCACTATGAACAAATAGTACCATTAGTGGTGCGGTAGACATATTCCTACGCGGAACTAGGACTTGTCCATACATGTTGAGCGGTACGATTGAACCTGGTCTGAGGGGCATGGCGACCTGGCACCAAGGTCTCGTCCAATGGTAGAATGGAGACTATTATGGGATGTTCAGTAGACTAGAAGGGATATTCAATGCATATTGTACAAGGAATATACAAGGGATATCAGGGGATATACAAATACAATTAAATATATATATATAAATAAATATATATATTCGGTTTAATCTGATCCTTCAGAACAGCCGCCCCCTAATTGGACCCAACCCAATTAGTTAAGCAGAGACAGATTAACCGCACTGTCTACCACTCAAGGGTTCGCTGTAAGGGTCAGTCAACTCACAAAGTCATAGGGTCATGGTCATCATCGATTGTGTCTGGGAGTCGGGGCAGTTCTATGAGCCTCGCCACAGGACGGGTGTAAATGCGCCCCTGGACGAGTACTTCAGCTGCTCGGACCTTGCCATCGGCACCGGTGATCACTTTGCTTACGCGGCCAGCCGGCCACATAGCTCTGGGTAGTGACTGGTCAATAATCATGACGACTGTTCCTTCCGTCAAATTGTCTCTCTCTTTTACCCACTTCTGGCGGGTCTGTAGAGACGGTAGGTAGTGCAGTAGGAAACTGCTCCAAAACTTGTCGGCTAATACTTGGCTGTACCTCCACATTCGTCGGCCGTTCGCTTCTTCAGGCCGGTACATTGTCTGGGGTAACGCGGGATCTAGCCGCCCCATCAGGAGGGTGTTGGGGGTGACTGGGTCGACATCTGCTACATCACTGGAGACGTAACCGAGGGGCTTTGAGTTCAATACTCCCTCAATCTCCGTGAGGACTGTCATTAGGACTTCTTCCGCCACAGTCTGGGCCCCAAGTACTGCGTACAGGGCTGTCTTTATAGAACGTACTTCTCGTTCCCAAGTTCCACCGAAGTGGGGTGCGTTTGGGGGGTTGAATTGGAAGTCAATCTGGGCTGGAGCGAGGTGGGTCTTAAGTTCTGGGCCCATAGCTTGGAAGCTCTCCCTCAGCTCTCTTTCTCCGCCTTTGAAGTTTGTCCCGTGATCGGACAATAATGTAGACGGTTTTCCTTTCCGTGATGTGAATCTTCGGAAGGCCATAAGGAATGAGTCTGCGCTCATGGTCGGAAGGAGCTCGATATGTATCGCTCTGGTGGTCATGCATTTGAATACAATACCCCACCGCTTCTCGGTGCCTCTTCCTTTCTTTATGTGCAGCGGGCCAAAACAGTCCATGCCTGTTGAGTGGAATGGCTTGTCGCCGAGTCGGAGGCGACATGGAGGTAGGTCAGCCATCCGTGGTATGCTGGGCTGCGCGCGCCACTTTCGGCAGTCTAGACAGGTTCGCTGGAAGCGTCGCACCGCCTCTCTTCCTTGAAGTATCCAGTAACGACGTCTGATTTCCGCGAAGACTCTCTCTGCTCCTGCGTGGTGTACATCCTCGTCGTATTTCTTTATAATCAGCTCTGTGACCTTGTGTCGGCTGTTCAATACGATCGGGTACTTAATGTCATCCGGTAAATTGGGGGCTCTCCGCAGGCGACCACCCACTCTGATGAGGGTATGTGTGTCACTCTCGGGGGCCAGATGAATCAATCTGCTGTCTGATGGGACGGGCTTTCCTCCCTGTAGACAGTCTAGTTCATCGGGGAACGAGTCTCTCTGGGCTCGTTGCAGTAGAAGCAGTTCTGCTTCCTCGTAGTCAGCTGCTGACATATCAGCGGGGGACTTAATCTCTGGGTGGTGCCGCAGGAATGTCCGTTGCTGCGCACTCTCTATGGTAATGCAATCGTCTATGTTGGGGTCTGCGGAGACAACAGTGCTCAATCCACAGAACATGGGTTTTTTATTCTCAGCCTCCTCGTCACTTGCTTCCCTCGGGGTGGGCGTGGGCCAATCTTCTTCCGGGAGCTTGAGGAATGCTGGTCCGTCACTGTAGATGTTACGACGGGTTAAGTCATCTAGGGACATTCCCCGGGTGATGACGTCAGCTGGGTTGCGTTTTGTATCAACATAGCGCCAGTTTGCTTCTCCGGTTAACTCTCCGGTTAACTCTTGAATATCAGTGACTCTGACTCCCACGAAGACTTTGTATTTGCATGAATCCGATTTGATCCAGGCGAGTACTGTCGTGGAATCTGACCACAGGATTGTTCTATGCACCGGAATGGTGAGCTCACGTTGGATGAGCGTGGCTAGATGCGCTCCTGCGAGCGCTGCGCAGAGCTCTAGACGTGGGATAGACTGTTGCTTGCGTGGGGCTATTCTCGAGCGGGCGAGGATGAATGCTGTGTAGATCTCTCCCCCCTCTTCTTGGGCCCGCAAGTAGGCTACTGATCCGTAGGCGACCTCGGAGGCGTCACTGAAGACGTGTAGATCCATTTTACATGTCTCTGGCCTCACCGTGGGTGGGAAGTAGCTTCGGCGTATATTAACGCCTGGGAGTGAGTGGAGTTCCATCTCCCACTCTCTCCAGGTCGTCCCAGCCCTGGTCCTTGTCCCACAATGCTCGTACAATCATCTTTGCCCTGGTGGTGTACGGTAGTATACATCCTAACGGGTCATATTGTCGGGCGAGTGTTCTGTACACACTCCGTCTGGTGGTCGGTATTGCCGTCGACCTTCCCTGCTCCGTGGTCAGGGGTTTGTGTCTATAGTGGAGCGAATCTGTTTTGAAGCGCCACACTAGTCCTAGTGTCATCTCTTGGGCTTCTCCTGGGATTGTGGCCATCCAGGTCTCGCTGCTCGCTGCCTTGTCCTCGGAGGAGAGGCTGCGCAGTACGTGCGGATCGCTGCTGGCCCACTGCCTGAGATCAAAGCCGCCTTTGATCAGAGAGGCGCGGAGTTTATGTAGGAGAGCCTCGGCTTCTTCCTGGGTCGAAACGCTTTGTAGACAGTTATCTACGTAGAAGCTGTTCTTCACACTGTGTCGGACCTCTTCGTCCGCTGCTGGGTCCTCTGCGACATGTCTCTGTTGTGCAAATGTAGCACAGCATGGGCTGCATGTAGTTCCGAAAGGGAGGACTTCCCATTGGTAGATGGCTGGGTGCTCATCTCCTGGCCTCTCTCTCCATAGGAACCGCAACAGGGGCTTGTCCTCCTCTACTAATCTCACCTGCAGGAACATCCCTTTGATATCCCCGCTGATAGCCACCTTGTCCTGGCGGAAGCGGAGTAGTACGCCTAGTAGGGAGGGGCCGAGTGTAGGACCGGGCAATAGCTCTTTATTCAGATTTTGGGATCCGATCTGGTAGCTGCAGTTAAACACGATGCGGTCTTTGCCGTTGTGATGAACCTTGTGGTGGGGCACGTACCACGATTCAGTCGTCTGGTCGGCCTCTTTAATGTCAATCTTTGTGACGTGTCCCGCTGTGATGAGCTTCTCAATCTCAGCGCGGTATACACTTTCTTGGGCGGGGTCCTTGGCTAAGCGCCGCTCTGTGTTTAGTAGGTACCGCTCTGTGGCGTCTTTCTTTGCGTGAAAGGTAGGCATCCCTTCCCGCCGCAGGAGTGGCGTGGCGTATCTCAACACGCCGCTGACTGGGACTCTCTTTGTTCCCGTCTCGAGGAGGTTAATGGCGTAGATGTCGTCTTTAGAGCGAATGTCTTTCTTTTCGTTCTTAAAGGGCATTTGTTCTAAGGTCCATAGCCTCTCTACATGCTGCAGGAGTGCGGTGTCTCCCTCTGTGACTCGGGAGTGGAGACAGCTAGTGGCTGTGGTTCGGTTGAGAGATTTGGCGAGTGGGCCTTGGAGAGTCCATCCTAGGCGGGTCTCGACTACTGCAGGACAGCCTCTGGGTCCGGTATGAACCCGGTCTATCGGGACAATGAGGTCTGCATGGTCGGAGCCTATCAACAGTGTCGGGGTAGCACCGTCTATGAGTGGGATCGGTAGCTTGCGTAGATGTACATATTTCTCCATCAGCTTGGCTACGGGGTATGTGTACCGCGACAGTCCTATTTCTTGGCTGGTGAAAGCGTCTGTAATCCTGTACCGTCGCTCGGGCTGGCCGCTTGCTGCGATAGAGAATGAGACATTCTCGCCCTTTATCGTTTTCAAATCTCTTCTTATTGTCCGAATTGTCATTTGGTTTTCGCTCCCCCGCAGCCCTAGCTGGGCCGCAGCGGACGCGAGCAGAAGGGTCTTCTCTGACCCGTCATCAAGGACGGCGTAAGTGTCCATGACTTTATTCTGGTAGCTCAATGTCACACGGACTACCTTTAAGAGCACTCTGGCTCCGCTGCTGCTGGCGGGGTCGATGTACATGACGCTTGCTTTGCTGCTTGATGGTGCGGGTGGAGGCCGCCGTCTGTTACTGTCGTGGAGTATGTCCAGATGGGCTCCATCGCACCGACTGCACTTTTTCTTTAAGCGGCATTCGGCTGCCATGTGTGATCGCGCACAGCGAAAACAGCGTCTGTTGGACTTTATCCATTGACTCGCTTCCTCCGCATTCATCTTGGGGAATGAGTCACATTGTGACAGCCAGTGTTCTTTCTCACAGTAGGGGCACACTATCTTCCACTTCTCCTTTCTTGAGGGGGTACTGTGGCTCCTACTGCTTGGCACTGACTCCGATTGGTGCATGACAGTCACCGATCTTCTTCCATCATTTAGTCTCCTGGTTCCTTCTCTGGAGCCAGGGGTGCTCCGTCCGAATGTATCTAGCCGTAAGCTGCTGACTTCTCTCGCCAGGAAGTCGGCTAGATCGAGGAGGTTCGGTTCGGGGCCATTAGGGTCTCGGTGGTCTCTCTGCCGCCTAAAGCGCTCCTGTCGGGCGGGCGGTAGCTTCTCCAAGATCCTCTCTACATTTGAGTTGGCGTATAGTTCATGCCTACCCTTTTCCCTCTGCGCTCCCAGCATCCCTATTGGGACTGCACTCTGATGGACAGGTCGTCCAGTGCTCGATTGTCTGTTGCTGGGGGTAGGCGGTCGATGTGCCTGATCTCCTGGATCACGTAATCCCATATACGTCCATATCTCTGGTCCAACGCTACCAGCGCTGCGGTGTATGGGGTCGTGGAAGTGGCGTAGGCGAGCGCTATGTTGTGCGCGCGGGGTACCTTTAAATGCTTCAGTAGTATCGCGTATTTATGGCGTTCATCAATGACATCCACCAACATTGTCTCCAGACACATGCGGAGCTCCGTATACTGGGCCCGGTTCTCCTGGGTGAAGTCTGGTACCATAGGTGTGCCAATTTATGACGCGGATTGTTGATACATCGGCGAGCGTTGGGGGAGAGGCCTCCTAGGCAAGTCTCCTCCTGCTCCTTGGCGTGGGCTGGTACCGGCTGTGTACCATGGCCCGCTGGTCCAGGTGCTGTTCCTCGGTGCGGGTCGTGCGTCATGCTCACCCGTGAATAGCGTCGGGGGTCTGTAGCGCAGCTCCGCGGGGGTATAGCCTGGGCTGTACTGGACCTCCTGGTCCGGTAGAGTACTGTGCTGTCGTCAGGCGTGGTTCTCCTCCTCTTCCTCTTCGTCTTCCGTTAGGTCATCCAGGGCTTGTAGTCTCTGATTTAGCCTCTCCGCAGTGTATGCTGCTCCTTCCCGGTGGCTGGGTCTCGCTTGGACCGGTTGGGGAAGGGGGTCTGCGGGGGGTATAGACCTCGTCTGTTGGTCAAGTTCAGGGTCGCTTACTCGGCTAGGGGATGCCGCCCTTGAGTGATGTCTAGACGAGTTCCTGGAGCCTCTGGTGGAGGGAGGGGGTGTTGTCCTTCTGATCAGCTGTTCTATTAGTTGCGCTTGTGCTCTGTCGCGCTCGGCTTCGCGCTTGGTGAGATCCGATTCTCTCTGGGCACCGGTGGCGGCGCGCTGGGCGTCGGCCCGGTCTCTTGCCATATTCTCTTCCATCTGAATGCGTCTTATTTCCAGGCGTATGTGCTCTTCTTCGCTCCGTTGCTGTATCTGCAATCGTTCGCGTTCACCCTGGAGTCTATCGCGTTCAGTAGAGGCTTTCAGGCTGACGAGGAATGCCTGCTGTAGTGTCCTCTCTGCCTCGCTGGGAGAAGACGGTTGTATAGGGGAGCCGTCCCTTGGGGTACTCCGTGCGGAGTCTTGGAGCTCTATCTCCACGGTGCTCTCCTCATCTTCTTCCGTGCCGAGTTCTCTCTCGGTAGTGTTGTCTTCCTCCCGGGACTCGTCGGGGACTACTTCTTCGGTATTGGCGGGGTGTAAAGTCATGTCTGGTTCCCCCTGGTCCCCACCGTGAGCTGGGTCAGTTGCGTTAGAACCCATAGGGGCCTCTATGGTCGGGGTAGCCTGGTCGTTAGGGTTAGACATAATTTTACTTTCTAGTTTTACCGCGTTTACTGTTGGTAGAAGACTAGGTTGTTGACTGACAGCGTAAGCCTCTAGGTACTGAGGGAGCTGTCGTTTGCGCCGCGGGCGTTGTTGGTTAGGAGGATCGTTTCGTGGAGTGTTCATCATAGGCCATTTTAATATTAATAACACTATATTAATATTACACTGATTACCATCCGGCTCGAAGGACCAATTGTAACTGAGGGGTACAATTCCCTGACTGTATTGTTAGATATGATACTTACTACCACTACCTCTTGTACTTTAGACTCTGGCCACCCAGTACTAGGTATAAATAATTATGATAAACACTCCCACCTGATGAAACGGATCCAACACAAATGTACCAAGTCGAAAGTCTGCGTTTAATAATAATACATAGCAAAAGGTATGTACAACGATCACTTAATTACATTTATGATTTGAAATAGTATGCACTTTTATGGCAAATGAGTATTCGTAGGTAGATCAATATCGAATGTCCAATCTCTGATTGCGCAGGAAGCAAATATACAACCTGGAATATTTAGGGAACAATAGCAATGATACTTGAATGATTATATAGCTGGATACACTAGGGGAAGGTTCCGACTGCTTGTAGGACAGCTGGAGGGGGGGGGGTAGAGTCTGGCTGTATCCCGTCTGGCCGAGGGTATCCTGGGAGAGCCCACAGTCGTGCGACCCGGTGCCCAGCGATCCTCGATCCACAGATGAAAGCAGTTGGACTCTCTGTGGCCGGCGTCCTCCGGTCCACGATGGAGAGACGTGAGGCGACCTCGTCGTGTAGAGCGTCTTCTCACCTGTCGTCCTCTCCGGGGGGGGTATTTCCAACACACCGCAGTGTTGGCCTTTATCCATAGAATAATCAAAGTACTCAAAGCATAATCCAAGCCGGGGAAGGCTAGCCGTCGTCGGTAGAATAATCCAATATACAGGTCCACTCGCTCTTTGGCCTGGAGCTCCTCGGGTGCAGCTTCACGTGGGGTCAACCACCCTGGATAAGCGTCCAGCTGATGCCCGAAACGATGGGGGTGCTGATTACTATAGAACTCTTACCGCACGAGGCACTACATATGAATAGACTATTATTAGCTTAATAGAATACGTCCAACTCGACGATATAGTGCCAAATATGACTATTCAAATATTAATATACACAATGTCTCAATGCCGATACTGGGCCGAATTGGCCTTACTGCCCACACGTGGTTCGCGGGGAGGCTTTTGCGTCTGTCACTCTGTTGGAGGGTAAGGAACTGGACTAAAAGAAAGTTCTACTTTAATAGCGCAGTATATATACGCACTATGAACAAATAGTACCATTAGTGGTGCGGTAGACATATTCCTACGCGGAACTAGGACTTGTCCATACATGTTGAGCGGTACGATTGAACCTGGTCTGAGGGGTATGGCGACCTGGCACCAAGGTCTCGTCCAATGGTAGAATGGAGACTATTATGGGATGTTCAGTAGACTAGAAGGGATATTCAATGCATATTGTACAAGGAATATACAAGGGATATCAGGGGATATACAAATACAATTAAATATATATATATAAATAAATATATATATTCGGTTTAATCTGATCCTTCAGAACAATATGAGACCCTAGAAAAAAATAAATTTTATATTAAAGCCATGTTGTCATTTTTGTTCACACATTTTTGGAAATATGGTCATATAAGAATTTTATTATTATTTATTTAACAATAGTGTGTTTAACAGCAGGAAAAAAACATGTAATGTTATGATGTATACATATCAGCAGCAATATTTTAATGTAAAATGTACATTAATCAGTATTGATTCCTTAACTTTACAAGTTACAAGTAGATGTACAAGTTACAAATGTACAAGTAGAGTACCATTTAGATTATGGTTGAATAAACATTGATGTCTAACATTGATTCAATATAAAATCAACTAAAATGTGCATGTAGATTACCATTTAGATTATGGTTGAATAAACATTGATGTCTAACATTGATTCAATATAAAATCAACTAAAATGTGCATGTAGATTACCATTTAGATGATGGTTGAATCAACATTGATATAGTATCAGTTATGGTTGACACCTAACGTTGATTCAACGTGTAAGTCATAGACAACGATCTGTATAATTTCAATGTCAGGCTTCAACATAGATTCAATATTTCTGCCGAACCCTATTTCAACGTTGATTCACTCATTTTTTGCTATCTGGGTGGTGCATGTGAGGGGACAGTCAATGAGAGTTTAACAGTCTGACTGCTTGGGGGAAAAATCTGTTCATAAATCTTGAACTCTTCGCATTTATGGACCGGTATCTCCTCCCTGAGGGAAGGAGCTGAAAGAGGTGATGTGCTGGGTGAGACTGGTCCTTGATGATACACTTTGAGCAGTGGAGGCAGCGGGAGGTGAAGACGGAGGTGATGTTTGGTAGAGGAGTCCCGACGATCCTGCCTGCCGCCTTCACCACCCTCTGTAGAGCCTCTTGCTCTGCCTTTGTGCAGCTGGAGAACCACACAGACACACCGTAGGTCAGCACACTCTCAACCGCACAATGATAGAAGTTGACAAGGAGATTTGGTGGCAGGCCAGCCTGCTTCAGCTTCCTTAGGTAGTATAGGCGTTGCTGAGCTTTCCCGATCACTGAGGTGGTGTTGGTGCTCCAGGACAGGGTCTCACTCACACTGAGACCCAGGCACTTAAACTCTGTGACCCTCTCCACTACCTCATTGTTGATGAGCAGAGGGGAGTGGTCAGGCCTTGATCTTCTGAAATCCACTATGATCTCTCTTGTTTTCTATGTTGAGTGCCAGGTTGTTGCTTTCACACCAGGCTGTAAGGTCTTCCACCTCCCTCCTGTAGGCAGACTCATTGTTTGTTATGAGACCCACAACTGTGGTATCGTCTGCGAACTTGATGATGTAATTGGAGGGGTAGGAGGGGGAACAGTCATGTGTGAGCAGGGTGTACAGTAATGGGCTGAGTACGCAACCCTGCGAGGTGCTGGTGCTGAAAGACAGGGTGGACGAGGTGTAGTTGCCCAGCCTGACGGCTTGTGTGCGGTTTGTGAGGAAGTCCAGCACCCAGTTACACAGTATATTACACAGGCCCAGGGTTCGGAGTTTGCTGATGAGTTTACGGGGGAGTATAGTGTTGAAGGCAGAGCTATAGTCGACAAAGAGCATTCTTACGTAGGTGTTTTTCTTCTCCAGATGTTCTAGGGCGGTATGAAGCACAATGGCTATAGCATCTTCAGTCGATCTGTTCTGCCTATAAGCAAACTGGTACTGGTCAAAGGAGGACCGGGATGATGGATGTGTTTCCTGACCAGTCGCTCTAGACACTTAGCAGGGAGGGGGGTGAGTGCCACGGGTCTGTAGTCGTTCAGGCACGTGACAACTGACTGCTTGGGTACTGGTATTATTGTGGATGTTTTGAAGCATGCTGGGACATATGATAATAGCAGGGAAAGATTAAATATATCTGTAAAAACCTCTGTCAGCTGATCCGCACACTCCTTCAGGATGCGGCCCACCACTCCATCAGGTCCCGCTGCCTTCCTTGGGTTGGTATTTCGGAGGCAACACCTGATGTCATGGTGGCTCAGGACGGGGGCTGTGCCGCTGGGGGGGAGGGGCTGCACTACTTGGTCCCTATTTGCTCTGTCGAACCGGGCATAGAAATGGTTCAGCTCCTCGGTTAATGTGACAGAGCTATTTATGGGGATGTTGTCCCCTTGTAGTCAGTGATGGCTTTGATTCCCTCCCACACCCGGCGGGGGTTGGTGGAGTTGGAGAAGTGGGTCTCGATCCGTTCCTTATATTTAAGTTTTGCTGCCTTGATGCCTCTCCTTAGAGCTGACCTGGCGATGCTGTAGGCAGCTGCGTCCCCAGCCCTATAGGCTGCATCTCTGGCCCGGAGGAGTGACCTGACCTCCGCGGTCAGCCACGGCTTCTGGTTGGGGAATGAATGAACACTTTTAGTGACAGTCACCATGTCCATACAGAAAACAATTTAATGCATAACTATAGTGGTGTAGCCATCTAATACCACTCTAGGATCTACCTGCGGCCCTCTGTCCTTGAAGGTGCCCATTCAGTCACCTCGAAGCAGTCCTGGAGCTGGGATACAGCCCCCTCAGGCCAGACTCTGACAGTCCTGGTTGTGGGTCCGACAGATTAGATTTTCTGCCTATACAGGGGGTAAAGGAAGAGCGAGATGTGATCAGACAGGTGAGGTGAGGGTCTGGTTGCGCTCTATAAGCCTTTGCAACATTGGTGTAGACTTGGTCCAATGTTTTATCCCCCCTTGTCGCACAGGTAACATTACGATGGAATTTGGGGAGAACAGACTTGAGGTTAGCATGATTGAAGTCCCCGGCTGTTATAAAAACACTGTCTGGGTGGGTGCGCAGGCATTTCTGTATGCTATCTTGAAGCAGTGCTAGTGCTAACTTACTGCTAGCATTATGTTGTGTTATGTTATGCTGTGTTGTGTTGTGTTGTGTTATATTATGTTATGTTAGGTATGTTAGTTATGTTATGTTATGTTGTGTTATGTTATGCTGTGTTTTGTTATGTTATGTTGTGTTATGTTATGTAAGGTTATGTTATGTTGTGTTATGTTATGTTAGGTATGTTAGTTATGTTATGTTAGGTATCGCTGCTGTCGGGCCAAAACCTCATAACTCCATTTTTTTCATTTTTTTTTTATTATATAAATCAACTCCGTAGATCATCCTCCATATGTGTGTGTGGGTTTTACAACGTTTAAACAATGGGAAAGCATTAAACCGATCATCTGTCTAAACCTCCTAACTCTATTCACCCTCAAATCTGTGTTAGTTTTTTTCATCTGCTGAAAAGTTGGGTTTTTGGAGTTATGAGGTTTTGTCCCGACAGCAGTGGTATCCCAGATAGCAAAAAATCGTTGAATCAACATTGTGTTTTTGTCAGGCTGAAGATTGGAATCAACATTGATATCAGACATAGAAAATGGCATTGAAAGTGCTCGCTATGATCAACATGGAAAGAACATTGGATTTTCAACCAAAATTTAGAAATTTCAATTTGAAAGCCGACAATGAATCAACGTTGATTCAACTATGATATGAGCAACATTGAAATAATGTAGCATTGCATCAACATTGATTCAACTATATATATATATTGCATTATACATTGAAATAATGATATTATTGAATGACCATTTCAGCACTTTTTCAACCTTCCTCTGTATGCTTTTAATATGCCTCATTAATAAAGAAAAATAATCACTTTACATCTAAATTATATTATTAGTTGTAGTTCCACCGGGAGCATGCTAAAAGGTGTCTACTAGTGACATTACTGCCATATGCCTGAATGGCAGTGATGTCACTGATAGACAGGCTTGGAGCAACCCCTGCAGAACTTTAAAACACCAAATAGAGTAAAGTGATTATTTTTGGCTTAAATGAGACATATTAAAAACATACAGAGGAAGGTTGAAACATGCTGAAATGGTCCATATGCTTTACTGCAGTGGTTCTCAACCTTTTTATACAAAGACCTCACAGGAAAAATATTTGGGGACTCCTAACTTGATTATAATTATGCCATTCTAGGTGAATATTCGAAAATATGTTGCAAGCTTGTAGATCGGCTATTTCGAATTTTTTTCTTCTTCAAGAAACCAAGGTTGAGAACAGCTGCTTTACGACATGCTCTATGAACAAAGAAACAGACAATTTATTGCTTTAACCATTTATTAAAGCCAATTAATTCGCACATACATATTCTTTGAAATGCCTCTCTTTCTATTAGACTTCGATGCCAACTATGCACGTGGCTCCAGATCAGCTGACATTCAGCTGACTCTCCCATACAAAAATGACAGAATAATAAGTTATTGAAAATATTCATACAGAACTCTGAACCTTCGCACATACATATTCTCTTTGAAATGCCTGAGTTCAATTTGGATTTAGTATCACCAGGCGTGCATGAGAACAGATAATGAAATCTACTGTAATGTACAGTAGCTTTTTTATTTTATCAGGGTGGCACCATTGAAACTATTTAATGATGCGTGTCCCTTCTCTTTCTATTAGACTTCGATGCCAACTATGCACGTGGCTCCAGATCAGCTGACATTCAGCTGACTCTCCCATACAAAAATGACCGAATAATAACAGTTATTGAAAATATTCATACAGAACTCTGAACCTTGAACCCCTATAGAATCTTCCAGGAAGTGTTGTTTTCCAAAATTCCAACGCAGAATCAAATCTAAAAGTTAAATCTATCTAAAAACACTTTTACCTATTGCTAAACTAAGTATAATACTTCAGAGTATTATTGAGACACATTAGAGATGTACATCTATATAATATATTCACATCCACACTATAAATAGCATCCATTAATCCATCATTAATCATCACTCCATTCAGACTACCGACTACTGACAACCTTCTGAACTTGAATAAGCATGCAAAACCAACAATTAGCATTTCAGGTGGCAGACTGCCTCTCCCGGGCGCACGTCAGCCCTGTGCACCCGGGCATCGACTATGCTGCCATGGCTGCTGACCAGCTCACCGACTCAGACCTTCAGGCGTTCAGGACGGCTGTGACAGGACTTCGACTTGAGGATGTGGTGTTTCACGACAGCGGCGCCACGCTCCTCTGTGACGTCTCCACTGGCCAGCCCCGCCCCATGGTTCCAACTGACTGGCGCCGCCGGGTATTTGACACCATTCATGCCCTTTCACACCCTGGGGTAAAGGCGTCGGTCAAGTTGGTAGGGGCCAAGTTCGTCTGGCCGGGCCTTAGGAAGGACGTCAAAGTATGGGCGGCCTCCTGTGTGGCGTGCCAGCGTGCCAAGGTACATCGTCACACTAAGGTCTGGAGGGGGGCTGAGTCTAAACTAGGGGGTGGTCCTGAGGGGGGCTGAGTCTAAACTAGGGGGTGGTCCTGAGGGGGGCTGAGTCTCAACTAGGGGTGGTCTGGAGGGGGGCTGAGTCTAAACTAGGGGGTGGTCCTGAGGGGGGCTGAGTCTAAACTAGGGGGTGGTCCTGAGGGGGGCTGAGTCTCAACTAGGGGTGGTCTGGAGGGGGGCTGAGTCTAAACTAGGGGGTGGTCCTGAGGGGGGCTGAGTCTAAACTAGGGGGTGGTCCTGAGGGGGGCTGAGTCTCAACTAGGGGTGGTCTGGAGGGGGGCTGAGTCTAAACTAGGGGGTGGTCCTGAGGGGGGCTGAGTCTCAACTAGGGGTGGTCTGGAGGGGGGCTGAGTCTAAACTAGGGGGTGGTCCTGAGGGGGGCTGAGTCTAAACTAGGGGGTGGTCCTGAGGGGGGCTGAGTCTCAACTAGGGGTGGTCTGGAGGGGGGCTGAGTCTAAACTAGGGGGTGGTCCTGAGGGGGGCTGAGTCTAAACTAGGGGGTGGTCCTGAGGGGGGCTGAGTCTAAACTAGGGGTGGTCTGGAGGGGGGCTGAGTCTAAACTAGGGGGTGGTCCTGAGGGGGGCTGAGTCTAAACTAGGGGGTGGTCCTGAGGGGGGCTGAGTCTCAACTAGGGGTGGTCTGGAGGGGGGCTGAGTCTAAACTAGGGGGTGGTCCTGAGGGGGGCTGAGTCTAAACTAGGGGGTGGTCCTGAGGGGGGCTGAGTCTCAACTAGGGGTGGTCTGGAGGGGGGCTGAGTCTAAACTAGGGGGTGGTCCTGAGGGGGGCTGAGTCTAAACTAGGGGGTGGTCTGGAGGGGGGCTGAGTCTAAACTAGGGGGTGGTCCTGAGGGGGGCTGAGTCTAAACTAGGGGGTGGTCCTGAGGGGGGCTGAGTCTCAACTAGGGGTGGTCCTGAGGGGGGCTGAGTCTAAACTAGGGGTGGTCTGGAGGGGGGCTGAGTCTAAACTAGGGGGTGGTCCTGAGGGGGGCTGAGTCTAAACTAGGGGGTGGTCCTGAGGGGGGCTGAGTCTCAACTAGGGGTGGTCTGGAGGGGGGCTGAGTCTAAACTAGGGGGTGGTCCTGAGGGGGGCTGAGTCTAAACTAGGGGGTGGTCCTGAGGGGGGCTGAGTCTCAACTAGGGGTGGTCTGGAGGGGGGCTGAGTCTAAACTAGGGGGTGGTCCTGAGGGGGGCTGAGTCTAAACTAGGGGGTGGTCCTGAGGGGGGCTGAGTCTCAACTAGGGGTGGTCTGGAGGGGGGCTGAGTCTAAACTAGGGGGTGGTCCTGAGGGGGGCTGAGTCTAAACTAGGGGGTGGTCCTGAGGGGGGCTGAGTCTCAACTAGGGGTGGTCTGGAGGGGGGCTGAGTCTAAACTAGGGGGTGGTCCTGAGGGGGGCTGAGTCTAAACTAGGGGGTGGTCCTGAGGGGGGCTGAGTCTCAACTAGGGGTGGTCTGGAGGGGGGCTGAGTCTAAACTAGGGGGTGGTCCTGAGGGGGGCTGAGTCTAAACTAGGGGGTGGTCTGGAGGGGGGCTGAGTCTAAACTAGGGGGTGGTCCTGAGGGGGGCTGAGTCTAAACTAGGGGGTGGTCCTGAGGGGGGCTGAGTCTCAACTAGGGGTGGTCCTGAGGGGGGCTGAGTCTAAACTAGGGGTGGTCTGGAGGGGGGCTGAGTCTAAACTAGGGGGTGGTCCTGAGGGGGGCTGAGTCTAAACTAGGGGGTGGTCCTGAGGGGGGCTGAGTCTCAACTAGGGGTGGTCTGGAGGGGGGCTGAGTCTAAACTAGGGGGTGGTCCTGAGGGGGGCTGAGTCTAAACTAGGGGGTGGTCCTGAGGGGGGCTGAGTCTCAACTAGGGGTGGTCTGGAGGGGGGCTGAGTCTAAACTAGGGGGTGGTCCTGAGGGGGGCTGAGTCTAAACTAGGGGGTGGTCCTGAGGGGGGCTGAGTCTCAACTAGGGGTGGTCTGGAGGGGGGCTGAGTCTAAACTAGGGGGTGGTCCTGAGGGGGGCTGAGTCTAAACTAGGGGGTGGTCCTGAGGGGGGCTGAGTCTCAACTAGGGGGTGGTCCTGGAGGCTAAATTAGGGGCTAAACATATGCACGCACGCATGCACGCGACAGCTGCAACCAGAGATGCTGGAGATAAATGTTGCCCCTGGATCAGCTTCCAATGATCCAACTCCCATGAAACCCACTGTCCTCCAAACCATTTGTCCTTTTAAGTCTTTGTCTTTCTTCGTATCCCGCCATTCCTCTCAGGTGCATAACGCAGCCACTTCTGCAGTGCATCTCTGTATATCAAGTCAGTCAACTTGCGGTCAAATTGACGAGCAGCCGCTGGGAAAAAAGAAAAAAAGAATACTTAAAGATAAACAAGAAAGCTGCAGTGGGCACGTTCCATTCCAAAGTGAACAGTGTCCTTTTTAGTGTACTAGATTTTCAGGTGGCCTTAGGTGCATTTTCAACCCCATAGTCATATAATTGATCCACATTAATGCTCGTAAAAAATCTTATTGTGAGCATTACAGAGGACCACTTATATGACGTTAAGGTTGGAAATGGGTGAGGTGTTTCTTTAAGAGTGGTTGCATGTTCCATCAGGCTCATTCCATGGTGATAAAAATGCATCCATTCGTATTTACTTGAGATAAAAGTGAAAATACTTAATTAAATGAAATATCCATCATCAAAATAGCTAAATCCACTGTAGTAAACCTAGTATTTTGAGGTGCAGATTGACTCACCAAACATGCAGTCCTGCATCAGTGTGTCCTTGAAGGCCCTCTTCGGTCCCTTTCCCGCCCAGTTGAAGATGCATGCTAGACAGTTTGTCATGGTAGCGGATAGCATTCGCCGGATCATATTTTCTGAGTTGGTCCCTCCGATTAATGCCAGGCGGGTTGTCTTAACAGATTGGAGAGGAAAAAAAGTGAGTGTGCTAAAGTGTACATTGTACTATGTCAAATGGACAGAATATGATGTTTTAAGTACACATTTTAAGACTTTTTTTTATTAACTCTAAAGAAAGACCATTACTGTGTCAAAACTCAACAAACAATACCATCAAACAAATTAGCTAAATGAATTGTCAAATATTGACTAAGAAATAAATATCATCCCGCATATCATTGCAAGGCTATTTTCACAATATTTCTATGCCAAGCACACATCCAAGCAAAAAACTAAATAAATGCCTCCACTCCTACAATTCAGACATTATAAACACTTAGATTTCAAACAATACATTTTTAACAAAATACAAAAATGTTCACCATCTTTCGACGGACTGTTTCGTCCTTCAGTGCAGCTTCAGCCTCATCAAACTGCTCCTCATTGGTGAGTGGCAGCACGATGGGGAAGTTCTCTTCTCTCTGTGATTCAGGTCCAGCTCCGTGATCGTTAAAGGTGGATTTAGCCATTTCAGTCTTCAGAAACTGAACGTCATGTGAAATTTGCTTCACCTCCACGAGTAGCTCTGCAAGCATCCTGGTGTTTTTGTTGGCAGCAAGGTCTTGAAGAAAAACAATTGGTTTTACATTAAATTTCAAGGATAGATTCACCATTTCAATCATTTAGAATGACACTAAGCAATAACATTCAAATCACGTCTAATTAAAGGGATCATCACATGACAACAACGTTACTATTTACATTTAAATGTGACGCTTAAGTCTTTGCACCCCTAACTTATAGTAACCATTAAGTGCTTAAATATTAAGCCTATAAACACCATGACAAATTACATGAAAAAAAAAAGTGACAAAGACTGTAAAGTCACAAGGGACATATGTTTCTCAATGCATCAGAAAATGATACTTGCCTTGTAACATTTGACTGGGCTCTCCATGGAATCTTCCCCGCAGCGTTTCAGGAGCTGAAGCTGAAGAAATCAACATGGCATCAGCAGTGCACATTAGGTCATTGTGTATGGGGGAGGCGGGGGGTAAAGTGGAATATAGGCATCTTTACCCAGGCGATGTGAGTTGAAGTCAGCTGATCTGGAGCCACGGCTATAGTTGGCATTGAAGTCTAATAGAAAGAGAATAAAGGACACACATCATTGTTTACATTGAACACGAATTATGGAATTTTACCCAAAAAAACAACATTTAAGATGAGAAATGCATACCATTCCTTGCTCGCTCTGATGGCACAGTGTGGTAGGGGCTGGAGTTATACATTGGCTTTCCTAGAGAAAAAGCGACAGAATTAACAAAATAAGGTAAGCACCATCAAAGTATCAATGAGCACCATATACAGTAGCAAGCAAAAGACATACCATTCCTTACTTGTCCAGTGTGGTTCCCTCCTGAAATGGATTAAAATAACCGTAATTAGTCACTGTAAAATACAAGTTCTCATATAATATCATGCCAACATTAACAGCTCATTGCAAAATAGTGAGACACTGAATAAGCTACTCATATATGCACTCAACTTTACATTTCCACCCATTTAACTAACATTTCCAGTCAGTAAGGTATCCAGTAAGGCAGGACTAGTAATCCAACCGCCACCTATTGAAACAGACTGGAGACACAAGAGTGGCTGAGAGAATCACATAGCTATATCTAGTTTATTAATCTACTTACCATCATTGCAGTGGTCCATTGACTCCAACTGTGCCAAGAAGCTTCCACCAAAGCCTAAAATGAGAGAACACAACAAAACATGAACAATGAATGCTATCAAAAGCACATTTACAATCTGTCCACCGGCTCCACCCTGACTTAGTAGTGTGAAGTGATTCACTTACCATTATTAGGCTGGTTATTCTCCGAGCAGCTTCCTCCAGAGACCGAGCAGCTTCCTCCAGAGACTAAAAGAAGGGAACACAAGACATGAATAGTGGACACTGTAACTTTTGAACACATAACCTGACTGATATGTTTGGATGTATTGACAGAGGAACTAAATGCTTGTAAAGCTCTCATGCAACTACATTTTGTTCTGCTATGTTAGTAAATAATGACATACCACTGCTTGCATTTGATGTTGGCACCGAGGGGTACTGGCTGGATTCTGGCTGCACTGTATTAATAAATAAATGGAATTATACATGGCAATACTTAAAGTAGGTGTAGCAGTTAGTGTCATAACTGACAAGTGTCACCACTATACCTGGGAAATGAACATCAGGTGGCTTGGCATATCTTCGCGTCACCCTGCTGTCTGGCTCTTCATCTGACTCCACTGCGTGCATATGATTTGTCCTAAAAAAAAAAACATTTAACATTCCCAGGCTCCCAGGATAATTCAATTAATTGAGCAATCCTTGAGACACTGTTCAGGAGCCAGCCCATGGCCCATTTCTGTTTAACCAAAAACTATCACGAGGAATTCAACTGTACCTTGCTCTTCTTTTCCGACGTACATCTGCTTCCTCTTCAGATTCCAAATCAGTGGTTAGACATCCAGTAGTCACGTACTTGTCTTCATGTTGCTTGGCCTTTACAAATGAGTCTGTAAAAGAACAAGCAGAAAATACAGCATGACATTAATAAGAAGTATGAGGAACAATTCACATCAGACAATAGCAGTGACTATACTTACCACAAGTAATTAAGAGCCGAATTTTGTCATATGTGGTCCATCCTTCACAGGGCATCATGTTTTCTTTAAGGGCCTTTGAATAATTTGTGTTTTTTGGGGGCCATAATAATGTACCTTCCGTTGGATTGAACCAGCTGGAAAGAACTGTTGCAGTTCCGCCATTTGGAAACAGTACAACGCCCCAGAGCACCACCTCACTTTCCATTCTGTGTACAATAAATTAAATTAGAATATTAATGATAAAAAAATTATAATGACAAAAACATGAATCATAAGATGTCTACTGCAGATGAGCTATTGGAATAGCTATGAGGCTATTTCCCTCTGGATACAGAACACATTTACGTTTAATAAAGCTAATTTTACCAACCCCGATCTCATCACACAACTCTCTAACCTTGTATGTACCTATGAGGGAGGACTCGCAGGGATAAGTGTAATATAATTCTTGGTGTCTGAACTTTCTGTAGATCACATAGACCTCACCTTCTTCCTGGACTATATTCTGCACTACTGCAATTGTATCTCCCACCTGAATACAATTATCCCCCTGCTTTGTAGACAAGGTAAAACGACAACTGGAGACCTTTGTGTACTGTAGAGCAACACTGAAATGTTGAGGAAGTGGACCATCAGTATGAATGTGCTTTAAACCTGGTTGATCTGTTGCTAATGGAACCTCAACATGTGGCATTTCTGACAGCCTTTTGACTACCTGTTGTAGAGGTTGGTGTGGCTTGCGTAAAAGATGCTTTATTTGGCCAAGATAATTCTCAAAAGGGAACCCTGAAACATTATCTAAAGGTCCAAATTGTTTGTATTCATCTGCTAAATGTATAAGCTGGTGGACACTGAACACAATCTCACCCGTACCATACAACTGTCCAAAGTGGCCCACAAAGGATATCATTAATCTATGTGCAAATTCAACCATTTGGCCAGAAGTTCCAGGAGACAAAAACAAATACATGGCCACTGAAAACAACATGAAGTTGTCATAAAACTCACTGGGAAGGCAATCCTTCAGAACTACAGGACCCCAGTATAACATGAAGGATCGGAGCTCAGTAGCTTTCCAACGATCAAGCTCATTCAAACCTCTTGGCTTGCGATTGAATTCAACAGGGGTGTGGGAATGTAACACCAGCAGTTTGCTTGATATACTGTTAACTGTTTGTGAAGGAAGCCTAGTGGCTAGATTGCCCTTTAACCACATATGCAACAGTTTTCTCATCAACCCAAGACAACAGAGGTGCATATAATCTATTGGGAATGAAGAAACCATCTTTACTATCCCTGTTAAAGGACTGAGTTTCTGTTTCAAGTGGTGTTCCTCATCAATCATATCACAATAACTCGAATCCGTCCTGAGCCTGACATTTGTTTCTGGATACGTCATTTTGTTCCTCCACACACCCTCTTGGTCACACTTGTCACACCCTGAATAACCATTATGTGACTTAATATTCTTAACGTAGGCCCTAGCAGGAGCATCACACACAAATGAGGAAACCTGTACATTCAATTTCTTACCATTATGAACAATGCCATTAGCCAGCACATTTTTAAGGTCGCTAACAAATTTCTGCAGATACTCAACAACACACTTTGGCTTGCTTAAACCACTAAATATACCGACAATAAATGGGGACTTAGTGTAATCACAATTCAGGATTGCAAGTATAGGCCAGAATTGAAGTCTTGAACTCCTAAAGAGGGGGAGACCATCTATATTGAACTGTAAAGTAAGAGTTGTGAGGTTCACTGGTAAACTTAAACATTTTAATCGTGAAAGTATTCCTCGCACCAATCCAAAATGATAGTACTCGCCACCTTGCATTTGAGTGGTTGCAACATGAGATTGTGTTCCAAGCAGAGTCCTTCCATCTTTAGGGAGCTTAGGGTGAAATAGCTTTAAGATGGACAGCAGAGCAGACAAAGCAACAAGACTAATGGAGTAGGATGTTGCCCAATATCTTAGGCTCCTTATAAGCAGATCCTGACTAGGCGGCTGCTCCTCATCGCTCTCATAGTGAGAATCTGATTCATCTTCATCATTGCCAGCTTCATCGTCTATATCATCATTTTCCATTTGCATATGATCAACTTCATTTCGAGCTACTGCACTACCATCAGAATGATCATTTTTCATTTGCACATCGGACTCAACTTCATCATTGCCAGCTACACTGCCATCTATATGACCATTTTCTATGTCTACATGTGAAGCTGGTAGTGCATCTAGTTGGGAAAAGTGTGAGCTTGTGAAGGCAGGTTCCCTATTCACACAGGGGTAAATATTTTCTCTTTGATTATGCAGAGATTCCTCATATTCCTTAAGGATATCTTTCTATATGCCCCTTACAGTTCGAATGACTCTACATCTTTTAGCCCAATACGATTCATAAGAAGCCATCTTAACCCATTAACTCCCGGATTGAAAGGTATATAATAACGTATAGGTTACAACAGGTCTAAATAGAAAAGAGGTGGTGCTGATTATAATTTTTTTGTTATTACTTGGCCTTTTTTTTGCAGTGAATCCTCCAGTCCTCTTCTCTTGTAGCACAACCCTGAAAATAGAGGGGAAAAAATTATTAAAATAATATATGCATAAAACAAATATATATATCAGCCAAATTATTAATTTATCAGGTCCTTCCAACATATTTTAAAATATTTAACCTCTTCCACCCGGAGCCTATTTTCTGAAAATCCGCCTAAAATATATACCTAGGTAAATGGAATATTGCTCCACTTCTACAAGGGCCATTTGCATATTCTTGTATAGCGTCATCTATCTATCTAATGTATATTCACAGTGTCAGAAATATTGTGTCTATTACTAGGCTTGCTTAAATTGTGATGAAACAAAGGAGAATATTAATTATGATTTTTCTTTGCATCTTTGACAGTGAATAACACCATGCTAATAATGACCAAACATTAAAAACTGCCACTGATCTTGTTCAATACCTTCTTGAGTGTAAAATAAATAAAGGGAAGATTATTAAACAGAAGGTTCTGTAGATACTGTACTGAATTCTCCCATCCGGACCAATGTAATTTGAAATATTATCATAGAATATACAATAGCAGGCTCATAAATTACCTTATTATAGCCAATTCGCACATTTATATATATACATATATTATCTTTCAAATGCCCGAGTTCAATTTGGATTTAGTATCACCAGCGTGCATGAGAACAGATAATGAAATCTACTGTAATGTACAGTCGCTTTTTTATTTGATCAAGGTGGCACCATTTTGAAACTTTTCAAATCTAATTGTTGCTGAATGCTAACAATAGGGAAGATAAACTAACTATGTTTCAATATTTGTCATAAACGTTACCTTTTGTGGTAGAATGATCTCGAATAATAGCAGTTATTGGAATCATTCTCGAAGTCAACTTCCTTTCTGTTTAACTTTCTGTCTAAGTGCATGTCTATGGCTTGGGGGGGAAACATACACTTTAGAATCACCAGAAAGGCTTTCGAAATAGTGAAATGCCATGTTGGCCTCAATATTTTCAAAACAAATTATATGAAAAGGTTATGAAATCAACAAGAATGTGGTAAAATATGTAATTAAAACAGAGCTCAACGCAGACATTTGATCAGTAGAAATCCATTTGTTTCCCCCATACAAAGATGGCGCCGTTCTCGTGACGTCAGAGTGTAGCTGACGTTAGCTTGCTAAGCTATCAGATTCGCATGGTCTGTGTAGCTGGCTAAAGCTAGCAGACTCGCATGGTCGAGCTGACGTTAGCTTGCTAAGCTATCAGATTTGCATGGTCTGTGTAGCTGGCTAAAGCTAGCAGACTCGCATGGTCGAGCTGACGTTAGCTTGCTAAGCTATCAGATTTGCATGGTCTGTGTAGCTGGCTAAAGCTAGCAGACTCGCATGGTCGAGCTGACGTTAGCTGGCTAAGCTAGCAGACTCGCATGGTTGAGCTGACGTATAGCTGACGTACGTTAGCTCGCGCTGTTATAAGTTAACGCTACTTTCCAGGCCGGGGGTTTTGACATTTTCAAACTGTGAAACCGGTTACCGGCACATGCCTAATGTGAATAGCATAATACATTATATTGTCAAGGACTTACCAAAGACGTGTGCGCACTTGACTAGTCACGCTGAATGAAGACACCATGGCGCCAAGTTTTTCTTTTAATGCCTCAAGTCCTGTGAGATCTTCTAGCTGGCCTCGCGAGTTGCTTACGACCTACCCCCTCGAAGGGGAGGGGGGAGGGGAGGGGGGATTATCAGCACTACGTTGTAACCATGTAATTTCATTGTTGGGCATTTCAACATTGAAAAACAAGCATCTATACTAAATCGATTCAACAACAGTTTTTCAAATGTTGAAATGGTGTCTGTAATTTAGATATTGAATAAACATAGCTTTTTCAACCTCAACCAAAAATAACCAATCTGACCAAAATCCAACATTTAATTAATGTCTTTTGCTATCTGGGATGTTAGTTATGTTATGTTATGCTGTGTTAGGTTATGTTAGGTATGTTAGTTATGTTATGTTACGTATGTTAGTTATGTTATATAGTGGGGATGCCCCGATCGATCGGCCACCGATCGTTATCGGCCGATAATCAGTATAAATATGCGATCGGTGATCGGTGATAATGCTTTATTTTCGCCAATCGTCAAAACCGATCTCACTCGCTGAGTTCTGTCTCAGACACCGGGAGCTGCAATCACTCCCACACAGTGGTTCGGCGTCTGCTCCTCCCTCCAGCCCCTCCCGCGCGCATGTAAACACGGGTCTAGTCTAGTGGGACGGGAGGACGGCGTCTCCCTGAGCTAACGTTAGCTACTGTTACAAAATGACCCAGTCAACCATTCACTTCCAGTCCAATACATGATGAGGCATTGTCTAACCCAGTGGTTCTCAAACTTTTTACACCAAGTACCACCTGAGAACGTAGATGGCTCTCCAAGTACCACCATATGACCGGCGTTAAAATACAGTCTATTCAGCTATGCACAGTTCACGCAGGAGGCAAATGTATTCCTAATACCATTATTTATTGTTAACTTTTGTCAGACACAGCCACAATGTACAAAAGGATAGCACTAGAACTAGCAAACGCTTCCACACAACTCATACAATGCAAGGGGCATTGAGAACATAATAACTAACATTCTCACATAGCAAGTGAGAAAATTAAGAACAACTGTATTTCAGCAAATGTACTTAATTCTCTCTCTCTCTCTCTCTCCCTCTCTCACACAGCAAGCAATTGTCCGTCATTCTCTCTCACACTCACACACACACACACACACACACACACACACACACACACATACACACACACACACACACACACACATACACACACACACACACACACACACACACACACACACACACACACACACACACACACACACACACACACACACACACACACACACACACACACACACACACACACACACACACACACACAATTATTTTGTTACAAAAACTTAATTTCCTGCATTCTGGTGCAGGAATTTTTGAAATTTTACCCTTTAAATGCCAGAGTTTGTGATGGGCATCACAAATTATTGTAAAAAAGAAAAGAAAACACATATTCAATACATTTTTGAATGTTTACCCTTTAAATGCCAGTTTGTGTGATGGCATCACAAATTATTGTTAAAAAAAACACAAAAAGTAAAATATTTACAATATATCAAATGCAAAGTAAATTTTTCTGGGGGGGATTATTACAGGCTAGGCATGTGTCAATGATTAGCAGCAACACATATTTTGATGGATTTTTTTGTAATGTCAGATTTAACACCAACTCTTTTCAGAAAAGTGGGAGTATTTCATTTTTTATCTGACATTACAAGAAATCTAAAAATAAATGGTTATGATCAAGGCTGAAATTGAATTAAAGATGTATGACTGTTTAGACTGCAGACTCTGTCACAGTGATCTCCTGGTTGTTCTCCACTTAGATTATCTAACTATCGCGCTGCCGCAACCAGAAACACTGGCCTGGCCTGCTTCTAAGTTCTATGTTTTCAAGTACCACCAGCAGTACCACCAAGTACCACTAGTGGTACGCGTACCACAGTTTGAGAACCACTGGTCTAACCGAACGGTATCTAGCCGGCCAGCTACCGATAGCTCCTGACATCAACAAACGCTCCAGCAAGTCTAGTAGAGACGTGTATGATACCTCAGCTAGCTCACGTTAGCTGACGCCAGCTCACTGTTCAAAACGAAATGTCCCACTGAACTAAATAGTTCACGAGGCGCTGTATCAACGTTATATAGCCGGCCAGCAGTAGCCACAGATAGCTCCTGATATCAATGTTTTATAACACTCATTCGATGCGTATTCGAGCTGAGGGCATGTTGTTGAATATGATCAATAGGGTCCAGCTGCAGCTCCGGAAAATCCTGGCCGTAGCTGCAGGCTACTCGAGTATAGGGTCCAGCTGCAGCTCCATAGAATCCTGGCCGTAGCTGGAGGCTACTAGAGTACACACAGACAGTGGAGCTTGTTGCGTGGTGGCGATGTCTCGCAGATAATACAAGTACAAGTCTAATTATATAATATATATATATTTTATAAAAAAAAAATGATATAAAAAATGTTTAAATATTTTTTTATCAAAAACGATCGTTATCGGATCGGTATCGGCCGATATGGCTCACGACGATCGGTGATCGGTATTGGTGGCAAAAAACATGATCGGGGCATCCCTATTATATAGCATACTTGGCTATCATGTCTCACTCTGCCAATGAGATAACCTCTTATCTCCTTGCACATAATGTGCACACGAAACAAACAAATGCACTCACTTGCACATGACCAAGCCACGCCCATGCGTCTCCCTATATTTACATTTAGTCATTTAGCTGACGCTTTTATCCAAAGCGACTTTGACTATATGACTATATGACGCCGGAAATGGTCACGCTCCACCACCTTTTCGTTTCCAACACGGAAGTAGCAGTGCACTCCGTGAACTAGTTGTTATGAAACGCAGGGAGAAATTACACAATGTTGGGTATTCGCCAGAAGTTCACCAGCCCCCGGAACCTTCTCGGCACATCCTAACAGCGCAATGGGCCTGTCCTGGGTTTTCCTCGTCTCGTGACAGCGGACAGAGGGACATGGCGCGACGGTTAGCAGTCGAGCTAAGTCGTGCACAGGTAGGGCCTGCGCTATCAGGCATTGATACTAGCATGAGTAATACTGCTCGTTGTCCCGTGAGACAACCGAGTGATGTATTGGCGCGAGGGGCGGGATATTTGGGAAAACATGGTCGTCATGACTCTTTTTTGGGTGTTTTTCCAAGTATCCTAGAGCACGCGACTAATGCTAATGCTACAATGCTGGGACGCCGTTCCCATGTTCCCCGCCGTGGGCTGTCGCCACTCTTCCCTCCTCTTAACCGTTTCATTACTGAAGGTCAATCGGTGTCTAATGTGGGGGGTTTTGCTGAGGCTTATTTACCCTTTATACGGGTGGATGGGCTGACGACAGGGCGCAAGGCAGGTGTGCCGTGGTTAGAGGGCCAGGTAGCATCGGTCCTTTGTCCTGGCATGGTTGAATGGTATCCCACCCGCAAGCCGACGCCAGAGGGCGAGACGGCCCGGCAGGTGGCTGAGTGGGCTGATGAAGCTTATACCGCCGCAGGACGGAATTTAGTGGCGACCAGTAACATTGCTCATTTGGCTGCTTTTCTGTCCACAATGGTGTCGGGTAGTGGGGCCTTAGGGCCAGCCGACATCGAAAACACGTGTTTTTGCGCGTGTTTTTGAGGTTATACAGCTTTTGATCCAGCCGCAAGCTATAACCGCAGGGAGGGCTAGGATGCTGTCAACGCTTGTTCACAGACATCTTTGGTTGGAGCAGTCTCCCCTTGAGGAGGAAAGAAGGCTTCCCCTCCTCAGGGCTCCCCTCTCCGCAGAGGGACTTTTTGGTCTGTCCGCAGGAGCGCGGGCGGTATTTGACCTAGGCCCCACACCGCCCCACACCACGCAGCCAGAGGTGAGGGCACGGCCTCACCAGTGGCTATGTTTCCCCCACCTGAGGTACCCTGGGCACAAAGGCAACAGGTGATCACAAGGCCGACAGCCTCGGCGGCCGAGGGATCGGCTACATTAGATGAGCATGCCCTAAAAAACCGTTGCCGTCTAGCTGTGTCTAGCACGCTCTCCGGTCACTCCCCCCCCCCAACGCCAGCGGGACACAGGCTCTGATTTGTTCCCTTTCGCTGCGGGCCACATGCTTTCAGTGAAGCGCAAGTGGCCCCACGTTTCGCTTGTTCACAGGGATCTTTGGTTGGAGCAATCTCCCCTGGAGGAGGAGAGGAGAGTTCTCCTCCTCAGGGCTCCCCTCTCCGCGGATGGACTTTTTGGTCTGTCCACGGAGGCGCGGGTGGTATTTGACCGGGGCCCCACGCCGCCCCCACACCGCGCAGCCAGAGGTGAGAGCACGGTCTCGCCAGCGGCTGCGGCGAGACCCCCGACCGGTGGCCATGTGTCCCCCGCCTGGGATAGCCTGGACACAAAGAGAACAGGTTATCACGGTGCCGACAGCCTCGGCAGCCGTGGGATTGGCTGTATTAGATGGGCACGCCCTAAAAAACCGTTGCCCTCTAGCTATGCACGCTCTCCGGTCACTCCCCCCCGCTACACTATGGGATTCAAGGCTCTGATTTGTCCCCTCTGGCTGCAGGCCGCCTTCTTCCAGTGAAGCGCAAGCGGCCCCACATATCACTTCTCATGAAGACAGGGGCTGACACCCAGCTCCTTTTAGGCCTGGGTCTGTCTATGAGAATGCTGTACTGTCAGGAGGCTCCCGCACCACACGTCCTGCGTCTGTGTTTGGTGAGCCTGGTGTTGTATCTGACGACGGAGCAGGGTTCCCTGTATCTAAAAAAAATTGTCAGAGGGGGAACCCTAGGCCTAGGAGGTGGCAGCACGGGTTCCCCCAGCCCCGCCCTCACCAGGCTGGGTATTACACCCGTCCGGACTTCCAATCCTAGCAGTGGTAGTGAGTCAGGCACACGTAATTTGGGTGGTAGTTCAGCTCTTGGTGGCCCCACCGTGGCCTGTTCCGTGGTCACCGTGGGCCCTCTCTCAGGCACGCGGAACACTGTTTCTGCCTCCTGTTCTGAGGCAGCCTTTAATGGTTTGGCTGCTGAAAGGGTGATTCTGGAGGGGATGCGTCTTCTGTGGTTAACACCATCCAGAATGCGTGCACTCCGTCCACTACCGTGGTTTACACAGGGAAGTGGCGTATGTTTCAAGAGTGGTGGGAGGTTGGGGGCCTGGACCCGGTGTCATGCCCCCTGGACTCGGTTCTTTCCTTCCTCCAGTCTATCCTGAATAGGCTGTCGGCCTCGACAGTGAAGGTATACGCCGCAGCTATATCTTCTTGTCATGTGGGCTTTGAGGGCAGAACACTGTTCAGCCACCCTCTCGTGAGACGTTTCCTGCTTGGCGCACAGCGTCTCAAGCCTGTGGAATGTGCTCTGTCTCCGAGTTGGTCCTGGGACGGTTGTTGGGGGCCCCGTTTGAGCCTCTTGAGCAGGCGCCGTTGGATCGTCTGTCCTTTAAGACCGCGTTCCTTTTGGCCATCACCTCCGCTAAACGCATGGGTGAGCTGTGTGCTGTCTCTGAGTGCCTGTCTCTGAGTGCCTGTCTATTCGCGCCGATAGCAGTGCGACTCTGAGGCCTAATCCAGCCTTCGTGCCAAAGAATATCCGGAGCTCTTATCGCTCCAGGGATATTGTGCTTCAGGCATTTCACCCTCCTCCTCACGCTAGTGAGTTGGAGGCGAGCCTTCACCTGTTGTGTCCTGTCCTTGCGCTGAAGGTTTACCTTAGTCGCACGCAGGATCTCAGGGCTACCGATCAACTGTTTGTTTGTTACTGTGGTTCTCACGCGGGTAAGGCGCTGTCCAAGCAACGCCTGTCACATTGGTTGTGCGAGGGCATTGCCCTTTGCTACACTTTGGCTGGACAGGTTCCCCCTGCGGGCGTCAGGGCACACTCCACTCGTGGAGTGGCGGCCTCCGCTGCCCTGTTTGAGGGGGCCTCGGTGGAGGACATATGCTCTGCGGCCTCCTGGTCCTCCCTGGGTCCTTTTGTTAGGTTTTACCTCATGGACATGATTGGGGGCTCTGTCTCCCAGGCAGTCCTGAAGTCCGGGACCTCTCCTGCACCCCGCCTCAGGTGGGCTAGCAGGTGTGTGTGGGTGTGGACCGCGGAGTGCTATGTCACACGTGGTCCCGCTTGCACTGTCCGTTCTAGGGTGACTGGTTCCCTTTTTCGCACATTGGTTGTAGTTGACTGCCTCCCCCCCCTTCGTTAGGACGAGCGGGTGGACGGGACTCCCCTCCCCTCCCGTCCGGCACGCAACGTCACAGACGTCCTCACCGTCAAGTTTGGACTGTCCATCGCTCAGCTCATCGATGTGGTGAGAGCAGGCGGGCAAGCACGCACACACACACACACACACACACACACACACACACGCGCGCGCGCGCGCATGCACGCACGCACGCACGCACGCACACACACACACACACACACACACACACACACACACACACACACACACACATATATATATACAGTATAACTCGCCCCACACACACACACACATATACAGTATAACCCACCCCACACACACATACATATACAGTATAACCCCACCCCCCACACACACACGCACACACATACAGTATACCCCCCCCCCCCCACACACACACACACACATATATGTACAGTATACCCCCCCCCCACACACACACACACATATTATACAGTATAACCTCACCCCCCCCCACACACACACACACACATATATATATATTATATACAGTATAACCCCCCCCACACACACATACACACACACACATATATAGAAATGCTTTCTGTCAGTAACTCCTCCCTCCTCCTCCTCTTCCTCCTCTTCCTCCTCCTCCTCCTCCTCCTCTTCCTCCTCCTCCTCTACCTCTTCTTCTTCCTCCTCCTCTTCCACCTCCTCCTCCCGTTCTAGGGTGACTGGTTCCCTTTTTCGCACATTGGTTGTAGTTGACTGCCTCCCCCCCTTCGTTAGGACGAGCGGGTGGACGGGACTCCCCTCCTCACTGGCAGGGGCTTATGGGCCCTCAGGGGGTGCATTTGACGTGGCCACGCGTCCGCTCTGCCCCTTTTGATCTCATAATGGCAGAGCGAGACGCGATTGGCCAGTATGAATATATAACGAAGGTTATCCTATACCCTAGTTATATGAATACTGGCTGAGCGTCTCTCTCTTCAGCGCCCTGAGGTCCCTTGGATGTTTTTCACGCATGGAATTCAGACTTGGAAGGGCGTGGACGTGACCACTTCCTGTGTCTTGTAGGCACACACGGGAGTAGGCGTGGAAGTGACGTACATGTACAATTTTCTCACGTGCACAATAGGTGCATGAGATGACATGCGAGACGCTCAGCCAGTATTCATATAACTAGGGTTATAGGATAACCTTGGTTATGTTAGGTATGTTAGTGATGTTGTGTTATGTTCTCTGGGTCAGTGTGGAGCGCTGACTGGCCCCACGCCCAGGCTGAGGACAGGCTGTTCCAGAGACTGTTTGCAGGATACAACAAGTGGTCCCGTCCGGCACGCAACGTCACAGACGTCCTCATCGTCAAGTTTGGACTGTCCATCGCTCAGCTCATCGATGTGGTGAGAGCAAGCGGGCAAGCACGCACACACACACACACACACACACACACACGCACGCACGCACACACACACACACACACACACACACACACACACACACACACACACACACACACACACACACACACACACACACACACACACACACACACAGTATAACTCGCCCACACACACACACACACACACACACATATATATACAGTATAACCCGCCCCACACACACATACATATACAGTATAACCCCACCCCCCACACACACACGCACATACATATATATACAGTATACCCCCCCCCCCACACACACACACACACACACACACACACACACACATATTATACAGTATAACCTCACCCCCCCCCCCCCCCACAAACACATACACACACACACACACACACACACACACATGTATATACAGTATACCCCCCCCCCACACACACACACACATATATATATATATTATATACAGTATAACCCCCCCCCCCCCCCCACACACACACACACACACACATAGAAATGCTTTCTGTCAGTAACTCCTCCCTCCTCCTCCTCCTCTTCCTCCTCTTCCTCCTCTTCCTCCTCCTCCTCCTCCTCCTCCTCCTCTTCCTCCTCCTCCTCTACCTCTTCTTCTTCCTCCTCCTCTTCCACCTCCTCCTCCGCTTCCTCCTCCTCCTCCTCCTCTCCTCTCTGGCAGGACGAGAAGAACCAGATGATGACGACCAACGTGTGGCTGAAACAGGTAAACCAGGTTACAGGCCAGGTGTTCCATCCAGGTGTTACAGGCCAGGTGTTCCATCCAGGTGTTACAAGCCAGGTGTTCCACCCAGAGGTTACAGGCCAGGTGTTCCATCCAGGTGGTACAGGCCAGGTGTTCCATCCAGGGGTTACAGGCCAGGTGTTCCATCCAGGTGTTACAAGCCAGGTGTTCCACCCAGAGGTTACAAGCCAGGTGTTCCACCCAGAGGTTACAGGCCAGGTGTTCCACCCAGGGGTTACAGGCCAGGTGTTCCACCCAGGGTTACAGGCCAGGTGTTCCATCCAGCCTTACAGGCCAGGTGTTCCATCCAGCCTTACAGGCCAGGTGTTCCACCCAGGGCTTACAGGCCAGGTGTTCCACCCTGGTGTTACAGGCCAGGTGTTCCACCCAGGGTTACAGGCCAGGTGTTCCACCCAGGGTTACAGGCCAGGTGTTCCATCCAGGGTTACAGGCCAGGTGTTCCATCCAGCCTTACATGCCAGGTGTTCCACCCAGGGTTACAGGCCAGGTGTTCCACCCAGGTGTTACAGGCCAGGTGTTCCATCCAGCCTTACAGGCCAGGTGTTCCACCCAGGGGTTACAGGCCAGGTGTTCTATCCAGCCTTACAGGCCAGGTGTTCCACCCAGGTGTTACAGGCCAGGTGTTCCATCCAGGTGTTACAGGCCAGGTGTTCCATCCAGGTGTTATAGGCCAGGTGTTCCACCCAGGTGTTACAGGCCAGGTGTTCCATCCAGGGGTTACAGGCCAGGTGTTCCATCCAGGTGTTACAGGCCAGGTGTTCCATCCAGGTGTTACAGGCCAGGTGTTCCATCCAGGGGTTACAGGCCAGGTGTTCCATCCAGGTGTTACAGGCCAGGTGTTCCATCCAGGTGTTACAGGCCAGGTGTTCCATCCAGCCTTACAGGCCAGGTGTTCCATCCAGGGTTACAGGCCAGGTGTTCCATCCAGGGTTACAGGCCAGGTGTTCCATCCAGGAACAGTATGTACTAGCAGGGTGTCCGCGGATCCTTAAAAAGTCTTAAAAAGTCTTACATTTGTTTATCAACAATTAAGGCCTTATGTTTGCCGGGAACTATTTCAGCAACAGAGTCTATAGCTAACGTTAGCATGTGATAACGCTAACGTCACGTTTAGTTTTAGCATTTGCATTTGCACTTGTTATGGGAAAGTGCAAATTTTACGAGAACTGGCTTGACTGGTGTTTGCATCATGGTTGGTCCCAGTCAAAGACTGCAAACTCTGCAAAAAAGAGTTTAAACTGCGGACGATGGGAGTGAAAGCAGTGGAGTCGCACATGCTGAGCGCTAAGCATACCCCTATTAAAAAAAACGCCTGCAAACTAGTATTTCGCATTTCTTTTCGGCCCCTGCCTC
This sequence comes from Notolepis coatsorum, assembly GCF_963971535.1. Taxonomy (NCBI): domain Eukaryota; kingdom Metazoa; phylum Chordata; class Actinopteri; order Aulopiformes; family Paralepididae; genus Notolepis; species Notolepis coatsorum. Next base: position 63,399,481 of record NC_140165.1, read on the forward strand.
CACCTTAGCTGCGTCATCTCAGGTAGGACTACCGGCAACCTATTATTAATACTATATCTATATCTGTACATATCTCTTACTTACTCTTAGTTACGCTGCTGGCTAGTATGACTTACTACCATAGTGTCTTTATACCTGTATCACTGTACACATTAATTAATACTACTCTAATACAACTCTGTACATCTGATTAGCACTATTACTCAATAGTAGTACTAATGAATATATGCTATATTATACCCAGTTTAATCACCTGTACATTGTATATTACTGTTGCACTTTACTGTTACAGTTGCACTCTGGTTGAAGGCCAAACTTTTTTTCGTTGTACTGTACAACTGTACTAAGTGCTGTTTAATGACAATACATTTGAATTTAATCTAATCTAATCTGTTCTAATGGAGGAAGTGGCAGCAAAACCCCTGAAGAGAGCGACAGAGAGAGAGAGGGACAGCAGTCTGCCAGCGAGGTGACTTCTGACATGAGATGATGATAGAGAAGAGTGGAGAGAGAGAGAGAAGGAGAGAGAAAGAGAGAGAGGGAGAGAGGGACGGCAGTCTGCCAGCTAGGTGACTTCTGACATGAGAGAGAGAAGAGTGGAGAGAGAGAGCAAGAGAGAGAGAGAGAGAGAGAGAGAGAGAGAGAGAGAGAGAGAGAGAGAGAGAGAGAGAGATTTATGTTTGTCACCCCTTTGTTTCATCCAATCCAGTTACTCCTTTAAGTTTTAATAAACATTTTTGGACCAATGTGTCCCTAAACTTAAACTAATTGGTGTCTTTGCATGATTTTTGCCATTTTGTTATTGTGAAATTGGTATTAAATTTCATTCTGAGTGGCATTAAAAAGTATTAAAAAACCTTAAATCTGGGCGGCTACGTGGTGCAGTGGGCAAGGTGCTCACCACGAATACTGGAGACTGGGCTCGAACAGGTTCGCCTCCCTGTTCGAGCCCAGCGCTCCACATTGCTTTCAGTGTTTAGCTGGTCGTCCGCACTAATACACATTGGCAATATTAGGGGGAGGGAAACTGATGGGTGGGGATCGGGCGTTGTGGACAGCGACTCCTACAGGTCGGTTGGTGCGCCTGCGCAGTAGAATCAGGAAGCGACGGGGGCGGGGCCCCTCCAAAGCCCAGACCCCTGACGCTGAAAGATCGAGCCGCGCAGGTGGAAAGATGTGACTGCTGTTACCTCGAGTATCGGAGGGGACTCGTGCTATGTATGACTTAGTCCACATTGCAGCCGGCTTGTGGGAGGCATGAAACAGCGTTCAGGGAGGGTTGAATTGGATGATACAAAAATTGGGATGGGAGAAAAATAGAAAATGGGAGAAAAAGTGGATAATTTTTTTTTTTAAAGCCTTAAATCTGACTGGGCTAAACCTGCAGATATCCTGTGTGGAATACGTGTTCTTCATAGGCCCAATAGGCTTTCAATACACTGTGTGTGTGTGTGTGTGTGTGTGTGTGTGTGTGTGTGTGTGTGTGTGTGTGTGTGTGTGTGTGTGTGTGTGTGTGTGTGTGTGTGTGTGTGTGTGTGTGTGTGTGTGTGTGTGTGTGTGTGTGTGTGTGTGTGTGTGTGTGTGTGTGTGTGTGTGTGTGTGTGTGTGTGTGTGTGCGTGTGCGTGTGCGTGTGCGTGCGCGTGTGTGTGTGTGTCTACAGGAGTGGAATGACTACAAGCTACAGTGGATTCCTGCCGACTACAACAACGTGACGTCCATCCGAGTTCCTTCACAGATCATCTGGGTCCCTGATATAGTGCTATATAACAAGTGAGACAAACACATACACACACACACACACACAATCACACACACATGCACGCGCATACACACACGCGCGCACACACATACACACTCGCACACACACACACACACACACACATACACAGACGCACACACACACACACACTCAACACTCACAAGCTCTTTGGAATTCCCGTAGGTCGGGTTAAAACTCATGTGAAGTGACCAATTACCTCCTCAAACCTCCCCCTCTCTCTAAGAGAGAAGCATCCGAGGTCACAGCCCCCCCTAACCCCCAGCCCCCCCCCCTCCAACCCCCCAGTCCCCTGTATCTAGAGCAGGGGTTCCCAACCTTTTTTCCCCCAGGGACCCCCAAACATCTCTGATGAAATTCCTGGACCCCCCTCCTAATAAAAAACATTTTTTTTTGTCATTTTAATACTTTTTTTTGTCATTTTAATAACAAACTGCTTATACACAGGCATATGCATCATAATTAGACCCACTATGCTTCTTTGACTTGTGCCTTCAATCAACAAATCTCATCTTGCACCATATGTATTTCAAAATGTTGGCCAATATTCAAATCCTGTATTCATCCTCTCAAATCAGGCCCTAATGAAAGGTTTGCATTTATGTTGAATGAAGTAAGAATCCACTGCAGTAAAAATATCCTCACCTCGAGTGGTGGTAGTAAGGTTGACCGACATGAGAATGTCCTGCTTCAGATCCTCATTTTCGATATACTGCACATAAACGATGAGCACAGCCTCGTCTGCGACAGTTGTAGTTTCATCAAGTTGTATGGCAAATGGACCCTTTCTAAGCTTTTCTGACAGCTGCTGCTCGCAATCACTTGACATCTTATCAATTCGGTCTTTCACTACATTGTTCGAGAGTGGTACTGATTTTAGTTTATCCGCCACCTGTTGGCCGCACAGTTTCTAAACCATTTTGATGCAGGCTGGTTCGATGAGCTGCTCGCCAAAGACGCCAATATTGTGCGGTTTCTTTGCTTTTGCAATTAAAAGCGAACACTCAAAGGAGGCTTTGGTAGCCTTCTGTAAATCACTGCCACCCCTGCTCCACGCTGCTCTAACATCAACGGGCTTGTTCGCCTTGAGAGACTGTTCTTTCCTCCGAAAAAAGTCTGGATCCTTCCCAACGGTTGCTGGGTGCTTAGACGCGGCCTGATGTCTCTTCAGCTTGCTGGGCTTCAGGCTCGAGTTTGCCAACTTTTCTCCACAAATCACACACTCAGGTCGTTTGTCTGGTCCCTCAGTGAAGCCCATGGCGATGTAATTTTCGCGATTGCTGTAGGTCCTAACTTTTTTTGCAGATGAGCTGCCGTCATCTCCTTTTCGTTTGTCACACATTTTTGCCTCTGGCGGCTGACTGCAGACGAGCCGAGAAAGTTAACTAGCGTGCTAGGCTAGCTACGGAAAGTGATACAGTCAACTGATTCGCGTTTTAGCGGCTACCCGGTAGCCTACTGTTAACGTTCAAAAATCATGTCTAGATGTTTATTTATTTATCTTTATTTTGTATTGTAGTGGAGAGACTATTCGTGCTTCTGATGATAAAAATATGCTAATTAAATATTTATCTGAAAAATAAAAATAAAAAAAAAACTCAAATCATCTGTGGTCTGGCGGACCCCCTGCGCCCCCTGGCGGACCCCCAGGGGGTCCGCGGACCCCAGGTTGGGAATCACTGATCTAGAGCTCAGTCAGTCAACTAGAGAATGACAACATGTTGTCTAGTGTTAGTCCTTGTATCTAGAGCTCAGTCAACTAGACAATGACAGCATGTTGTCTAGTGTTAGTCCTTGTATCTAGAGCTCAGTCAACTAGAGAATGACAGCATGTTGTCTAGTGTTAGTCCTTGTATCTAGAGCTCAGTCAGTCAACTAGAGAATGACAGCATGTTGTCTAGTGTTACTCTTTGTATCTAGAGCTCAGTCAGTCAACTAGAGAATGACAGCATGTTGTCTAGTATTACTCTTTGTATCTAGAGCTCAGTCAGTCAACTAGAGAATGACAGCATGTTGTCTAGTGTTACTCTTTGTATCTAGAGCTCAGTCAGTCAACTAGAGAATGACAGCATGTTGTCTAGTGTTACTCTTTGTATCTAGAGCTCAGTCAGTCAACTAGAGAATGACAGCATGTTGTCTAGTATTAGTCCTTGTATCTAGAGCTCAGTCAGTCAACTAGAGAATGACAGCATGTTGTCTAGTGTTACTCTTTGTATCTAGAGCTCAGTCAGTCAACTAGAGAATGACAGCATGTTGTCTAGTGTTAGTCCTTGTATCTAGAGCTCAGTCAACTAGAGAATGACAGCATGTTGTCTAGTATTAGTCCTTGTATCTAGAGCTCAGTCAGTCAACTAGAGAATGACAGCATGTTGTCTAGTGTTACTCTTTGTATCTAGAGCTCAGTCAGTCAACTAGAGAATGACAGCATGTTGTCTAGTGTTAGTCCTTGTATCTAGAGCTCAGTCAACTAGAGAATGACAGCATGTTGTCTAGTGTTAGTCCTTGTATCTAGAGCTCAGTCAACTAGAGAATGACAGCATGTTGTCTAGTGTTAGTCCTTGTATCTAGAGATCAGTCAACTAGAGAATGACAGCATGTTGTCTAGTGTTAGTCCTTGTATCTAGAGCTCAGTCAGTCAACTAGAGAATGACAGCATGTTGTCTAGTGTTAGTCCTTGTATCTAGAGCTCAGTCAACTAGAGAATGACAGCATGTTGTCTAGTGTTAGTCCTTGTATCTAGAGCTCAGTCAACTAGAGAATTACAGCATGTTGTCTAGTGTTAGTCCTTGTATATAGAGCTCAGTCAACTAGAGAATTACAGCATGTTGTCTAGTGTTAGTCCTTGTATCTAGAGCTCAGTCAACTAGAGAATGACAGCATGTTGTCTAGTGTTACTCTTTGTATCTAGAGCTCAGTCAGTCAACTAGAGAATGACAGCATGTTGTCTAGTATTAGTCCTTGTATCTAGAGCTCAGTCAGTCAACTAGAGAATGACAGCATGTTGTCTAGTGTTACTCTTTGTATCTAGAGCTCAGTCAGTCAACTAGAGAATGACAGCATGTTGTCTAGTGTTAGTCCTTGTATCTAGAGCTCAGTCAACTAGAGAATGACAGCATGTTGTCTAGTGTTAGTCCTTGTATCTAGAGCTCAGTCAACTAGAGAATGACAGCATGTTGTCTAGTGTTAGTCCTTGTATCTAGAGATCAGTCAACTAGAGAATGACAGCATGTTGTCTAGTGTTAGTCCTTGTATCTAGAGCTCAGTCAGTCAACTAGAGAATAACAGCATGTTGTCTAGTGTTAGTCCTTGTATCTAGAGCTCAGTCAACTAGAGAATTACAGCATGTTGTCTAGTGTTAGTCCTTGTATCTAGAGCTCAGTCAACTAGAGAATGACAGCATGTTGTCTAGTGTTACTCTTTGTATCTAGAGCTCAGTCAGTCAACTAGAGAATGACAGCATGTTGTCTAGTATTAGTCCTTGTATCTAGAGCTCAGTCAGTCAACTAGAGAATGACAGCATGTTGTCTAGTGTTACTCTTTGTATCTAGAGCTCAGTCAACTAGAGAATGACAGCATGTTGTCTAGTGTTACTCTTTGTATCTAGAGCTCAGTCAGTCAACTAGAGAATGACAGCATGTTGTCTAGTGTTAGTCCTTGTATCTAGAGCTCAGTCAACTAGAGAATGACAGCATGTTGTCTAGTGTTAGTCCTTGTATCTAGAGCTCAGTCAACTAGAGAATGACAGCATGTTGTCTAGTGTTAGTCCTTGTATCTAGAGATCAGTCAACTAGAGAATGACAGCATGTTGTCTAGTGTTAGTCCTTGTATCGAGAGCTCAGTCAGTCAACTAGAGAATAACAGCATGTTGTCTAGTGTTAGTCCTTGTATCTAGAGCTCAGTCAACTAGAGAATGACAGCATGTTGTCTAGTGTTAGTCCTTGTATCTAGAGCTCAGTCAACTAGAGAATTACAGCATGTTGTCTAGTGTTAGTCCTTGTATCGAGCTCAGTCAACTAGAGAATGACAGCATGTTGTCTAGTGTTAGTCCTTGTATCTAGAGCTCAGTCAACTAGAGAATGACAGCATGTTGTCTAGTGTTACTCTTTGTATCTAGAGCTCAGTCAGTCAACTAGAGAATGACAGCATGTTGTCTAGTGTTAGTCCTTGTATCTAGAGCTCAGTCAACTAGAGAATGACAGCATGTTGTCTAGTGTTAGTCCTTGTATCTAGAGCTCAGTCAACTAGAGAATGACAGCATGTTGTCTAGTGTTAGTCCTTGTATCTAGAGATCAGTCAACTAGAGAATGACAGCATGTTGTCTAGTGTTAGTCCTTGTATCTAGAGCTCAGTCAGTCAACTAGAGAATAACAGCATGTTGTCTAGTGTTAGTCCTTGTATCTAGAGCTCAGTCAACTAGAGAATGACAGCATGTTGTCTAGTGTTAGTCCTTGTATCTAGAGCTCAGTCAACTAGAGAATTACAGCATGTTGTCTAGTGTTAGTCCTTGTATCTAGAGCTCAGTCAACTAGAGAATGACAGCATGTTGTCTAGTGTTAGTCCTTGTATCTAGAGCTCAGTCAACTAGAGAATTACAGCATGTTGTCTAGTGTTAGTCCTTGTATCTAGAGCTCAGTCAACTAGAGAATGACAGCATGTTGTCTAGTGTTAGTCCTTGTATCTAGAGATCAGTCAACTAGAGAATGACAGCATGTTGTCTAGTGTTAGTCCTTGTATCAAGAGCTCAGTCAGTCAACTAGAGAATGACAGCATATTGTCTAGTGTTAGTCCTTGTATCTAGAGCTCAGTCAACTAGAGAATGACAGCATGTTGTCTAGTGTTAGTCCTTGTATCTAGAGCTCAGTCAGTCAACTAGAGAATGACAGCATGTTGTCTAGTGTTAGTTCTTGTATCTAGAGCTCAGTCAGTCAACTAGAGAATGACAGCATGTTGTCTAGTGTTAGTCCTTGTATCTAGAGCTCAGTCAGTCAACTAGAGAATGACAGCATGTTGTCTAGTGTTAGTCCTTGTATCTAGAGCTCAGTCGACTAGAGAATGACATCATGTTAGTCCTTGTATCTAGAGCTCAGCCAACTGCATCACCTGCATCAGCAACACTAAAACTCTCTGAGGGTCCTGTAGGAACGGCTACTTGCATCATAGGAAGCGTCTTCACGCCTCTTTAAAAACCAGAGCGGATGAAATGAGAACGAGATTTTAATGAGAACGGCTCCGGGTTTATTGACTCACCTTTGATTTTGGAAATAACAAGATGAAGATTTTCTTTGAAGAAAAAAAAAAAACATTCGTCTCATTTACATTTTCAGGCTTTTAATACATTCACCCACATCACACTCATTACAAGCCACACTGTGATCAAGTGAGATATATGTTATTATGTTTTATTACATGGCGTTTTAACATTCGCCGAAATGCTTGATTGTGATTGGTCAATAGCGCTCGGCAGAGGTCCGTTATTACTCGATAACGGACCTCTGCCGAGCAATAATGACCGCTGTTCGCAGCTGCTGCAATCAAGCCCACTGACACACACTGCATCAGTGCAATCAGACACACCTGCCGGCTGCCGGCGATAATAATGACAGCGGAGCCACACAACAACTGCGTCTGCATTTGATCTCGTCTTGTCGATGGTGTAAAATGAATTAGGTATATTGTTAGTAAGTTAGCCATGTAATAAGCGGGATAATGTATAGCCTATACTCTGTCATTGTCGCAAAATAATTGACCTTCACTACGTTTAGAAGACCTCGGCAATGACCTCGTAGCTATACATTATCCCTTACGTATTGCCTGCATTGCTTTTACCTTTTTTCTTATTCCCGGCACTGCTTTTATTCTGTCTATTTTATGCTAATTTATGTCTATTTTACTGCTGTGAAGCACTTTGGGCTGCAATTCTTGTATGAAAGGTGCTATACAAATAGTTTATTATTATTATTATTATTATTATTATTATTATTATTATTTTATTATTATTATTATTATTATTATTATTATTATTATTATTATTATTATTATTATTATTATTATTATTATTATTATTATTATTATTATTATTATTATTATTATTATTATTATTATTATTATTATTATTATTATTATTATTATTATTATTATTATTATTATTATTATTATTATTATTATTATTATTATTATTATTATTATTATTATTATTATTATTATTATTATTATTATTATTATTATTATTATTATTATTATTATTATTATTATTATTATTATTATTATTATTATTATTATTATTATTATTATTATTATTATTATTATTATCATTATTATTATTATTATTATTATTTGGTAGAATGTGATTCAGCCATATATATATATATATATATATATATATATATATATATATATGTGTGTATTTATTTTGTGATGATAGCAACTTGCAGATTACAGGACGTTCAGTTTAAAGGTGCTCTCTTTAGGTTGTGGTGAAGGGAGCTGTGTGGTTGCTGTATGTAGATATTACATATTTAATTTGTTTGTTTGTTTGTTTCTGGGGTGGGGGATGAGTGTTTTTGGGGGGTATATACAGTATTTAAAGGAACACACACATTATGCAAATTCTTAATAGAAGCCACATTTTTTGCTGCATCTAGCAATGTGAGCTTGCTTCTTCCCTTATCTAGAACATTCTTTAAACTAGGACAGGGGTTCTCAAATTTTTTATACCATGACCCCATTTTATTTAGGATTTTTTTGGGGACCCCACACTTAATGTATCGTGTTATTTCAACGTGGAATTAAGGAATATCAAAATAAAAGCACACGTTGTTGAACTTGAACATGCATATTTATTAGAAAATTATATTACAGCACTATGTTATCAATATACATTTATAAAACGAGGCATATTTAGTCAAAATATGTTATCCGAACATATATTAAAAAAAAAATCTTGCCAATGCCACTGTCACCTACCCCATGACCCATAGTTTGAGAACCACTGAACTCTCTCTCTCCCTCCACCCCTCTCTCTCGCTGTCTATCTCTCTTTCCCCACTCTCTCCCCCCCCTCGCTCTCTCTCCCCCCCCCCTCTCTCTCTCTCGCTCTCTCCCCCATTCTCTCTCTCTCTTTTCCCCACTCTCTCCCCCCTCCCTCTCTCTGCCTCTCTCTCTCTCTCCCCCCTCTCTCTCTCTCCCCCCCTCTCTCTCTCTCTCTCTCTCTCTCTCTCTATCTCTCTCCCTCTC
>NC_140165.1:63408691-63487691 GCF_963971535.1 Notolepis coatsorum
TTTGTTCTTCCATTAAAAGTTGAATATCCTTTAGGCCATTAGGGGCTCATCTTTGCTTATCTCTCTCATACATGCTCTCTCTCTAACACACACACACACGACAAACACACATGCTCTCTCTCTCTCTCTCTCTCTCTCTCTCTCTCTTTCTAACACACACAGTCTGCCTATGGCGGCCTTTCTCGATGGCTAGGCTGTGCTCGCTGAGTCTGTACCTAGTCAAGGATCTTCAGTCACAGTGCTCAGGTATTCTGCCACTGTGTACTCTCTGTTTAGGGCCAAATAGCATTTCAATTTCTTTCCAATGTGTCTCTCTCTCTCTCTCTCTCTCTCTCTCTCTCTCTCTCTCTCTCTCTCTCTCTCTCTCTCTCTCTCTCTCTCTGTGTCTCTACCTCTCTCTCTGTGTGTCTCTCTCTGTCTCTACCTCTCTCTCTGTCTCTCTCTCTCTGTGTCTCTACCTCTCTCTCTGTGTCTCTCTCTCTGTATCTACCTCTCTCTCTGTCTCTATACCTCTCTCTCTGTCTCTCTCTGTCTCTACATCTCTCTCTCTGTGTCTCTCCCTGTCTCTACCTCTCTCTCTCTGTGTCTCTCCCTGTCTCTACCTCTCTCTCTGTCTCTATACCTCTCTCACTGTCTCTCTCTCTGTGTCTCTCCCTGTCTCTACCTCTCTCTCGGTGTCTCTCTCTCTCTGTCTATACCTCTCTCTCTCTGTCTCTCTCTGTCTATACCTCAATTCAATTCAAATGGCATTGGCATGAAATATTAACATACTTATTGCCAAAGCAAGTTCAACATACAAACAATAACTAGGGATGGCCGATATTATCGGCCGACCGATATTATCGGCCGATATCGGCAGTAAAATGTGATATCGGAAAATATCGGTATCGGTAAAAAAAAAAAGAAAACAATAACAATATTGCATCCAGTGAAATTATTAGTTACCTGAAATTATTCCGTTTTTTGGGGGGGGGGGGGGGGGAAACCCTGCATATATCGGTATCGGTTGATATCGGTATCGGAAATTAAGAGTTGGACAATATCGGAATATCGGTATCGGTAAAAAAGCCAATATCGAGCATCCCTAACAATAACATATATATTAAGCAATAAAATACCATAATATATAGTAATAACAGTAAAGACAATCAACAGAAACATATTCAATTACAAAATAATCATTCAATCAGGTAGTCATTTTACAGATGTAGCCACTCAGATACTGTACAGGGGCGTAGCTGGGGGGGGGTAGCCTAGGATGATTCCAAGGGCCCAGCACTGGGGGGGGGGGGGGGCAGAGAACACTATTATTATCTTTTTATTAATATGGTTTTATTATTATCCTAAAGCAAGTTAATGTAATTGACTCAAACGTATAATTGCCTGTATTAAAGAAAAACGTCACAAAAGAAACAAACAGGTGCTTGTTACTTTGTTTGATGATATGAGCACCCCTCCCTTCTTTCATTGCATGGTTCAGTCCACATACACAGCAGCGCACAGCGCGCAGCTTGAACAGAGTCAGACTCTGCACTGCTCTAATGCACAGATGCGGCTTCAGGATCAGTACCCCTTGTCCCCTTCCCTCAGGCCAGCTCCCAGTTGAAGGAGAGGGAGGTAAGCAGCAGGGCTTGGGGTTAACAAACAGATTTTAAAATATGCTTACCATGCATGCATTCAGGGCCGCCTCAGGGGGTGTGCGAGCAGTGCGGTCGCACAGGGCCTCGCGGGAAGGGGGGCCTCGCACAAAAAAAATTAAAAAAAAATTAAAAAAAAAAGAAAAATATATTATTATTGTTATTTTTTTATTATTATTTTTTTTTGCGGGGCCCCCCTTCCCGCGAGGCCCTTTTTCATCACAGACCTAAAATCTAGTTTTGCTTTTATGCTTATATATTTCACATTAGACACGTTCCTGGCTCTGAGGCTCTGCAGGCAGCAGAATTGGTTTCAATGAGGGGAGGGGTTACAGGTAAGGTAGCGTCTGTTGAGTTCATTGTGTGTGTCTGTTTGCGTGACAGGGGGGGGGGGGGGCGTGAACCGACTCATTGCCAGACGTGAGCGATTCGACTCACGCTCACGGCAATGAATCGGCTCTTATGAACGAGTCGCTCATGACCGACCCATCACTAGCGTCTGACTATTTCGCGCGTGCAGCATTGGAGGTTATGCCAGCCAAGATGAAGAGGACATCGTTCGGCAGATGGACTGAAGATGAAAGTTGTTGCATGTTAGACAGTTCAGTCAGGCTAGCCATCCCGGCTAAAGACAGGGACAGCTAGTTAGCTTTAGCTACGTTATAATATTAAGTGTGGTTCAGTCGGGATATAGCCATGATGATGTCGGCTAGTAGCTAGCTTAGCTAAAGGCTAATTAGCGTTAGCTAACCTAGAGACAGCGCGTGCAGCATTGTTATGCCAAGATGAAGAGGATGGTCGTTCGGCAGATGAACTTCGTCAACTCCACGCGGTTGTCTCCATCCTCTTGGACGTTTGGTGAGTTTTTAATGCACTCTATTCTATTCCCGCCGTGGATATCTCTCTCTCTCTCTCTCTCTCTGGAGCCAAACTGGCCGACTAGCTGTTGTAGTACTAGTAGCTAACGGTGTGTGGCCTGGTGTCAGCACCTGTATTGCTTTTCTCACGTTGTACAGTTTTTCAGTGGTAGCCGCATAGCTTGCTTCTGCGTTAGCTAATGGTTAGCGATAGCCGGGTTGAGCTAACTGTTAGCCAGTTAGCTGTTTAGCTACGACGTTAGCTGCCGGCTGCGCTCGGCTGGGAACGTTAGTTTGATGCTATCAGTTAGCCTAGAGTTAGCTGTTAGCTTGTGCTACGACCATTGACATTAGCCGTGAGAATAGCAGGGGGTTCTGGCACTCTGACTACGACATCATCTTTGACAGAAGATGTAGTCGGGCCTGCACCATGACAAGGCTCCGGCCATAGCTTCTTTTTGTCCCGCCAGCGAGAGGCCTTTCGTCAACGTGGAGACCTGTGTTGCGGCCTTTCGCCCTGCGTTCCTTGGTGCAGGTAAGAAGATCATGACATTACCCCACTCTTCCTTCCTTCCCCTCCCGAATGTTTTGTTAATAACGATGTTTTTTTCCAGGCAAAACATATGTTACTTCACAACATTTGGAGATACGACATGTGCTGTGTGTGAATTGTCTTGGTCGTTTGTGTAGCTTGGGTAGCGTTGGGCCGTTGGCCAAAGCTGTGTGTGGCCTGGTGTCAGTACCTGGCTAGCCTATTTAGCTGATGTCGGCCATTGGCTCAGAGTCCTTGCTACTTTGTTTTCTCTGGTATAGACCCTCTTCTCTTTGGATTTAAGTGTTGATCTTTGTCCTTTTGGATCTATGTATATTCATGTTGCCTTTGTGAAGTTATCTTTTCCTTCTGTTTTGTTCTTCCATTAAAAGTTGAATATCCTTTAGGCCATTAGGGGCTCATCTTTGCTTATCTCTCTCATACATGCTCTCTCTCTAACACACACACACACGACAAACACACATGCTCTCTCTCTCTCTCTCTCTCTCTCTCTTTCTAACACACACAGTCTGCCTATGGCGGCCTTTCTCGATGGCTAGGCTGTGCTCGCTGAGTCTGTACCTAGTCAAGGATCTTCAGTCACAGTGCTCAGGTATTCTGCCACTGTGTACTCTCTGTTTAGGGCCAAATAGCATTTCAATTTCTTTCCAATGTCTCTCTCTCTCTCTCTCTCTCTCTCTCTCTCTCTCTCTCTCTCTCTCTCCTCTCTCTCTCTCTCTCTCTCTCTCTCTCTCTCTCTCTCTCTCTCTCTCTGTACACTGTATATTGACTGTAGAACGGGAGCTCTCTCTCGCTCTCTCTCTTGCTATATGTTGACTGTATCATGCCCAGCCTCGGGCAGCGCTATTATTTAAGAATGTGTTGACTGTATGAAAAAAAAAAAAAAAACACAGGATTCCACAGATACTGAGCCACCTGTAGTGGTGTCTGAGGTAGAAGATCTGCTATTGAATTGAATTGAAAACTTTTATTTATCCCCAAGGGGAGATTCAGATGTCCATTTCAGCATAACAGAAATTTAAAAACAGTTAGTGGAAACAGTTAATACATAACATACACTTATTAATATGTGTTAAAAACAAGATGGACAAATACATAGGGATAAAAAGAGCTAAAATAGGGCTAAAATAGAGCTAAAAGTGGTGAAAAGAAAAAGAAACAAGTCCAATCATGATGTTAAATAATAAAATTAATTGGTTACAGTCCACAACCCAGCTCCTCCAGTCCACGGCAGTTGGCCCGTCCTGGCCCTGCCTGGTTGTGGAGCCTGATTGCCACTGGCACAAAGGACTGCCCGAAGCGCTTTGTGGTATGTCGGGGGGGGGGTAAGTCTGTGGCTAAACGTGGACCGCATTGTGGTCAGCTCATCATGGAGGGGGTGGCAGGGGTTCTCGAGGATAGCATACAGCTTCCTCCTCGTCCTCCCCCACCACCTCCAGACTGTCCAGGTCCGCTCCCACCACAGAGCTTGCTTTTTTGACCAGTTTGTTTATTTTGTCTGTGTTGGTGTTGCCCCCCCAGCATACCACAGCGAAGAAGAGGGCACCAGCAACCACAGACTGGTAGAACATCTGCAGCAATTTGCTGCAGACATTAAAAGACCTGAGCCCTCTCAGGAAGAACAGTCTGCTCTGTCCCTTCCTGTAGAGGGCCTCGATGTTGTTCGTCCAGTCCAGTTTACTATCACTTGACCCAGGGTTGTTCCCAGCCTAGTGCGACTCAAGGTTCTTTGGTAGACTATTGCATTGGTCCATTCATTGAAGATGAACGCAATGCGACATCCTTTACTAGGCTCACCCACCAACAGTGCAGGTGCTGAACTGCTGATCCGAATGTATATAGGTAAAAACCATATTATGCGTTTTCATCAATAAATAAATGGCAAAACAATATTCTGCTTGCGCGCTAACGCGCGCTCGCATTAACTGGGGGCCTACAAATACATTCTTTCATGGGGCCCAGAATATACAGCTATGCCCCTGACTGTATGTATTTACAAAGCTTGTTCTCTTATTGTATGACAACCATCTACATCTAATGCTCGCCACACATAACAGCTTTTGAAGATCAGGGAGATGGATAAACTGTGGATCAATTTTATTTATTTTATCAAAGAAAACTTCTCTTAGATCCTTATATTTCTCACAGTGTAGTAGGAAGTGAGGTTCTGTCTCAACAACCCCCTGATGGCAAAGTGAACACAGCCTGGCCTCTCTGGGCAGCCAGTTCTGCCTGTGACGGCCTGTTTCTATGGCTAGGCTATGTCCACTCAGTCTGTACCGTGTCAATGTCTTTCTTAATTTTATATCATTCACAGTGGTCAGGTATTCTGCCACCATGTACTCTCTGTTTAGGGTCAAATATAATTCTAATTTACTTTGTGATTTGGTTGATTTGTTCCAATATTCTATATAATTTTCTTTTTGTTTTGAGATTATCTGGTTGAGCCAGATTGCTTGGTGTCTGTCCTGAAGCCCTGGTGTTTGTGGGCAGAGATTTCTGACTAGCTGGCAGAGGGGACTCTATCTGGGTTCATCTCCTGGCTCTGAAGGGCTTTGTAGTGGTAGGAGTGGGGGTCACTTGATTGGAGGTGTGTATACAATTTGATGGCTCGCTTTTTAATTTTTATAATTAGAGGGTATTGGCCAAGTTCTGCCCTGCATGCATTATTGGCAGTGTGTCTGTGAATCCTAAGTAGGTTTTTGCACAATTCTGCATGCAGTACTTCTAATGGATGTTTTTCCCATTTTGGGAAGTCTTGGTTAGTTAATGGACCCCACACTTCACTGCCATATAATATTATTGGATTTATTACAGAATTTAGAATTTTGAGCCAGGTCCTATTGGGATGTCAATTGGAATTTTCCTTTTGATGGCATAAAAAGCCCTTCTTCCCTTCTCCTTCAGTTCATTCACAGACATGTTGAAGTTACCATTATGATTTTTTTTCAATCCCAAATATGGGTAACCTTTTGTGTTTTCTAATATGTGTGTGCCTAATTTAAATGTATTATGTGAACTCTCTCTCTCTCTCTCTCTCTCTCTCTCTCTCTCTCTCTCTCTCTCTCTCTCTCTCTCTCTCTCTCTCTCTCTCTCTCGCTCTCTCTCTCAGTGTCTCTCTCTCTGTCTCTACACAGTCTTAGTTCTCTTGGTTTCCAAGACTTAGAGTGTCTCCCTTTCTCTATTTCTAATCTATGATCACACTCTATATTTAGAAAGTGTTTTTCTTCCTTTTTTCATGCCAGGAGTTCAAGGTAATTTGCCAATGTCATGTCTCTGTTTAGTTGCTAGTTTTGGTTTGTGATTCAATTTCAGTTTTCCAATGTTCTGTCTCTCTCTCTCTCTTTCTCTCTCTCTCTCTCTCTCGTCCAGGTGAAGGAGGACTGGAAGTACGTTGCCATGGTAATAGACCGCATCTTCCTGTGGATGTTCATCATGATGGGTCTGCTGGGGACCGTCGGGCTCTTCCTGCCTCCCTGGCTCGCTGGCATGATCTAGGACACAGTTTCTTAAACTATGGGTCGGGACCTCAAAGCAGGTCGATCAGAGAGAGTATCAGGACGTTGTAATGTGACTGGGTCCCCAGGATGAGTCCCATACTGGAAGAGCTTAAAGGCCCCCTCCACTCAAAACATGTTTGTTTATGGTTAACTGTTTTTGGGGGCGTGACTTTGACTATACAGGTTATTATTTGTGACTTTGACTATAGAGGTTATTTGAGACTTTGACTGTACAGGTTTTTTTTTTTTTTTTTTTTTTTTTATTATTATCTCTCTGGTGTAGCTTTTATTTTTTTTTATATTTAAAGTTTTTTATTTTTCTCAAACAAGACAATACATACACGACAAAACAAGACAAGAAATGATAATAATAACAATAACAACAAGGGGCGAGGGGGGGGGGGGGGGGGGTTGCAGAGCGTTACAAAGGTTCAGTAGACAAACTTATTCCAGATAGTGATCTAATAAAGTTCAGGGGACCTTGAAGGCCATCGGGCCTATCACTCTCTTGAAGAGACAGAGCAGCCTGTTCCATCGATAGCAAGTCCATGAAGTCCTTGCGCCAGTTCTCCATACTGAAGCAGTTCGGTTTGCGTTCTTTCCAGTTCATTAAAATAATCCTTTTGCATGCTAGAAAAGCCAGTGCTACAGTGTTATTTACAATCTTTGCTTGAGCAGTGTCCATTTTTACACCCAATATACACATTATAGGGCAAGGATTAATGTCAATTTGGAGAGTAACTGACAGGTCCTCAGCAATGTCCAACCAAAATGTCCTAACAAGCGGGCAGTGCCACAGCAAGTGCATGAGCGTACCCTCTACTCCACACCTATGCCAGCACAATTTGGGTAGGGTGTGATTCATTTTATTCAATGTACAGGGTGTTATATAGGCCCTGTGTAGTATCTTTAATTGTATAATTTTATATCTAACACATTTTGATATTTTTGTACTATTCCTAAGTGCTGCTTCCCATTGTGTTTCAGATATGGATATACCCATGTCTCGCTCCCATTGGACTTTAGTTTGGGTATTGGTATCAGGGGTGGTTGAACATGATAGTTTATACATTGCAGAAACAATGCCTTTCCTGCCTGTAATTCCCCTTAATGTCTCTTCCATGACTCCGTTTGTTCCTATAGCTATGCCTTTAGACAACAATGATTAATAACTGATTGTATTGTAAATAAGATAAAAATTCTGTGTCTTTCAGCCCAAACTGTGTTTTAAGTTCATTAAAAGGTATCATATTTCCCCTTTCGATCACTTGGCCCACCTGTGTTATATTATGTTGTTGCCATACATTATTTTTAAGGATTTTACCTCCTGCAGAGAGCAGAGGGTTTTCCATAATGGACATGATGGTAAGGAATATCCACTGAAGGTCAGGCGTTTATGTAAGATTTTCACTATTTCACATGAAAATTCTAAAAGCGGATTGTCCAGTCTGGGAGTGATTTTTGGGTTATACCACAACATTGAAAGAGATAGATCTTTGTTATGTTCTTCTATAATTTGTTCTCAAGCCATTCCCAGCTGCCCATCTGTCTCACACTATTGTAAGCCCACTGCAAGGGGTATCTTGAGTTATATGCTATGTAATATGGTGGATATCTGGTAGTCCTATCCTCCCATTTCTTGGTTTTATAAGTTTTTTATGGCTGATTCTAGGTTTTCTGTTGTTCCATAGGAAGCCAGAAAATAATTTGTTTATTTCTTTGAACCAACTAGGAGGGAACTTAAAGGTATAGAGGACATCAAAAAAGCTAGCCTTGGTAACAAATTCATTTTTATAATATCAGATCTGCCCAAAGGGATAAAGGCAAGACTGTCCATCTTTGATGTCCTCCTTTATATTCTTAAAAGGTCAGATGTATTTAACTCAACCATTTTTCAATGGGAGATCGGATTTTAATTCCCAGGTATTTAATTCCTTTTGGCTTCCAATTGAAAGGAGCAGAACCCAGATGTGATTGAAAAGTTAGGTTGTTAAGTGGAATAGCTTCACTTTTACTATAATTCACTTTATAGCCCGAACATTTACCAAATGTATCTATAAGCTTTAGCACTTGAGAGATGGAATGGCTAGGATTTGTTAGTGTTAATAATATGTCATCAGCAAACAGGCTGGCCTTATACTCACAACTACCAATACGAATACCACTGATTTCTTTATGAGCACGTATAGCACAGGCAAGTGGTTCGAGGGAAAGAATAAAATGTGCGGTGAAACCGGACATCCTTGGCGGGTAGATCGATAGAGATGGAATGGATCAGACCTTATACCATTTGTTCTGACTGACGTAACCGGTTCATGGTAAAGTGCCTTTATCCAGTTCATGAGAACCGGACCAAATCCGTATTTAGGTAGTACATAAAACAGATATTTCCACTCCACTCGATCAAAGGCTTTCTCAGCATCCAGCGATATTGCCATTGCTGGATGATGGGAGGCCCCCGCCCTTGACATGACATGCATTGTACAGGTTATTTGTGACTTTGACTGTACAGGTTATTATTGTGACTTTGACTATACAGGTTGTTATTGTGACTTTGACTGTACAGGTTATTTGTGACTTTGACTGTACATGTTGTTATTTGTGACTTTGACTATACAGGTTGTTATTGTGACTTTGACTGTACAGGTTATTTGTGACTTTGACTGTACAGGTTGTTATTTGTGACTTTGACTATACAGGTTGTTATTTGTGACTTTGACTATACAGGTTATTTGTGACTTTGACTATACATGTTGTTATTTGTGACTTTGACTATACATGTTGTTATTTGTGACTTTGACTATACATGTTGTTATTGTGACTTTGACTATACATGTTGTTATTTGTGACTTTGACTATACAGGTTGTTATTGTGACTTTGACTATACATGTTGTTATTTGTGACTTTGACTATACAGATTGTTATTTGTGACTTTGACTATACAGGTTGTTATTGTGACTTTGACTATACAGGTTGTTATTGTGACTTTGACTATACAGGTTGTTATTTGTGACTTTGACTATTTGACTATACAGGTTGTTATTTGTGACTTTGACTATACAGGTTGTTATTCGTGACTTTGACTATACAGGTTGTTATTTGTGACTTTGACTATACATGTTGTTATTTGTGACTTTGACTATACAGGTTGTTATTTGTGACTTTGACTATACAGGTTGTTATTGTGACTTTGACTATACAGGTTATTATTTGTGACTTTGACTATACAGGTTATTTGTGACTTTGACTATACAGGTTATTATTTGTGACTTTGACTATACAGGTTATTATTTGTGACTTTGACTATACAGGTTGTTATTGTGACTTTGACTATACAGGTTATTATTTGTGACTTTGACTATACAGGTTATTATTTGTGACTTTGACTATACAGGTTATTATTTGTGACTTTGACTGTACAGATTGTTATTTGTGACTTTGACTATACAGGTTATTATTTGTGACTTTGACTATACATGTTGTTATTTGTGACTTTGACTATACAGGTTGTTATTTGTGACTTTGACTATACAGATTGTTATTTGTGACTTTGACTACACATGTTGTTATTTGTGACTTTGACTATACAGATTGTTATTTGTGACTTTGACTATACAGGTTGTTATTTGTGACTTTGACTATACAGGTTGTTATTTGTGACTTTGACTATACAGGTTGTTATTTGTGACTTTGACTATACAGGTTGTTATTTGTGACTTTGACTATACAGGTTGTTATTTGTGACTTTGACTATACATGTTATTTGTGACTTTGACTATACAGGTTATTTGTGACTTTGACTATACATGTTGTTATTTGTGACTTTGACTATACATGTTGTTATTTGTGACTTTGACTATACAGGTTATTTGTGACTTTGACTATACAGGTTATTTGTGACTTTGACTATACAGGTTGTTATTTGTGACTTTGACTATACATGTTGTTATTTGTGACTTTGACTATACAGGTGATTTGTGACTTTGACTGTACAGATTGTTATTTGTGACTTTGACTATACAGGTTATTTGTGACTTTGACTGTACAGATTGTTATTTGTGACTTTGACTATACAGGTTGTTATTTGTGACTTTGACTGTACAGATTGTTATTTGTGACTTTGACTGTACATGTTGTTATTTGTGACTTTGACTATACATGTTGTTATTTGTGACTTTGACTATACAGGTTGTAATTGTGACTTTGACTTTACAGGTTATTTGTGACTTTGACTATACAGGTTATTTGTGACTTTGACTGTACATGTTATTATTTGTGACTTTGACTATACATGTTGTTATTTGTGACTTTGACTATACATGTTGTTATTTGTGACTTTGACTATACAGATTGTTATTTGTGACTTTGACTATACATGTTGTTATTTGTGACTTTGACTATACATGTTGTTATTTGTGACTTTGACTATACAGATTGTTATTTGTGACTTTGACTATACATGTTGTTATTTGTGACTTTGACTATTTTGTAACCCTCAAAATTTGCTATACAAACCATGTTTTGGAAACCAAAGGGGAATGACTTGTTCACATCATCATTGTTCCACAAGTTAACCCCAACTATAGAAATACATACATTTCTTAGCTTTTTGAACAGTAAACTGACAAACATCTCAAATCAGACTTGCTCTCCTGTATTGATAAAAACCTTTGCACACAGCCCAGGCAGGGGCGTAGCTGGGGGGGGGGGGGGTAGCTTAGGATGATTCCAAGGGCCCAGCACTGGGGGGGGGGGGGGGGGGGGGGGGGGGGGGGGCAGAGAACACTATTATTATCTTTTTATTAATATGGTTTTATTATTATCCTAAAGTAAGTTAATGTAGTTGACTTAAAAGTATAATTGCCTGTATTAAAGAAAAACGTCACAAAAGAATCAAACAGGTGCTTGTTACTTTGTTTGACAATATGAGCACCCCTCCCTTCTTTCATTGCATGGTTCAGTCCACATACACAGCAGCGCACAGCGCAGCCTTCAGAGTCAGAGTGACAGGAAAATGTCCTCTACAGCTCATGTTTCAGGATTGCAAGAGGAAAATAATAAAAGGTTGACAGCTAGTCAACAAGTATTTTCACAAGAAAGGTATTTATTCACAGAACTTGTTTTGAAGCCCATAACAGCTTGGCCAACATTTTGTGGCTGACGTAGCTGATTGATTGATTGATTGATTGAAAACTTTATTAACAGATTGCAGAATGGGTACAATACAGTACAGCTCAATACACACAATTGTTAAGGGGATGCAGACCAGAGAAAGACTTTCGTCTTGTTTACATCAGGGTCCCCCATTTTCAATTCATCAGCTACCTGTTGCTATAAAAAATTAGATGAGTGTAGAGTGAGCCCAGTGAATTGTATCCAGCAGCTATGCCCTTTTGCTATGGCTAGCTAACCTAACATTGCACTGCTCTAATGCACAGATGCGGCTTCAGGATCAGTACCCCTTGTCCCCTTCCCTCAGGCCAGCTCCAAGTTGAAGGAGAGGGAGGTAAGCAGCAGGGCTTGGGGTTAACAAACAGATTTTTAAATATGCTTACCATGCATGCATTGAATACAACTTTAGGTAATATTCACATTTAGTTACTCTAGTTCTTCCAGTAATTGCAATACCATTGACCACTGGCACATTAAATTGAGGTTGTTACAGTAGCTATAGCTAGATTTGAGCAATTGGAAAAGATCTATACAAATAATAATAATAATAATAATAATAATAATAATAATAATAATAATAATAATAATAATAATAATAATAATAATAATAATAATAATAATAATTAATAATAATAATAATAATAATAATTTTATTATTATTATTATTATTATTATTATTATTATTATTATTATTATTATATTATTATTATTATTATTATTATTATTATTATTATTATTATTATTATAACAATTAAGAGATAGCTGGAGCTGTACTGTGTTATTACTATTATAGGACATTTTATAAATCATGTACACTATGGATACTCGAGCAAGGCAGCCAACGAGGAGAGCAGAGGTGAAGAGGCAGAAGTACCAGTACAAGAAGAAGTTGAGGACCATGAAAGCAGCACAGATGAGGAGGAAGCAGCTATGGGCAGTCAATGTCAGGGACAAAGTGAGGCTCCGACACAGGATTCCACAGATACTGAGCCACCTGTAGTGGTTTCTGAGGTAGAAGATCTGCTATTGAATTGAATTGAAAACCTTTATTTATTCCCAAGGGGAGATTCAGATGTCCATTACAGCATAACAGAAATTTAAAAACAGTTAGTGGAAACAGTTAATACATAACATACACGTATTAGTATGTGTTAAAAACAAGATGGACAAATACATAGGATAAAAGAGCTAAAATAGGGCTAAAATAGAGCTAAAAGTGGTTAAAAAAGAAATAGTCCAATCATGATGTTAAATAATAAAATTAATTGGTTACAGTCCACAACCCAGCTCCTCCAGTCCACGGCAGTTGGCCCGTCCTGGCCCTGCCTGGTTGTGGAGCCTGATTGCCACCGGCACAAAGGACTGCCCGAAGCGCGTTGTGGTATGTCGGGGGGGGATAAGTCTGTGGCTAAACGTGGACCGCATTGCAGTCAGCTCATCATGGAGGGGGTGGCAGGGGTTCTCAAGGATAGCATACAGCTTCCTCCTCGTCCTCCCCCACCACCTCCAGACTGTCCAGGTCCGCTCCCACCACAAAGCTTGCTTTTTTGACCAGTTTGTTTATTTTGTCTGTGTTGGTGTTGCCCCCCCCAGCATACCACAGCGAAGAAGAGGGCACCAGCAACCACAGACTGGTAGAACATCTGCAGCAGTTTGCTGCAGACATTAAAAGACCTGAGCCCTCTCAGGAAGAACAGTCTGCTCTGTCCCTTCCTGTAGAGGGCCTCAATGTTGTTCGTCCAGTCCAGTTTACTATCACTTGACCCAGGGTTCCCAGCCTAGTGCGACTCAAGGTTCTTTGGTAGACTATTGCATTGGTCCATTCATTGAAGATGAACGCAATGCGACATCCTTTACTAGGCTCACTCACCAACAGTGCAGGTGCTGAACTGCTGATCCGAATGTATAGGTAAAAACCATATTATGCGTTTTCATCAATAAATAAATGGGCAAAAAAATTTCTGCTTGCGCGCTTACGCGCGCTCGCATTAATTGGGGGCCTACAAATACATTCTTTCATGGGGCCCAGAATCTACAGCTACGCCCCTGAGTCCAGGAGTAACTTTTTTTTCAGACAAGAAGATAGACATCAGTTTCCTCTCTGTGCGTTCAGTAGAAAACTATCCGGCTGCAAGCTAGCCTAGCTTAGCATTAATGAATGGAAGCGAATATGGATCACTAGCTCAGCTTAAAACTCTGGGAGAGCGAGGCTAGCTGGTCCGAGGAGAGACAAAGATGGATAAAGAGGGAGAGAGAGAAAGGGGAGAGGGAGCAATAAAGAGAGGGAGAGAGAGATAGATAGAGAGAAAGAGAGAGAGAAAAGGGGGGAAAGAGAAAACAAGGAGAGAGAGAGACTGACTGAGAGAAAGAGGGGGAGAGATAAAGAGAGAGAGGGAGAGAGAAAGAGGGGGATATATAAAAAGAGGGAGAGAGAAAGAGGGACTAAGAGAAAACAAGAGAGTGAGACAGCGGGAGATAAAGAGAAACAAATAAAAAATAAAAGAGATAGACAGACAGAGAGAAAGGGGGAGAGATAAAGAGGAGAGACAGACAGAGAGAAAAGAGGGGAGAGAGAGACACAGACAGAAAATAGGGGAGAGAGAGAGAGAACTTCCAGTACTGTAAGAATCCTTTAAACCCTGACTTACCAACAATCAAACAGATGACAGGTTTTCCGGTCACCGTGCTCAGGGAGGAAGAGGAGGGATGAAGGGAGGGAGGAAGAGGAGGTGGAGAGAGAAAAAAGAGAGAAAGAGGAGCAGATGAAACAGAGGGAGGGAAAGAGCTGAGCTGGCAGGTGAGGAAATAAAGAGAGAGAAAAGCATAGAAAGAGAAGAAGAAAGGAGACAAGGAAGATGAAAGAGACTGATTGGAGGAGAGGTCCTCTTAAACACAGCTGTAATCGCTCTGATTGGTTAATTAGTGCAAATGGGAAAAGCTGCCAATCACAGTCCAGCACTAGTTCTCTCTCCGGGAGGTTTGATCCTGCCCTCTCCTTCATGAACATGACAGATTTAGGTCAAAATAAAACACTTTTCAAACGGTGGATTTAAAGGGATATTTCACAAGTTTCAGCAGTCTTACCTCTATGTAAAGGCATCTACTAGTAAGCTAGCAGTCTTACCTCTATCTAAAGTCATCTACTAGTAAACTAGCAGTCTTACCTCTATCTAAAGTCATCTACTAGTATAGCAGTCTTACCTCTATCTAAAGTCATCTACTAGTATAGCAGTCTTACCTCTATCTAAAGCAGACCTGGGAATTGTACGGCCCGCGGGCCGGATACGGCCCGCGGGATGATTCTGACCGGCCCGCGAAAGATTACATGATAATAAAAAAAAGAATTAGATTTTTTTCTTTTTTTTTCTTTTTAACTTTTTTCTTTTCATGTCAACGTTCACACGCACAATATACGCTTATCTAGGATTTGACTTGATTCAACAACAAAGCAGTCGGGGCAAGCCGAAAACGGTCGAAAGTGTGGAAGTTGAAGTTGAAGTTGAAGTTTGGATATCTTTTTTCACAACTGAGGTAGGTAGATTACATTTTTTGAGACTAAAGTACAGAAAAAAGGTACCGTTGGGTACCAGTATCGATTCACAGGTACCGGTACCGTATCGGTTCAAATGTGAACGGTACCCATCCCTACTGAATACACAACTGCAGGGCAAGGGCATTTTTGCTCATGAAATGCATAGCAATGTGAAAGCCTTCATGACAAAGTTGCAATTAATTTCAAGGCAACTAGGCAGCAACAATCTCAAACACATGAAAACCCTGAAAGAAGTCAAACCATCAGCTGATCACCGGCACAGGTACTCATCCATGTTGGGAGCACTGCATGATGAATTTTCAAGGCGTTTTCAAGATTTCAAAAAAGTTGAGGATGAAATGCAGCTGTGTTGTGAAGGGCCAGATTAAAAGCTGAGAATCTACATTTATTGTTTTATATACCTTGTATATTATTTATATATACACGTTATATCCCTTTAAGCCTGCGTTTGAATCCTAGTAATATTCACTTTCCTCATTGGATAACGCTATCGGCACCAGACGGCGAGCCCCTAAAGTCAGGTTCAAAGGCGAGTCCAGGCATGTTGGTACATGCCTGGAGACGGCGCATTGATTCGAGACGAGAACTGAGGTTTGGCACTAGAAAGCCACTTAAGTATATATATCGCGGCAGGTGCGAACAGTAGCAGTTCAGTGTGATTCTAATGTAGTGAGAAGCAGTTCGTCTAAACAGAGTGTTGAGAACCACGTGCGAAGTGTATAGTAAAAGTGTCAGATTTAATGCAGTAGCGTCAAGTTCGACTTAGCTTAATGTGAAGTAAAGAGTCGTTATTGTGAGGTTTTGCCCGCTGCTCACCAACTTTCTCTGTCTTCTTTAAGCCTACTGTTAGGAATTCCCTACTCACTCTCTCTAGCCCCCACCCTCTCGTTCTTTACTCTCAGTGGCCACACCTGTTCGATTATCAATTACCTCTCGCACCTGTGGTGGCAGGCTAATTAGTTCCCCTGTGGGCTTTAAATACCAGGGCGCTTCCCCTCGTTTCGGCGTGGGGTCGTGTTGTATACTTGCCGAGTCATATTCTCTAAACATCTAGACTCTTTCGGGAGATCCTCTGTCTGCCTATGCTGTTCCATTCTCCGGCGTCGAGATGTTTGCTCCAGCCTTCGCCAGCTGTCGCCGTTGCCTGTGGGGGAGACTGGTCTGCGCTCCCTGTACTTCCACGGGAGGCACCCCAGCGTTCCACTGCAGACCCCCGCGCAGCTGTTCGTCCTGACGCATCTCCTAGACCTTCGAGCTTGGCACGCTCTCCCGACCAGCGCGCAGACGCGCATCTCCTAGACCTTCGAGCTTGGCACGCTCTCCCGACCAGCGCGCAGACGCGCATCTCCTAGACCTTCGAGCTTGGCACGCTCTCCCGACCAGCGCGCAGACGCGCATCTCCTAGACCTTCGAGCTTGGCACGCTCTCCCGACCAGCGCGCAGACGCGCATCTCCTAGACCTTCGAGCTTGGCACGCTCTCCCGACCAGCGCGCAGACGCGCATCTCCTAGACCTTCGGGCTTGGCACGCTCTCCAGTCACCAGCGCGCAACGCGCATCTGCAAGGGCTTGGCACGCTCTCCAGTCACCAGCGCGCAACGCGCATCTTCAAGGGCTTGGCACGCTCTCCAGTCTCCAGCGCGCAACGCGCATCTTCCAAGGATCCTCGTGCTTGGCACGCTCTCCAGTCACCAGCGCGCAACGCGCATCTTCAAGGGCTTGGCACGCTCTCCAGTCTCCAGCGCGCAACGCGCATCTTCCAAGGATCCTCGTGCTTGGCACACTCTTCCTCGCAGACGCACCCCGAGGCGTCTCTCGGTTCCGACGTGCACACCAAGGTGTGGCGCGCCACTCTGTTCCTCGGCTCCGACAGCGGCTACCCGGTGGTCGACACCCTCGCCACCGCGGCTGTTCCAGCACCCTGTTCCTCGGCTCCGACAGCGGCTACCCGGTGGACGACACCCTCGCCACCGCCGCTGTTCCAGCACCCTGTTCCTCGGCTCCGACAGCGGCTACCCGGTGGACGACACCCTCGCCACCGCCGCTGTTCCAGCACCCTGTTCCTCGGCTCCGACAGCGGCTACCCGGTGGACGACACCCTCGCCACCGCCGCTGTTCCAGCACTCTGTTCCTCGGCTCCGACAGCGGCTACCCGGTTGACGACACCCTCGCCACCGCCGCTGTTCCAGCACTCTGTTCCTCGGCTCGGACAGCCAGCTACCCGGTGGCGACACCCTCGCCGCCGCTGCTGTTCCTGCACCATTACGCATACGCCTGGGTGAGTTTTGATTGTGATGTCACTCACCCAGCGTAATGCCTCTTGCCCCCGTCCCGCTGCTGTTCCTGCACCATTACGCATACGCCTGGGTGAGTTTTGATTGTGATGTCACTCACCCAGCGTAATGCCTCTTGCCCCCGTCCCGCTGCGTTCCTGTACTATTCCGCATACGCTTGGGTGAGTTTTGATTGTGATGTCACTCACCCAGCGTAATGCCTCCTTTTTTTGTTCTCACTTAGATAGTACTTTTGGACATTACATCTCCCCCTGTGTGTTTGTCACACGAAGATATTATTACTTTGTTACTTTGTTTATTTGGACTGTTCTGCATCTGCTCTGTTTGTTCCCTTTGAATATTAACCCTCTCCTCTGTTCTGCAGAGCGGCCCAGATGTTTTCCCACCAGCCCTCCCAGTCCTCCCTGTCCCCAGCCCGCCTCCGCGGGCCTCAGTCCCCTCTGTCCCTAGTCCTCCCCTTTCTAGTTCCACCTAGTTCCTGGTCCCAAGTCCTCCCCTTCTAGTTCCACCTAGTTCCTTGTCCCTAGTTCTCCTAGTCCCCAGTTCTCCTGTTCCCTAGCTCTCCTTGTCCCGACATCTCCTAGTCTCTAGTTCCTCTGTTCCTTTAACCTTCCCCTAGCGTTCCTTAATGTTTCCCCTAGCGTTCATTAACCTTCCCTTAGTGTTCCCTTTTCCTGCCCGCCTCTTAAAGGCACCTAGTTTTTCCCCTCTTGTTATATTCCTGTATTTGTGTTCTCCCTTAAAGGGACAGTGCCCTTTTTTCTCTGTCTCTCAATAAATATCTGTTTCTTGGCAAACCATCATACCTGTCTTGTGTTGTGCGATTGGGGTCGGTTACAAACCATAACAGTTATTTATTGTGCATCGTGCCAACAGCAGTTCGTTCGTGTGCAGCATTACCCAGCAGTTCGTTCGTTTAGCTAGTGGAACCTTAGCCAGTGTGCGTGGACTAAATACATTGGTGCCAGTACACGAGGAGGGCCTAGTCGGAGAACCTGCTGGACATGTGCATATTGGAACCGACGGCGGCGATTGCAGAACCAGTATTGGTTGGATTATAGTGATTGTGGAACGTACTACCGGGAGAAGAGCATCGTTAACATCCACTGTCGTTTGGATTTAACCACCTTGAGGATCTACTTCGGGCTGGCTTCGTGGACCGAAGCTAGCTGGCTATCGTCATTGCTATCGTGCAATTGGATTACAGTTATTGCTTTGTTGCTGACCTTTGGATTACAAGGACTGGATTCTGTACGTGAACCCCCTTCTTCTTCAATTGAACAGACTGAGTATCCGAACATTCTTCTCTCCTCCAGAGCTTACATCTCTGGGAGGAAACCCCCCTGTCTCCAGCGGTACCAGCGTTTCCCCCTATAATTGCCATCCTACGCCAGGCGGCGTCTAGTCTAGTACCTCATCGTAGGAATTATCTATTCCAACTGACTTTTGCTACTGACTGACTTATTCATATTCTTCGCCATACAAGCGCGACCTTAATTCCCATCTCTGTACAATTTGCTGCATAACAATAAATATTCTAAATGATATTTCTTTGTCACCGTGCCGTATTATTGTGTCTGCCATAATTAACTGTACTTTCTGGCAAGTAATAATAATGATAATTAGCAGTGGTTTAATCTATCACAATCTTTAATACAGTCAGGGTTTTGTAACCCCTCAGTTACAATTGGTCCTTCGAGCCGGAGGGTATCAGTAATCTTAATATCATATTAATAGTGATATGGCCAGCGGCGGACACTCTCCAGACGGCTCTCCCAAACTAGAGCGCCCTAGGCGCAAACGTCAGCCCCCTCCACAACTGGAGGACTACGCTTTCGTTTTACCTCCTAGCTTATCTAAAAAGACGTTAAGCACGGATAAAACTGATAGCTTAAGCATGCCCAATCCTATCGACTTGTCGGCCCCACCAGTAGAGACCCCAGTGGGTTCAAACGAAACTGACTTAGCTCACGGGGGGGAACAAGCGGGACATGACGTGACTATACCCCAAGACAGCGCCACCGGGATAGACCCCGGAGCGCCCAAGGATAAAGAAAGCGCCACCGGGATCCGCGCTCAAGAGATGGACCTCGGGGCGCGGGAGAAATCAAGAAGCAGCGCTCAAGAGATGGACCTCGGAGCGCGCCAAGAGAACAGGTCCCCACCAAGTCCTGTCAGCGCCCGATCACCTCCATCAGTGTCATCCCCCAGCGAGGCTGACCAGCGACTAGCACAAGCCTTGATCGCCACACTAACTGCATCAACCGAAAGAGACCGTCTCCAAGCACAGACACTTAGTGAGCGCGAACACTCTGCAGTGGAACGAGAGCGCCTCCAAGCGCAACAACAGAGTGCGCGCGAACAGTCTGCAGTGGAGCGCGAACGTCTCCAAGCGCAACAACAGAGTGAGCACGAATGCATCCGACTGGAAGAGAGGCGCCTCCAGACTGAAGAAAACATTCAGCGAGAACGCGCCAATGCACAGCACGAAGCGGAGCGAGACTGTCTGCAGGCGCAGATGATAGAACAATTGATCCAGAGGGCGACCCACCCCCTCCTCCACACGGAGCTCCCGGAGATCATCGCGACACGGGTCGAGGGCACCTTCCCCTCCCCGACAAATCTACACGGGACCCAGCCAACAGGAAGAACCTGCCTACGTCGCCGAGCCCCCTCCCAGACCGGTCTATACGGGACCCAGCCAACGGGAAGATCCCGCCTACGTCGCCGAGAAACTAACTAGAAGACTCCAGGACCTAGCGGAGGACGAGGGAGGACAGCAAGCCCACCAGCACGAACCTATTCTGGACCAGGAGGCCCAGTACAGCCCCGACCTCAGCCCCGAGCCACTGCGTTACAAACCCCCGACCCAACCCATGGGTGAGTTTAATACACAGTCAGCACCGAGGAGCAGCACCTGGGGGCCCGGCCTCTGGTACCCACCCAGCACTAACCCACGACCACCCGTACGGGGAGACTCGCCCAGGAGGCCTCTCCCCCTACGCGCATCGGTGTCCCAGCCATCCATGGCATCTTACCTTGGAACACCGACGTTCCCAGACTTTAGGCGTGAGGACAGAGCACAGTACACGGAACTACGCATGTGTTTAGAGACTATAATGTCCGATGTACACGACGAGTCTTATAAATATGCCATCCTCCTCAAGCATCTTAAAGTGCCCAGAGCGCATAACATAGCGCTGGCATATTCTAACTCAAGAACCCCCTACTCAGATGCTCTGGTGGCCCTCGACGCGCGCTATGGACGCATATGGGATTACGTGATCCAAGAAATACGAGATATCGACCGCCTCCCCCCAGCCAAAGACAATAGAGCACTAGATGACCTCTCTATCAAGGTACAATCCCTTGTGGGGATGCTGGGGTCACAAAAGGAGAAGGGGAGATATGAACTATATGCAAATTCCAACGTGGAGCGGATACTGGAGAAGCTCCCTCCAGCCCGTCAAGAGCGTTTTCGGCGGCAGAAAGACCACCGTGACCCCCACGGCCCAGAACCATCCCTCCTAGACCTGGCTGATTTCCTCGCCAGGGAGGTCAGCAGTCTACGATTGGACACATTCGTGTGGAGTGGCTCTAGCCCTGGAGATGGACCGAGGAGGTTCAATGACAACCGCCGGTCCGTGACCGTTATGCACCAGACCGAGTCAGTGCCGCAGCACAAGAACCACAACACCCCCCCGCGAAGGGAAAGTGGAAGATTGCCTGCCAGTATTGTGAACATGAACATTGGCTGTCTCAATGTGACCCCTTCAAGAAGTTGACTGCTGACGAAGTGAGTCAGTGGATCAAAGCAAACCGCCGCTGCTTCCGCTGCGCGCGCAGCCACATGGCAGCTGAGTGCCGCCTGAAGAAAAGATGCAGCAAGTGCGACGGCGCCCACCTGGATGTCCTACACGACAGCAACAAGAGGAGACCCGTACCACAAAGCAGCTCGAGAG
This sequence comes from Notolepis coatsorum, assembly GCF_963971535.1. Taxonomy (NCBI): domain Eukaryota; kingdom Metazoa; phylum Chordata; class Actinopteri; order Aulopiformes; family Paralepididae; genus Notolepis; species Notolepis coatsorum. Next base: position 63,430,220 of record NC_140165.1, read on the forward strand.
TAGATGTCATGTATATAGACCCTGCGAAGAGCGGGAGCTCCCGAGTGCTCTTGAAGGTGGTCCGAGTGCTCCTAAGCTACGAGGACAAGGTCCTGGACACTTACGCCATCCTCGACGATGGGTCTGAAAAGACTCTCCTCCTCGCTTCCGCCGCAGCCCAGTTGGGCCTGCGGGGTACCAAAGAAACAATGACAATCCGTACTATTCGGCGAGACCTAAAGACCATAAAGGGCGAAAACGTCTCATTCACAATAGCAGCGGTCGAGCAGCCCGAGAAGCGGTACAGCATCACTAATGCCTTCACAAGCCATGACATAGGTCTGTCACGTTATACCTACCCCATCCCACAGCTGATGGAGAAATACGTGCACCTACGCCAACTGCCTATACCGTTCATCGACGGCGTCACCCCGACCCTGCTCATAGGCTCCGATCACGCAGACCTCATCGTCCCAACAGACCAGGTCCACATCGGACCCAGAGGCTGCCCAGCCGCGGTCAAGACCCGCCTGGGTTGGACGCTACAAGGCCCCCTCTCCGGGTCTTCCAACCGACCGACAGCCACCCGCTGCCTCTACACGAGGGTAAGCGACGACGACACCACCCTCTTGCAGCACGTCGAGAGACTATGGACATTAGACTCGATGCCCTTCAAGAACGAACGGAAACTAGTTCGTTCCAAGGAAGACAAGTATGCCATAGCTCTCCTCGAGCAGAAGACAAAGAGGGTCGAGGTCGACGGAGTGATGAGATACGCAACTCCACTCTTGAGGCGAGAGGGGATGCCCACCCTCCACGCATCAAAGGAAGCGACACAACGCTATCTACTGAACACCGAGCGGCGTCTAGCCAAAGACCCCCCTCAAGCCACTATATACCGCGCTGAGATCGACAAACTGATCACAGCGGGACATATAAAGAAAATCGACAATCAAGAGGCAGACCAGACGACTGAATCCTGGTACGTGCCCCACCACAAGGTCCACCACAACGGCAAGAACCGCATTGTATTCAACTGCAGTTACCAGATCGGACTACAGAACCTGAATAAATTGCTCTTACCCGGACCGACACTCGGCCCCTCCCTCCTCGGCGTACTACTACGTTTCTGCCAAGACAAAGTGGCCATCAGCGGCGACATCAAAGGGATGTTCCTGCAGGTGCGACTAATGGAGGAGGACAAGCCCCTGCTGCAGTTCCTGTGGAGAGAGGATCGACGATGAACAACCCTCCATCTATCAATGGGAGGTCCTCCCCTTCGGCACCACATGCAGTCCATGCTGCGCCACGTTCGCACTACAAAAGCACATGACCGAAGACCCTGGAGCTGACGAGGAGGTCAGACAAAGCGTAGAGAGGAGTTTCTATGTGGACAACTGCCTGCAAAGCGTATCAACGCCAGAAGAAGCCGAAGCCATCCTGCTTAAACTCCGAGCCTCCCTGATCAAAGGCGGCTTCGACCTTAGGCAGTGGGCCAGCAGTGACCCTCAAGTACTTCGCAGCCTCTCCCCAGAGACAAAGGCAGCAAGCAGCGAGACCTGGATGGCGACCACCCCAGGTGAAGCACAGGAAATGACATTGGGCCTCGTCTGGCGCTTCAAAACAGACTCGCTCCATTATAAACACACACCCCTGACCCAGGAGCAGGGAAGGTCGACCCCTCTACCGACCACTCGACGGAGCGTATACAGAACACTCGCAAGCCAATACGACCCGCTGGGGTGTATCCTACCTTACACCACTCGGGCGAAGATGCTTGTGCGAGAACTGTGGGACAAGGAGCAGGGCTGGGACGACCCCATACCCGACCACCTGGCTTCCACCTGGAGAGAGTGGGAGAGAGAACTCAACTCGCTCCAAAATGTGAACATTCGCCGGAGCTACTTCCCACCCACAGTGCGGCTGGAGACGTGTCAGATGGACCTGCACGTCTTCAGTGACGCCTCAGAAGTAGCTTACGGTTCAGTGGCTTACTTGAGAGCCCGAGAGGAGGGAGGAGAAGTACACATAGCCTTCGTCCTGGCTCGCTCAAGAATAGCCCCCCGCAAGCAACAATCTATCCCGCGTCTAGAGCTCTGCGCGCAACTTGCCACGCTGATACAACGTGAACTCACCATAACGGTGCGAAAGACAATCCTGTGGTCAGACTCCATGACTGTGCTCACATGGATCCAGTCCGATTCTTGTCGATACAAAGTCTTCGTCGGAGTCCGAGTCACCGAAATTCAAGACTTGGTAGGATCAGCGTGCTGGAGGTACGTTGACACCAAGCAGAACCCAGCAGATGTCATCACACGGGGGATGTCCCTAGCCGACCTCACACGTCCCAACATTTACAGTGACGGTCCTGAGTTCCTCAAGCTCCCGGAGGAGGAGTGGCCTACCCCCACACCACGGGAGGCGAGTCAAGAGGAGGCAGAGATCAAGAAGTCTATGTTCTGCGAGCTGACGCACGCCCCAGCTCCAACGGACCCTAACATAGATGACTGCTTAACCCTTGAGAGTGCTCAGAAAAAGACATTCTTGTGGCACCACCCTGAGGTTCCCCCCACCACAGACATTGACGCATCGAACTACGCAGAGGCAGCACTCCTTCTGCTAAAGAGAGCCCAAAGAGACTCATTTCCAGATGAGCTAGACTGCCTGCAAGGAAAAAAGCCAATCCCCTCAGACAGCCGACTGCTCACTTTGGCCCCCGAGCTCGACACCCAGGACCTCATCAGGGTGGGTGGTCGTCTGAGACGGACTTGACGGATGATGTCAAGCATCCTATCGTCCTCAACAGCCGACACAAGGTAACCGAGCTGATCATACAGAAGTACGACGAGGATGTGCACCACGCGGGGGCAGAGAGAGTCTTCGCTGAGATCCAACGACGTTACTGGATACTGCAAGGGAGAGAAGCAGTACGTCGCTTCCAACGGACTTGTTTAAACTGTCGCAAGTGGCGAGCACAGCCCAGTATACCTATGATGGCTGACCTGCCTCCCTGCCGCCTCCGACTCTGCGAGAAGGCCTTCCACTCCACAGGCGTGGACTGCTTCGGCCATTTCTACGTCAAGAAAGGAAGAGGGACAGAGAAGAGGTGGGGCATTGTGTACAAGTGTATGGCCACACGAGCTGTTCATATAGAAATCCTCCAGACCATGAGTACGGATTCATTCCTCGTGTCCTTCCGGAGATTTCAAGCCCGAAGAGGAAGCCCGTCTGTGTTGTTGTCCGATCAAGGGACAAACTTCAAAGGCGGAGAAAGAGAATTGAGAGAGAGTTTCCAGGCCGTGGGTGAAGGACTTAAGACCCGCCTCGCTCCCTCTCAGATCAAATTCCAGTTCAACCCCCCGAACGCCCCTCATTTCGGGGGAGCCTGGGAAAGAGAAGTCTGTTCTATAAAGACTGCTCTGTACACCGTGCTTGGGGCCCAGACCGTGGCGGAAGAAGTCCTCACGACAGTCCTCACGGAGATCGAGGGCGTCTTGAACTCGAAGCCCCTCGGTTACGTCTCAAGTGATGTAGCAGACTTCGACCCAGTCACCCCAAACTATCTCTTGATGGTGCGGCTGGACCCTGCCCTTCCACAGGCGGTGTACAGACCTGAGGAAGTGAACGGCCGAAGAATGTGGAGATACAGTCAGGTATTGGCTGACCAGTTTTGGAACAGTTTCCTCCTCCACTACCTACCGTCCCTCCAAGCCCGTCAGAAGTGGGTAAAGGACAGGGACAACCTGAAGGTGGACACAGTCGTTATGATCATAGACCAGTCACTACCCCGAGCTACGTGGCCGGCCGGCCGCGTAAGCAAAGTGATTACTGGTGCCGATGGGAAGGTCAGAGCGGCAGAAGTCGTAGTCCAAGGGCGGACTTACACCCGACCTGTGGCGAAGCTGATAAGTTGCCGGAGCTCCCTGACTTCCCTGATGACAACCATGACCCACTGACTTTGTAGATTGCCCTACTCCTCACAACAAATATTGAGCCGTTGACTGGACTATTAATCTGTCTCCCTTAACTAATTAGGTGCAGACTAATTAGGAGGCGGCTGTTGTGAAGGGCCAGATTAAAAGCTGAGAATCTACATTTATTGTTTTATATACCTTGTATATTATTTATATATACACGTTATATCCCTTTAAGCCTGCGTTTGAATCCTAGTAATATTCACTTTCCTCATTGGATAACGCTATCGGCACCAGACGGCAAGCCCCTAAAGTCAGGTTCAAAGGCGAGTCCAGGCATGTTGGAACATGCCTGGAGACGGCGCATTGATTCGAGACGAGAACTGAGGTTTGGCACTAGAAAGCCACTTAAGTATATATATCGCGGCAGGTGCGAACAGTAGCAGTTCAGTGTGATTCTAATGTAGTGAGAAGCAGTTCGTCTAAACAGAGTGTTGAGAACCACGTGCGAAGTGAATAGTAAAAGTGTCAGATTTAATGCAGTAGCGTCAAGTTCGACTTAGCTTAATGTGAAGTAAAGAGTCGTTATTTATTGTGCATCGTGCCAACAGCAGTTCGTTCGTGTGCAGCATTACCCAGCAGTTCGTTCGTTTAGCTAGTGGAACCTTAGCCAGTGTGCGTGGACTAAATACATTGGTGCCAGTACACGAGGAGGGCCTAGTCGGAGAACCTGCTGGACATGTGCATATTGGAACCGACAGCGGCGATTGCAGAACCAGTATTGGTTGGATTATAGTGATTGTGGAACGTACTACCGGGAGAAGAGCATCGTTAACATCCACTGTCGTTTGGATTTAACCACCTTGAGGATCTACTTCGGGCTGGCTTCGTGGACCGAAGCTAGCTGGCTATCGTCATTGCTATCGTGCAATTGGATTACAGTTATTGCTTTGTTGCTGACCTTTGGATTACAAGGACTGGATTCTGTACGTCAGGGATCGGCAATAGGCGGCCCGCGGGCCGAAATGGGCCCGCCAGCAATAATTTCTGGCCCGTCAGGTTATTTTGAGAATATGATGTTTATTTTACGCGCAGGAAATATTCACTCGTTGTGACGCCAGAGTGTCTTTGTGAAGCTGTATCTATCTATTCATCATATCTATGGCTGTCACTATAGCCAATTGAAATGCTAGAAATGGTCACGTGGACTGGGAGAACCAATGGAATTTCACTTTCACGTCCGCGTTTGGGATGCTGTCATGCGAGCGAACCTTTGCAAAAACAAAACAAACGTCTTTGAATAACTTCTTTGCAGCGGGGAAATACCAACTGATGAGCCAGAAGAGGAGCCTACAACCTATAAAGCTTCTTTTAATAAACAGGAGAATACTTAAAATACGGGTTTATCGCAACAGGTAACTCTCGCAATAAGCAACCGGTGACTCTCGCGTGTTGACATGGCAACATGAGGCAATGAAGCAAGTGAAGTGGATTTCCCAAGCTATTTCGGTTCTGCTCTGCTCAGAACCGGGCTGCTGGTACTCTGCGTTGTGATTCAATACCTTAAAGCTCTGGGAATCACTTCTGTTCAAACTAAGCGGTGCAGGCAGAAGGAATTAGGAGGAAAAATAGTATAACAGTTGTTTAATGAAAGTTTAAGAGTGTATACAAATTACAATAAGAAAATGCTATAGTTGTGATCACAAACACTATGCCGTGAGTGATACAACCAGACTAAAGAAGAGAATGCTAGTTGTTGAGTTGTTGAAAGTCTCTGTTTGATAACAAAGACTTGGTTTTCCCTCCAAGAAGTTCTTTGTCCTTGCCGCCTTGCTTTGTGGATGAGATGGTGGAGAGGTCTTGTCCTGTGGTTGGGTTGTTCCAGAGTCCTCCTTTCCCCCCATCACACCCCATCTTATAGCCAGACCTGCATAATCTTGTGATGTCATCAGAATGACATCACCAAATTCTTTCCTCCAATCCCAGGCCTGCTAAGCTGGTATTTGAAAAATAGGGGTTTGGCTTAATAGCCCAACCCCCTTCACATAACTGCAAACGGAGGCTGTCCTTACACAATCAACAATATATACTGTCCTTTGTTTAATACTAACAATCTACCTTAAACATTGCATTATTTTCATTTCCTTATATCTATATTTGAATTACAATTGCCCACATAAACACAGAGATATTTTCTTTATCACTAAGTCTAATGACTTTCAGAAAATATCTAACAAATCTAATCATTCTGTTAGCTTAATAGAATACAAATCAATACCATAGATCAGAATATAAAACCATCAATTAATCAAATTGAACATAATTTGGAAACAGCACAGACACATTAACTAATTGTAGACATTGAATTTCTGCAAACTGTAGTTCAGATCAGTACAAAATGCTCATATCTCTGATCTGGGTGTGTGTATATATATATATATATATATATGTATGTGTGTCTATTTGTGTCTGTGTGTGTCTATGTGTCTGTGTGTGTGTGTGTGTGTGTGTGTGTGTCTATGTGTGTGTGTGTGTGTGTGTGTCTGTGTGTGTGTGTGTGTGTCTGAATGTGTGTGTGTGTGAGTCTATGTGTGTGTGTGTGAGTCTATGTGTGTGTGAAAATGTGTGTGTGTGAGTGTGTGTGTGTGTGTCTGAATGTGTGTGTGTGTGAGTCTATGTGTGTGTGTGTGAGTCTATGTGTGTGTGTCACAGGAAACTCCAGCGAGATAACATGTTTACGTGACCTTTTGGTCTTTTGTCCCGATCTTACAGAGCCCATTGTCCTAAACTCTTCCCAGGCCATGGCAGATGGCCCTTGGGTTCCTGTCATTTGACCACTCACTCCATATGTAAATCGACCTGTGTGCCTACAATGGCAATCAGTCTATGTAAACACACACACAATCTATGAATTATTGTTTTGAGGGCCAAGTATTTCTACACATTAGTTAATCATGAGATCTATGTTTGGGAATTTACCACACAAGCAACTGTGTTCAAGTTGGGTGGACATTGGGTGGGCATTCAACGCGAGTGGACATGTGACATGTTTCAAACATTAGCATGGATTTTGGAGGACCGAAGCAGAAACAATAATAAGTCCAGGCCAGGGCTGCCTGCATTATGGTGAGTGTTGTGTTTTAATAATAATAATACATTCGATGTATAATACACCCGCCGTGGTGCTTCAAATCAAATGCACCCTACTGATCTCGATTTATAATGCGAGCACCTGCATTAAAATCAAATGACTGATCTGTTCATGTATTATGCACTGTGTGAGAGGCACTTTATAATAGAAAAAAGACAGTGCAAACATGTATATGTCGTTTTTTTTACAGAGTTAAAAAAATTTCACTATCATTGGCCCGCCACACAATGGCTTGGGGAAAATTTGGCCCATGGGCAAACCTAATTGCAGACCCCTGCTGTACGTGAACCCCCTTCTTCTTCAATTGAACAGACTGAGTATCCGAACATTCTTCTCTCCTCCAGAGCTTACATCTCTGGGAGGAAACCCCCCTGTCTCCAGCGGTACCAGCGTTTCCCCCTATAATTGCCATCCTACGCCAGGCGGCGTCTAGTCTAGTACCTCATCGTAGGAATTATCTATTCCAACTGACTTTTGCTACTGACTGACTTATTCATATTCTTCGCCATACAAGCGCAACCTTAATTCCCATCTCTGTACAATTTGCTGCATAACAATAAATATTCTAAATGATATTTCTTTGTCACCGTGCCGTATTATTCTGAGTGTCTGCCATAATTAACTGTACTTTCTGGCAAGTAATAATAATGATAATTAGCAGTGGTTTAATCTATCACAATCTTTAATACAGTCAGGGTTTTGTAACCCCTCAGTTACAAGCTGGTTTCCTCTCCCTTTACCTGCAGTGTTGATAGTGCACCCACTGATGTTCAGCTTGAACTCATTGACCTGCAGTCTGATTCACTACCCAGGTGGCCAAAAAGTTCCGGCCCATTAATGGCCTGTATCCGGCAGGCCGGAAGAAATTAATCTGCCCAAGTCCGGTTGCCAGAGTCGGCCAAGTAGGCGGCAATGACTGACTGGCCGATTCCAGCCCGAGTACACTGGGCCAGGTCCGGGGTTGCCGGAAGTGGTGAACGTCCGGAATTGGCGGAATCGGCCCAGTTGGCGGCAATGACTGACTGGTCGATTGCGGCCCGAGTACACTGGGCCAGGTCCGGGGTTGCCGGAAGCGGTGAACGTCCGGAATTGGCGGAATCGGCCCAGTAGGCGGCAATGACTGACTGGCCGATTGCGGCCCGAGTACACTGGGCCAGGTCTGGGGTTGCCGGAAGCGGTGAACGTCCGGTTGCCTAAAGCAGCCCAGATGCGGCCCAAACACACTGGGCCAGGTCTGGTTGCCCGAAGCCTAGCCGACACTGCCAATGCAATACTGGTACTACACAGTAAATTCCGCAGAGTACATTTGACTCAAACTGAGTAAAGATATTTTACTCAGTTTGAGTGAAATGTACTCAGTTTGAGTCAGCGGAATTTACTGTGTACCCAGTATTCTGCCAGAGCTACTCCACTATCTGCCTATGACCGTACATTACCGGAAATACAGTAGGAAATGGTTGATTAGTAATACAATGCCACATATTTAAGGACCCTTCCCTTTACCAATTCAGTATTGGCATGTCCCTCATTGAAAAATTCAGAAGTTTACATGCTGTCTCCTACCTCACTGAAATATATTCTCAGTGTATGTGCACATTGTACACAATATACATCATTCTGCAGTGAAGCTCAAATATCAAGTAAAGTAACAATGCTACTTTTTCCAGTTAAAAATGACAACTTGAATAGATATTTAAACATTTATTAACAAAGAAATATCACATTAATCACATTCATGACTTTACTGGGCCATTACACCCAAAATGAGGTTTAATCAAATCAACATCACAATAAATCATAGTACAGATAGATTACTCAAATGCACATAAGGAGACTGGTATATATCTCCTCCTCTCTCTCTGGAGATGACCGTAAGCATGAATGATCAGTTTCAAATTTTTTCTACCTATGGTGGTAATTACATTACCTTAAAAAAGAAAAAAAACATTTGAATATCCATTATTGCTCATTATGTAAATATACCTACACTAAGATACATATAGAATAATGTATTCTCTCTCTCTCTCTGTGTACATTAGTAAACATTTATTACCATAAAACGGGCCTTGAGATAATTAACAAAACATGTAACAAAATAAAAGTCCATACACCCAACATGGGTGTAAATAACAAAGTGCAATTAGTCAAAAGTACATTTGTACTTTACTTTAGTATTAGGTTTGCGGATTGGTCCTTGTGCAAGACTATAGAAGGCGGGGATCTTTGATTAAACTCTGCTATCAGAAGAATAGACAGTCAGAAAAAAAAATTGTACTTTTAACTAAGTACATTTAAAAGTAGAAACTTTAGTAGACTTTTACTTGTGTGTTTTACTTGAGTACAATTTTGAGACGGTACCCATACTTTCACTTAAAACTCCCAACATTTTGTGAAATTAGCTTACAGTCTTCTCCAGAGAGAGAGAAGAAGATGGATACCAGTCTCCTCTCTGTGCGTCGAGTAGAAAGCTATCTGGCTGCATGTTAGCCTAGCTTAGCACAATGAATGGAAGCGGGCATGCATGGTTAGCCTAGGCATTGTCCAACTAACACCTCTCCCGAAGGCTATACACAGTCATGTCCGCTTCCATTCATTATGCTAAGCCAGATAGATTTCTACTCAATGCAGATACGAGACTGGTATACATCTTCTTGTCTCTCTCTGGAGAAGACTGTAAGCATGAATATGATCAGTTCAAAATGTTGTCTACCTATGGTGGTAATGTGCTTATGTTGGTCCACCACTCCTGAATGAAGTGTAGAGGAAACTAAACAATTTTGTCTTTCAGATCCTTTACTTAGGGATGGCTGGGGGATTTACTGTGTTTGCATGTGTATACGACAGTGGTTTGGTCGGTAGAGCAGTCGTCTTTATCCGGAGGTTCCTGGTTTGATTCCCGCTCCTGGATAGATAGAAAGATAGATAGAGAAAAGTAGGGGGAGGGGACAGATAGTTAGTTCAGGGATGTGATTGTGCCTTAAGAAAAAAACATGAAAATCTTCTAAATGATATATATATTATAAACACTCCATTTGAATGAATGAACACATTTTATTTGTATAGATTGAACTGTTCCCAGGGAAGAGGAAGGTGGGAGAGGAAAGGGACAAAGAAAATGCATCAAATATCTCAGTGTCCCCCTAAAAAATGTAAAGGGGGTCATCGGACCCCTCCCAAGTCATCCTGCGTGTAGACTGACTAGGGGCATGGTGGTGTAAACTGACTAGGGGCATGGTGGTGTAGACTGACTAAGGGCATGGTGGTGGTGTAGACTGACTAGGGGCATGGTGGTGGTGTAGACTGACTAGGGGCATGGTGGTGGTGTAGACTGACTAGGGGCATGGTGGTGGTGTAGACTGACTAGGGGCTTGGTGGTGGTGTAGACTGACTAGGGGCATGGTGGTGTAGACTGACTAGGGGCATGGTGGTGGTGTAGACTGACTAGGGGCATGGTGGTCATGTAGACTTACTAGGGGCATGGTGGTGGTGTAGACTGACTAGGGGCATGGTGGTGGTGTAGACTGACTAGGGGCATGGTGGTGGTGTAGACTGACTAGGGGCATGGTGGTGGTGTAGACTGACTAGGGGCATGGTGGTGTATACTGACTAGGGGCATGGTGGTGGTGTAGACTGACTAGGGGCATGGTGGTGTAGACTGACTAGGGGCATGGTGGTGGTGTAGACTGACTAGGGGCATGGTGGTGGTGTAGACTGACTAGGGGCATGGTGGTGTAGACTGACTAGGGGCATGGTGGTGGTGTAGACTGACTAGGGGCATGGTGGTGGTGTAGACTGACTAGGGGCATGGTGGTGTAGACTGACTAGGGGCATGGTGGTGTAGACCGACTAGGGGCATGGTGGTGGTGTAGACTGACTAGGGGCATGGTGGTGGTGTAGACTGACTAGGGGCATGGTGGTGGTGTAGACTGACTAGGAGCATGGTGGTGTAGACTGACTAGGGGCAGGTTGGTGTAGACTGACTAGGGGCATGGTGGTGGTGTAGACTGACTAGGGGCATGGTGGTGTATACTGCCTAGGGGCATGGTGGTGGTGTAGACTGACTAGGGGCATGGTGGTGGTGTAGACTGACTAGGGGCATGGTGGTGTAGACTGACTAGGGGCATGGTGGTGTAGACTGACTAGGGGCATGGTGGTGGTGTAGACTGACTAGGGGCAGGTTGGTGGTGTAGACTGACTAGGGGCATGGTGGTGGTGTAGACTGACTAGGGGCATGGTGGTGGTGTAGACTGACTAGGGGCATGGTGGTTATGTAGACTGACTAGGGGCATGGTGGTGGTGTAGACTGACTAGGGGCATGGTGGTGTAGACTGACTAGGGGCATGGTGGTGTAGACTGACTAGGGGCATGGTGGTGTAGACTGACTAGGGGCATGGTGGTGTAGACTGACTAGGGGCATGGTGGTGGTGTAGACTGACTAGGGGCATGGTGGTGTAGACTGACTAGGGGCATGGTGGTGGTGTAGACTGACTAGGGGCATGGTGGTGGTGTAGACTGACTAGGGGCATGGTGGTGGTGTAGACTGACTAGGGGCATGGTGGTGTAGACTGACTAGGGGCATGGTGGTGGTGTAGACTGACTAGGGGCAGGTTGGTGTAGACTGACTAGGGGCATGGTGGTGGTGTAGACTGACTAGAGGCATGGTGGTGGTGTAGACTGACTAGGGGCATGGTGGTGGTGTAGACTGACTAGGGGCATGGTGGTGGTGTAGACTGACTAGGGGCATGGTGGTGTATACTGACTAGGGGCATGGTGGTGGTGTAGACTGACTAGGGGCATGGTGGTGTAGACTAACTAGGGGCATGGTGGTGTAGACTGACTAGGGGCATGGTGGTGGTGTAGACTGACTAGGGGCATGTTGGTGGTATAGACTGACTAGGGGCATGGTGGTGGTGTAGACTGACTAGGGGCATGGTGGTGTAGACTGACTAGGGGCATGGTGGTGGTGTAGACTGACTAGGGGCATGGTGGTGGTGTAGACTGACTAGGGGCAGGTTGGTGTAGACTGACTAGGGGCATGGTGGTGTAGACTGACTAGGGGCATGGTGGTGTAGACTGACTAGGGGCATGGTGGTGTAGACTGACTAGGGGCATGGTGGTGTATACTGACTAGGGGCATGGTGGTGGTGTAGACTGACTAGGGGCATGGTGGTGGTGTAGACTGACTAGGCGCAGGTTGGTGTAGACTGACTAGGGGCATGGTGGTGAACCCTTACTCAGGTGACCAGGAATACCAGTTTTTTCCAAAATTCTGTTCAAATGCCATCTTGGAATAACAAAACAACGATTGTGTGCAGACAATTGAAAATGTTGGGTTCCTTTCCACTTTCTTGAATATAGAAAAAATGTAAATACTTGTTCTAGAACTGTATTTTTTGCACTTGTTTGTTAAGTTACTGGGAATACCCTTTCCTTGTTTTTGCTCATTTTAACAGACAAAACACAACACATTCTAGTAATTCTGGTTTACACCTAACCCTTATTATTGCTGTTATGATTTCCAAAAATAAAATCTCACCAATCTTTAGTAAAATAGGAGATTTAAGTGTTTATCTGGAATTGTGAGGATAGGTATTCGCGGTAACCTGGGATCAATATGTGAAACGTAATTATCTCCTAAAATAATTGGCCACAAAAGACGAAACTCATTTTGGTTGTTCATTGGGGTGCCAAGATCATGCCCAAAACATATCATGCATCTGCCATGAAAATTAAGCCTTTTATGTTTGTTATCAATTGAAGGCCATGAACTATGTTGACTCATATCCCATACCCGGATTTTTCCTTCAGATTCAGCTAATTTTGAATTCTCTTGAGATAACTCTGGGAGAACTATGGTATTATGTTACATGATGATGATATCCCTACAAAACAACCAAAACATTTTAATTCTCTCTTAAATTGGAGGAGATAGTGAATTGGTATTCCCGGTAACTTAGGTCAACTTTAGAGGTCCGCCATCCCTCATTACATGATGTTTTTTTTAAAGGTGAATTATTTGGCATCTATAACAATCATTCTTGACATGAGAAAAGATTTTAATGTTGTTCGTATAACGTCCTGGGTTATATGGCTTAGAAATGGGGCAGGTTACCGGGAATACATGCGTTACCCATAGAGAGAGAGAGAGAGAGAGAGAGAGAGAGAGAGAGAGAGAGAGAGAGAGAGAGAGAGGGAGAGAGGGCATTACAGGATGACTCTTTGAAATGATGTCCCAGATTAAAAAGTATATATTATATATACACAGTCACACACACAATAAAAAAAATGTATACATCACTTACGACCACTTGAAGTAGTTGTTCTTGAGCCGTCTTCTGCGTTCATCTCATTGATGAGATCCAGCACTGTAACAGTATTTGCAACAATGAAATTATATATTTTATTACAACTCTATCAGCTGAGTAACAATATTCATCAAAGTGTTGCGTGTTACAGCGTAGGTTAGTTTATTAGTGCATGACAGTAGGGTTAGCATACTTTTCACACTATAAGCCCCACCTGAATGATAGCCAGTTAGCAGCTCCGGGTACAGTAGGTACCCCAACGTTAGCTCTCATAACGTTAGCCAGTTAGCAGCTCTGGGTACAGTAGGTACCAAAAGTTAGCTCTCATAGTCATAACGTTAGCCAGTTAGCAGCTCCGGGTACAGTAGGTACCAAAAGTTAGCTCTCATAGTCATAACGTTAGCCAGTTAGCAGCTCCGGGTACAGTAGGTACCAAAAGTTAGCTCTCATAGTCATAACGTTAGCCAGTTAGCAGCTCCGGGTACAGTATAGGTACCAACGTTAGCTAGTCATACCGTTAGCCAGTTAGCAGCTCCGGGTACAGTAGGTACCAAAGGTTAGCTCTCATAGTCATAACGTTAGCCAGTTAGCAGCTCCGGGTACAGTAGGTACCAAAAGTTAGCTCTCATAGTCATAACGTTAGCCAGTTAGCAGCTCCGGGTACAGTAGGTACCAAAAGTTAGCTCTCATAGTCATAACGTTAGCCAGTTAGCAGCTCCGGGTACAGTAGGTACCAAAAGTTAGCTCTCATAGTCATAACGTTAGCCAGTTAGCAGCTCCGGGTACAGTAGGTACCAAAAGTTAGCTCTCATAGTCATAACGTTAGCCAGTTAGCAGCTCCGGGTACAGTAGGTACCAAAAGTTAGCTCTCATAGTCATAACGTTAGCCAGTTAGCAGCTCCGGGTACAGTATAGGTACCAACGTTAGCTAGTCATACCGTTAGCCAGTTAGCAGCTCCGGTAGTTTACAGATCCCGCCAGTTTCATAATATCGAGCTAATAACGTTACAGTAGTCACTGAAAACACAGACTAAACAGCACTCATTTATATCAGCGGCACGCATTACTTATAAATAATAAAATATATGTGTTGCACAATTACCTGAGGAGAAGATGCAACAGTTGCTCACGACGTGGTGCAGGCTCTGTCTGTAACGCGCTTCAATTCAAATTTCAAACCGGGATCCCCCACAATGCAAGGCATCAGTGTTGCCAGATTTGAGAGTCTGCCTTCATCTGACAAACCTTTGATAATAATGGGCGGTTCGGATATTGTTAATCCGATCTGGCAACCATGCTCTTCCTTGTTTCTCCGCACAGACTGACCATGGTTTTTGTTGTGAAGGATCAGATTAAACCGAATATATATATTTATTTATATATATATATTTAAATAGTGTTTGTATATCGTTTGATATCCCCTGTATATTCCTTGTACAATATGCACTGAATATCCCTTTAGTCTACTAAACAGCCCATAATAGTTTCATTCTACCATTGGACGAGAACCTGGCGCCAGGTTGCCATACCCCTAGGTTCAAGTTCAATCGTGCCGCCCAACATGTCGTGGCAAGCCCCGGTTCCGCGCAGGAATATGTCTGGCGAAATACGAATGGTACTATTTGTTCATAGCGCATATATATATGGCGCAAGTAAAGTAGAACTTTCTTTTAGTCCAGTTCTTTACCCTCCAACAGAGTGACAGACGCGAAGCCTCACCCACGACGCACGTGTGGTGTAGTAAGGCCTACTTGGCCTCAGAATAGGCATTGAGATATCGTGCGGATTAATAGTTGAATAGTCATAGTTTGGCACTATACCGTCGAGTTGGACGTATTCTATTAAGCTAATAATAGTCTATTTATGTATGGTGCATCGTTCGGTTAGAGTTCTAAAGTTATCAGTACCCCCATCGTTCCTGACGTTATCTGGACGCTTAACCAGGCTGGGCAGACCCCTAGTGGTGCTTGCATTCGAGGAGCTCCGGGCCAGGGCGACTGGACCTGTATATTGGATTACTCTACCCGGACGACGGCGAGCCTTCCACGGCTTGGATTATGCTTTGGGTGCTTTGATTATTCCATGGATAACGGCCAACACTGCGGAGTGTTGGAACTACCCCCCGGAGAGGACTCCAGGTGAGACGGCGCTCTACACCAGTGAGGTCGCCTCACGTCTCTCCGTTGTGGACCGGCAGCTACCGTCCACCAGAGGGTCCAGCTGTATTCGTCTGCGGACCGAGGTTCTGTGGGCACCGTGTTCAAGACTTTGAATTCTCCCAAGAAACTGTCGGCCAGATGGGATACCGCCAGCGGCTTCTCTAACCCCCCCCTCCTACTGTCTTACAACCAGTGGGACCCCCCCCCCCCTTAGTGTATCCAGCTATAATCATTTAAGTACCATCGCTATAGTTCCTAAATATCCAGGTTGTATACTTACTCCCTGCGTAACCAGAGATTGGACATTCAATGTTGATTTACCTACGAATACTAATTTGCCATACAAGTGCATATTTCAAATCATAAGTGTAAACAGGTGAACGTTGTATATACCTTTTGCTATATTAAATATTCGATTTGTACATTTGTGTGGATTCGTTTCATCAGGTGGGAAAGTGTTCATCATACTTATATCATGTACTGGATGGCCAGAAGTTAAAGTACAAGAGGTAGTGGTATTAAATACCATATCTAACAATACAGTCAGGGAATTGTACCCCTCAGTTACAATTGGTCCTTCGAGCCGGAGGGTAACTAGTGTAATATTAATATAGTGTTATTAATATTGAAATGGCCTATGATGAACACTCCACGAAACGGTCCTCCTAACCTAGAACGCCCGCGGCGCAGACGACAGCCACCTCAGTACTTAGAGGATTACACTGTCAGTCAACTACCTAGCCTTCGACAAACGGTAAACGCGGTAAAAGTAGAAAGTAAAATTATGTCTGACCTTAACGACCAGGTTTCCCCGACCACAGAGGCCCTAGTAGGTCCTAATGTAACTGACCAAGCTCACGGTGGGGACCAGGAGGGAGCGGACATGCCTTTACCCCCCGCCACTACCCAAGAAGTAGTCTCCGACCAGCCCCGGGAGGAAGACAACCCTACAGAGAGAGAACTCTGCACGGAAGAAGAGGAGGAGAGCGCCGAGGAAATAGAGCTCCAGGACTCCCCAACGAGTACCCCCAGGAGCGGCTCACGCAGGAGCGGCTCACCTCCACAACCGCCTTCCCCCAGCGAAGCGGAGAGGATGCTACAACAGGCGTTCCTCGTCAGCCTGACAGCCTCTACCGAACGCGATCGACTCCAAGCGCAGACGCTTAGCGAGCGCGAACATTTTACCATTGAAAGAGACCGCCTCCAAGCACAGGCGCTTAGCGAGCGCGAACAACTCCAAGCGCAACAACGGAACGAAGAAGAGCGCACACGCCTGGAGATGAGACGCCTTCAGACAGAAGAGAATATGGCAAGAGACCGGGCCGACGCCCAGCGCGCTGCTGCCGGTGCCCAAAGAGAAGCAGATCTCACCAAGCGCGAAGTCGAGCGCGACAAGTTACAAGCGCAGCTAATGGAGCAGCTGATCCGCAAGGCAACACCCTCTCCCTCCGCCAGGGGTTCAAGGAACTCGTCGAGACAACAGTCAAGGGCAGCATCTCCTCAACGAGCAAGCGACCCTGAACTTGACCAACAGACCGAGCCTAGACCCCCCGCAGACCCCCTTCCCAGACCGGTCCAAGCGAGACCCAGCTACAAGGAAGGAGCGGCATACACTGCGGAGAAGCTAAATAAACGATTACAGGATCTGGAAGATCTGATAGAGGAAGAAGAGGGAGAGGAGGAGAACCAAGCCCGACGACAGCACAGTATTCCACCGGACCAGGAGGTCCAGTACAGTCCAGGCTATACCCCCGCGGCGCTGCGCTACAGACCCCCGACTCTATTCGCGGGTGAGCACGACGCACGACCAGCCCCGAGGAATAGCACCTGGACCAGCGGGCCATGGTACCCTGTCAGTACCAGCCCACAGCGAGGCGCAAGAGGGGACTCGCCCAGGAGGTCTCTCCCCCAACGCTCTCCGATGTATCAGCCATCCACGGCGTCATACATTGCCACGCCGTCATTTCCAGACTTCGCCTATGAGAGTCAAGCACAGTACACGGAGCTCCGGATGTGCTTAGAGACAATGATGGTGGATGTCGCTGATGAACGCCACAAGTATGCAATATTACTGAAGCACCTGAAAGTACCGCGAGCACACAATATAGCGCTAGCCTATGCCACCTCTTCGACACCATACACAGCGGCCCTAGCGGCGCTGGACCAGAGATATGGACGTATATGGGATTACGTAATCCAAGAGATAAGGCATATTGATCGCCTACCCCCAGCCACAGACAATCGCTCATTAGACGACCTGTCAATCAAAGTGCAGTCCCTGGTAGGGATGCTGGGAGCGCAACGGGAAAAGGGCATGCATGAGCTATACGCCAACTCTAACGTCGAGAGGATTTTGGAGAAGCTGCCACCCGCAAGACAGGAGCGTTTAAGGCGGCAGAGAGACTACCGGGATCCCAACGGCCCCGAGCCATCCCTCCTTGATCTAGCCGACTTCCTGGCGAGAGAAGTCAGCAGCTTACGACTGGATACATTCGGGCGGAGCACGCCAAGCTCCAGAGAGGGACCCAGGAGAATAAATGATGGAAGAAGATCGGTGACTGTCATGCACCAATCAGAGTCAGTACCGAGCAGTAAGAGTCACAGCACCCCCTCGAGAAAAGAGAAGTGGAAGATAGCGTGTCCCTACTGTGAGAAAGAACACTGGCTGTCACAATGTGACCTATTCACAAAGATGAATGCAGAAGAAGTGAGTCAATGGATAAAGTCCAACAGGCGCTGTTACCGATGTGCGCGGCCACACATGGCAGCCGAATGCCGCCTAAAGAAAAGGTGCAGTCGGTGCGATGGAGCCCATCTAGATATACTACACGACAGTAACAGAAGACAGCCTCCACCTGCACCATCGCGCGGCACCAAGGCAAGTGTCATGTACATTGACCCCGCCAGCAGCAGCGGCGCCCAAGTGCTCTTAAAGGTAGCCCGTGTGACATTGAGCTACCAAGATAAAGTCATGGACACCTACGCCGTCCTTGATGACGGGTCAGAGAAGACCCTTCTGCTCGCGTCCGCTGCGGCCCAGCTGGGACTGCGGGGGAGCAAGAACAAAATGACGATTCGGACAATAAGAAGAGATTTAAAGACGATAAAGGGCGAGAATGTCTCCTTCACTATCGCAGCAAACGGGCAGCCAGAGCGACGGTACAAGATTAGAAATGCTTTCACCAGCCAAGAAATAGGACTATCGCAGTACACCTACCCTGTCGCCAAGTTGATGGATAAATATGTGCACCTGCGCCAATTACCTATCCCGCTCATAGACGGCGCTACCCCGACCCTGCTGATAGGCTCCGACCATGCAGAACTCATAGTCCCGATTGACCGGGTCCATACAGGACCCCGAGGCTGTCCTGCAGCAGTCGAGACCTGCCTAGGGTGGACCCTACAAGGCCCCCTCGCTAAATCTCTCAACCGAACAGCAGCCACTAGCTGCCTCCACTCCAGAACGACAGAAGAAGACACCGCTCTCCTGCAGCATGTCGAGAGGCTATGGACATTAGAGACAATGCCCTTTAAGAACGAAAAGAAAGATATTCGTTCTAAAGAAGACATTTACGCCATCAACCTACTCGAGCAGGGGACAAAGAGAGTCACAGTCGGCGGAGTGATGAGATACGCAACTCCACTCCTGAGGCGAGAGGGAATGCCCACCTTTCACGCAAAGAAAGACGCCACGGAGCGCTATCTATTGAACACGGAGCGGCGCCTAGCCAAAGACCCCGCTCAAGAGAGTGTGTACCGCGCTGAGATTGAGAAGCTAATCACAGCGGGACACGTAACAAAGATTGACATTAAAGAGGCCGATCAGACGACCGAATCATGGTACGTGCCGCATCACAAGGTCCATCACAACGGCAAGGATCGCATTGTGTTTAACTGCAGCTACCAGATCGGATCCCAAAATCTGAATAAAGAGCTCTTGCCCGGCCCCACACTCGGCCCCTCCCTACTAGGCGTGCTACTGCGCTTCCGCCAGGACAAGGTGGCTATCAGCGGGGATATCAAAGGGATGTTCTTGCAGGTGAGACTAGTAGAGGAGGACAAGCCCCTGCTGCGGTTCCTATGGAGAGAGAGGATCGGAGATGAGAACCCAGCCATCTACCAGTGGGAAGTACTCCCCTTCGGAACCACATGCAGCCCGTGCTGTGCTACATTTGCACTACAGAAACACGTCGCAGAGGACCCACCAGCAGATGAAGAGGTCCAACACAGTGTGAAGAACAGTTTCTACGTGGACAACTGTTTACAAAGCGTTTCGACGCAAGAAGAAGCCGAGGCTCTCCTAATCAAGTTACGCGCCTCCCTGATCAAAGGCGGCTTTGATCTCAGGCAGTGGGCCAGCAGTGACCCGCACGTATTGCGCAGCCTCTCCCCCGCGGACAAGGCTGCCAGCAGCGAGACCTGGATGGCGACCATCCCAGGAGAAGCCCAAGAAATGACACTAGGACTAGTCTGGCGCTTCAAAACAGACTCGCTCCACTATAGACACAAACCCTTGGCTCCAGAGCAGGGACGGTCGACGGCGATACCGACCACCAGACGGAGTGTGTACAGAACACTCGCCAGACAATATGACCCGTTGGGATGTATTCTACCTTACACCACCAGGGCAAAGATGATTGTACGAGCACTATGGGACAAGGACCAGGGCTGGGACGACCCAATACCCGCACACCTTGCTTCAACATGGAGAGAGTGGGAGACGGAACTCCGCTCACTCCCAGGCGTCAATATACGCCGCAGCTACTTCCCATCCACAGTGAGGCCAGAGACATGCGAGATTGATCTACACGTCTTCAGCGACGCCTCCGAAGTAGCCTATGGATCGGTGGCCTACTTGCGCGCCCAAGAGAAGGAAGGAAAGATACACACTGCTTTCATCCTGGCCCGCTCAAGAATAGCCCCACGTAAGCAACAATCTATCCCACGTCTAGAGCTCTGCGCAGCCATAGCAGGAGCGCATCTAGCCACGTTAATCCAACGTGAACTCACCATTCCGGTGCACCGAACAATCTTGTGGTCAGATTCCACGACAGTACTCACATGGATCAAGTCTGATTCATGCAGATACAAAGTCTTCGTGGGAGTCAGAGTCACCGAGATTCAAGAGTTAACAGAAGCAGCGAGCTGGCGGTATGTGGACACCAAACACAACCCAGCTGACGTCATCACCCGGGGAATGTCTCTGGATGACCTAACCCGTCGCAACATCTACAGTGACGGACCAGAATTCCTCAAGCCCCCCCGGAAGGAGAGTGGCCTACGCCCACCCCACGGGAAGCAAGTAACGAGGAGGCTGAGAACAAGAAACCTATGTTCTGTGGACTGAGCACAGTCGCCTCCACAGACCCCAACATAGATGACTGCATTACCCTAGAGAGTGCGCAGCAAAGAACATTCCTGTGGCACCACCCAGAGATTCAGTCCACCACTGACATGTCAGCAGCTGACTACGAAGAAGCAGAACTTCTTCTACTACAACGAGCCCAGAGAGACTCGTTCCCCGATGAGCTAGACTGTCTACAGGGAGGAAACCCCGTCCCATCAGACAGCAGACTGCTCCACCTGGCACCAGAGAGTGACGCCCATAATCTCATCAGAGTGGGTGGTCGCCTGCGGAGAGCCCCCGATCTACCGGATGATATTAAGTACCCGATCGTCTTGAACAGCCGACACAAGGTCACAGAGCTGATCATAAAGAAATACGACGAGGATGTACACCACGCAGGAGCAGAGAGAGTCTTCGCGGAGATCAGACGTCGTTATTGGATACTGCAAGGCAGAGAAGCAGTACGGCGCTTCCAGCGAACCTGTCTAGACTGCCGTAAGTGGCGCGCGCAGCCCAGCATACCACGGATGGCTGACTTACCCCCCTGTCGCCTCCGAATCGGCGACAAGCCATTCCACTCCACAGGCATGGACTGCTTTGGCCCGTTGTATATAAAGAGAGGAAGAGGCACCGAGAAGCGGTGGGGTATTGTATTCAAATGCATGACCACCAGAGCGATACATATCGAGCTCCTTCCGACCATGAGCACAGACTCATTCCTTATGGCCTTCCGAAGATTCACATCACGGAAAGGAAAACCGTCTACATTGTTGTCTGACCACGGGACAAACTTCAAAGGCGGAGAAAGAGAGCTGAGAGAGAGCTTCCAAGCTATGGGCCCAGAACTTAAGACCCACCTCGCTCCATCCCAGATTGACTTCCAGTTTAATCCCCCGAACGCACCCCACTTCGGTGGAACCTGGGAACGAGAAGTACGTTCTATAAAGACAGCCCTGTACGCCGTGCTTGGGGCCCAGACTGTGGCGGAGGAAGTCCTAATGACAGTCCTCACGGAGATCGAGGGAGTATTGAACTCAAAGCCCCTCGGTTACGTCTCCAGTGATGTAGCAGATGTCGACCCAGTCACCCCCAACACACTAATGGGCCGGCTGGACCCCGCGCTACCCCAGACAATGTACAGGCCTGAAGAAGCGAACGGCCGAAGAATGTGGAGGTACAGTCAAGTACTAGCTGACAAGTTTTGGAGCAGCTTCCTACTCCACTACCTACCGTCTCTACAGACCCGCCAGAAGTGGGTAAAAGAGAGAGACAATTTGACAGAAGGAACAGTCGTCATGATTATTGACCAGTCACTACCCAGAGCTATGTGGCCGGCTGGCCGCGTAAGCAAAGTGATCACCGGTGCCGATGGCAAGGTCCGAGCAGCTGAAGTACTCGTCCAAGGGCGCACGTACACACGACCCGTGGCGAGGCTCATAGAACTGCCCCGACTCCCAGATACTATCGATGATGACCATGACCCCATGACTTTGTGAGTTGACTGACCCTTACAGCGGACCTTGAGTGGTAGACAGTGCGGTTAATCTGTCTCTGCTTAGCTAATTAGGTGGGACTAATTAGGGGGCGGCTGTTGTGAAGGATCAGATTAAACCGAATATATATATTTATTTATATATATTTAAATAGTGTTTGTATATCGTTTGATATCCCCTGTATATTCCTTGTACAATATGCACTGAATATCCCTTTAGTCTACTAAACAGCCCATAATAGTTTCATTCTACCATTGGACGAGAACCTGGCGCCAGGTTGCCATACCCCTAGGTTCAAGTTCAATCGTGCCGCCCAACATGTCGTGGCAAGCCCCGGTTCCGCGCAGGAATATGTCTGGCGAAATACGAATGGTACTATTTGTTCATAGCGCATATATATATGGCGCAAGTAAAGTAGAACTTTCTTTTAGTCCAGTTCTTTACCCTCCAACAGAGTGACAGACGCGAAGCCTCACCCACGACGCACGTGTGGTGTAGTAAGGCCTACTTGGCCTCAGAATAGGCATTGAGATATCGTGCAGATTAATAGTTGAATAGTCATAGTTTGGCACTATACCGTCGAGTTGGACGTATTCTATTAAGCTAATAATAGTCTATTTATGTATGGTGCATCGTTCGGTTAGAGTTCTAAAGTTATCAGTACCCCCATCGTTCCTGACGTTATCTGGACGCTTAACCAGGCTGGGCAGACCCCTAGTGGTGCTTGCATCCGAGGAGCTCCGGGCCAGGGCGACTGGACCTGTATATTGGATTACTCTACCCGGACGACGGCGAGCCTTCCACGGCTTGGATTATGCTTTGGGTGCTTTGATTATTCCATGGATAACGGCCAACACTGCGGAGTGTTGGAACTACCCCCCGGAGAGGACTCCAGGTGAGACGGCGCTCTACACCAGTGAGGTCGCCTCACGTCTCTCCGTTGTGGACCGGCAGCTACCGTCCACCAGAGGGTCCAGCTGTATTCGTCTGCGGACCGAGGTTCTGTGGGCACCGTGTTCAAGACTTTGAATTCTCCCAAGAAACTGTCGGCCAGATGGGATACCGCCAGCGGCTTCTCTAACCCCCCCCTCCTACTGTCTTACAACCAGCGGGACCCCCCCCCCCCCTTAGTGTATCCAGCTATAATCATTTAAGTACCATCGCTATAGTTCCTAAATATCCAGGTTGTATACTTACTCCCTGCGTAACCAGAGATTGGACATTCAATGTTGATTTACCTACGAATACTCATTTGCCATACAAGTGCATATTTCAAATCATAAGTGTAAACAGGTGAACGTTGTATATACCTTTTGCTATATTAAATATTCGATTTGTACATTTGTGTGGATTCGTTTCATCAGGTGGGAAAATGTTCATCATACTTATATCATGTACTGGATGGCCAGAAGTTAAAGTACAAGAGGTAGTGGTATTAAATACCATATCTAACAATACAGTCAGGGAATTGTACCCCTCAGTTACAGTTTTGATTGATTGATTGAAAACTTTGTTAACAGATTGCAGAATGGGTACAATACAGTACAGCTCAATACATACAATTGTTAAGGGCATGCAGACCAGAGAAAGACGTTCATCTTGTTTACATCAGGGAATGGAGGACCCTGATGGAAACAAGACGAAAGTCTTTCTCAGGTCTGCATCCTCTTAACAATTGTATGTATTGAGCTGTACTGTACTGTACCCATTCTGCAATCTGTTAATAAACTTTTCAATCAATCAATCAATCAATCAATCAAGACCCCCATTTTCAATTCATCATAACATGACATGTGACATACAGATAGACACTTCTATACATTTATGACATACCAGATTTGCAAATACAGTAGGCCTACTGTTTGTGATACAAAAAGAGTCTAGAAAAGACAGTATATATTTGACGTAGAACCGTACATTATAGGTGGGGGGGGGTAGGTTGGGTAGGAGGGGTGGGTGGCGGACAATGTACAACTGCACAAGCACAACTGTACATTGGAATATTGACAAAACCATGTTTGGTACTTTACTGTACATTGGAGGGGGTTGGGTTAGGACATTTACAGGGGCCAGTTTCGAATTGCAGTCTCCCGTAGGTGTTCTTTGAGAGTGCTTTGAAAGTGGGTAGTGATTCACATTCCTTTACATTTTTGGGTAGGGCGTTCCACATTGATGTGGCATAATTGCGAAACGTGTTTAGTCCCTGTTTGAGCCGAATCTGGGTTTAACATGATTTGTGGAGCTCCCATGGTGTTGTGGCCGTGGTATTCACTGACCTTTGGGAAGTATTTTGACATGTACACATACCTTGGTCGTGTATGTATCTTGTAGACAGGCCCATTGCAAGTTGCTGTACTCTGTCGTCTACTCTAAGCCATCCTAGGTTGTCACGTGGGCAGGGGAGAGGTGGGTTCTAGAAGTAAGGTCAAGCAGTAGTCTGACCAGTTTGTTTTGAGATGTTTGTGTAGCAGGGTGGATTATCCCTACTTTATGAGATGTACACTGTCACCAGGTAGGGGGGAACGCAGCAGATATGAGTCCAACTGAATCCCGACTTTAGTGCAGGAGTGGAGCTTTATCAGAGGGAGTGGATGGGGCCTATGATTTACTAACCTAGGTGTAGTGCGCTGGTCCAGCTTTAACAAATTATCTCTGTATCTTTTCAATGTAAATAATGAAGTAACCTCACAAAGATACTAATCTAATTATCTTTAAAGTGCACTATGCAGTGAGCTGCTGGTTAAAGGCATTAACCACGTATTGTTGGAGACTCGTGTGACTTGGAGACTCATGTGACTTGGAGACTCGTGTGACTTGGAGACTTGTGTGACTTGGAGACTCGTGTGACTTGTGTGACTTGGAGACTTGTGTGACTTGGAGACTCGTGTGACTTGGAGACTTGTGTGACCTGGAGACTCCTGTGACTTGGAGACTTGTGTGACTTGGAGACTCGTGTGACTTGTGTGACTTGGAGACTTGTGTGACTTGGAGACTTGTGTGACTTGGAGACTCGTGTGACTTGTGTGACTTGGAGACTTGTGTGACTTGGAGACTCGTGTGACTTGGAGACTTGTGTGACCTGGAGACTCGTGTGACTTGGAGACTCTTGTGACTTGGAGACTCGTGTGACTTGTGTGACTTGGAGACTTGTGTGACTTGGAGACGTGTGTGACTTGGAGACTCGTGTGACTTGGAGACTCGTGTGACTTGGAGACTTGTGTGACATGGAGACTCGTGTGACTTGTGTGACTTGGAGACTTGTGTGACTTGGAGACTCGTGTGACTTGGAGACTTGTGTGACTTGGAGACTCGTGTGACTTGGAGACTTGTGTGACCTGGAGACTCGTGTGACTTGGAGACTTGTGTGACTTGGAGACTCGTGTGACTTGGAGACTTGTGTGACCTGGAGACTTGTGTGACTTGTGTGACTTGGAGACTTGTGTGACTTGGAGACTCCTGTGACTTGGAGACTTGTGTGACCTGGAGACTCTTGTGACTTGGAGACTCGTGTGACTTGTGTGACTTGGAGACTCGTGTGACTTGGAGACTTGTGTGACTTGGAGACTCGTGTGACTTGGAGACTTGTGTGACTTGGAGACTCGTGTGACTTGTGTGACTTGGAGACTTGTGTGACCTGGAGACTCATGTGACTTGGAGACTCTTGTGACTTGGAGACTCGTGTGACTTGTGTGACTTGGAGACTCGTGTGACTTGGAGACTTGTGTGACTTGGAGATTTGTGTGACTTGGAGACTCGTGTGACTTGGAGACTCTTGTGACTTGGAGACTTGTGTGACATGGAGACTCGTGTGACTTGTGTGACTTGGAGACTTGTGTGACTTGGAGACTCGTGTGACTTGGAGACTTGTGTGACTTGGAGACTCGTGTGACTTGGAGACTTGTGTGACCTGGAGACTCGTGTGACTTGGAGACTTGTGTGACTTGGAGACTTGTGTGACTTGGAGACATGTGTGACTTGGAGACTCGTGTGACTTGGAGACTTGTGTGACCTGGAGACTCGTGTGACTTGTGTGACTTGGAGACTTGTGTGACTTGGAGACTTGTGTGACTTGGAGACTTGTGTGACCTGGAGACTCGTGTGACTTGGAGACTCTTGTGACTTGGAGACTCATGTGACTTGTGTGACTTGGAGACTTGTGTGACTTGGAGACTTGTGTGACTTGGAGACTCATGTGACTTGGAGACTTGTGTGACTTGGAGACTCGTGTGACTTGTGTGACTTGGAGACTTGTGTGACTTGGAGACTCGTGTGACTTGGAGACTTGTGTGACCTGGAGACTCGTGTGACTTGGAGACTCTTGTGACTTGTGTGACTTGGAGACTTGTGTGACTTGGAGACTCGTGTGACTTGGAGACTTGTGTGACCTGGAGACTCGTGTGACTTGAAGACTCTTGTGACTTGAAGACTCGTGTGACTTGTGTGACTTGGAGACTCGTGTGACTTGTGTGACTTGGAGACTTGTGTGACTTGGAGACTCGTGTGACTTGTGTGACTTGGAGACTTGTGTGACTTGGAGACTCGTGTTACTTGTGTGACTTGGAGACTTGTGTGACTTGTGTGACTTGGAGACTCGTGTGACTTGGAGACTCGTGTGACTGTAGGCTAGCTAAGCTGCATGTTAGCCTAGCACAATGAATGGAAGCGGACATGACTGGGTAGCCGTCGGGAGAGGTGTTAGTTGGACAATGCCTAGGCTAACCAGTCATGCCCGCTTCCATTCATTGTGCTAAGCTAGGCTATCATTGTGCTAAGACTGAGCGAATTTTCCAAAATGTTGGCGTGTTCCTTTAAACTGTATAAAGTTAGCTGTATTGTCTATAAAACACTTAATATTTCATTAGATGATATGTGTACTTATATAAGCAGATAATTTTCTGCAGAAATGTTGTGCCTCTAATTTAATGTGTTTCAGATGTACTCATGTATGGGATGCATGACTTTCATGTTCAGTTTTACTGTAAAAGGTAATGTACAATTAGCAATTCTGTATATTGGGCTAAACCTTTCTGAAGCAGAGACTTAGTTAGTAGCTCCCCTGTTAGCCTCTTTAGCTCCCATGTTAGCTCCCCTGTTAGCTCCCCTGTTAGCTCCCCTGTTAGCCTCTTTAGCTCCCCTGTTAGCTCTCATGTTAGCCTCTTTAGCTCCCCTGTTAGCTCCCCTGTTAGCCTCTTTAGCTCCCCTGTTAGCTCCCCTGTAAGCCGAATCTGGGTTTAACATGATTTGTGGAGCTCCCTGTGTTGTGGTCGTGGTATTCACTGACCTTTGGGAAGTATTTTGACATGTACACCGGGTACCTTGGTCGTGTAGTGTATCTTATAGACCAGGCCCATTGCAAGTTGCTGTACTCTGTCGTCTACTAGCCATCCTAGGTCGTCAAAGTGGGCAGGGGTGAGGTGGGTTCTAGGAGTAAGGTCAAGCAGTAGTCTGACCAGTGTGTTTTGTTATGTTTGTGTAGCAGGGTGGATTCCCTACTTTATGAGAGTAGATCGATGTACACACTATCACCAGCGGTAGGGGTGAACGCAGCAGATCTGAGTCCAACTGAATCCCCGACTTTAGTGCAGGAGTGGAGCTTTAGCAGAGGGTCACAGCCTCTTCACCCTGCTCCCCTCTGTGAGAAGGCTGAGGATCCCAAAGGCTGTGAAAGCTCGACACAGACTGAGCTTCTTCCCCTCAGCCGCCAGGCTGATCAATGCCTCAGGTCCCGTCCCCCCCTCGGTACCCCCCCCCTCCCCCCCTCTGCCCCCAAGTGACACTGGCACAATGACACTGACTGCACTGCACTAGTCCGTACTGGATCCCTGCACTCTTCACTTTATATATATGTATTTATTGATTAATCCCCCACTGCACTGTTTCGTTTCTTGTCTGTGTTGGTGTTGTTTTCTGTGAAAAAAGAAAGGAAATGCATACACTGTATTGCTGCAACAATTACCAATGTGTTTTACACAAATGGCTAAATAAAGGAATCTGAATCTGAATCTGGGGCCTAGGCTTTACTAACCTAGGTGTAGTGTGCTGGTCCAGCTTTAACAAATTATCTCTGTATCTTAATAAATAAATAAATAAATAATAAATCAGTAACCAGTATTGTTATGTTAGCGTACTGAGCTGCGGTTAAAGGCCTTAACCACAGTTGTTATGTTAGCTACTGAGCTGCTGCAGGCCTTAACCACAGTATTATGTTAGCTATGAACTATAGAGGCCATAACCACAGTATTACATATACTCTTGTTAGCTTTATGAGGCTACATCAACACGCTCCTATGAGTGCAGCATGTTAGCTTTATGAGGCTACATCAACATCCTATGAGTGCAGCTATAATGTTAGCTTTATGAGGCTACATCAACATGCAGGCTCCTATGAGTGCAGCTAATGTTAGCTTTATGAGGCTCTGCCCCCCCCCCCTCCACTCCTCTAACACCCACCTCGCTCTGCCCCCTCCCCTCCACTCCTCTAACATTTTATTTATTAATTTTATTATTATTATTTTATTTGTTGCCATTAAAATAATAGGCAAGCATAGGGCTAACACATTTTCATAAACAATAATATAATTTTTTGTTATTTGGTTATAATAAGGGCTTTTCTATGCATTTGTCTGATTGATTGATTGATTGATTGATTGATTGATTGATTGATTGATTGATTGATTGATTGATTGATTGATTGAAAGCTTTATTGACAGACTGCAGAGTGGGTACAGTACAGCTGTATTCACTTGTTGCGGTGGTCTCAACGGAACAATTTTGATTGACAGTCGATTCTGCCAATCACACCGCTGTTGTGTGTGGGGGCGGCGTCGCTTGACTGAAACTTCGGCTCTTCCCCGGCAACCATTGACGGGCCAGAGCCGGTTTATCTTTGGCGAGCCCGAGTCGGCTCTGCCCCGGCAACCATTGCCGGGCCAGAGCCGGTTTATCTTTGGCGAGCCTGAGTCGGCTCTGCCCCGGCAACCATTGCCGGGCCAGAGCCGGTTTATCTTTGGCGAGCCCGAGTCGGCTCTGGCACGGCAACCATTGCCGGGCCAGAGCCGGTTTATCTTTGGCGAGCCCGAGTCGGCTCTGCCCCGGCAACCATTGCCGGGCCAGAGCCGGTTTATCTTTGGCGAGCCCGAGTCGGCTCTGCCCCGGCAACCATTGCCGGGCCAGAGCCGGTTTATCTTTGGCGAGCCCGAGTCGGCTCTGGCACGGCAACCATTGCCGGGTCAGAGCCGGTTTATCTTTGGCGAGCCAGGAGTCGGCTCTGGCACGGCAACCAGAGCCGGGCCAGAGCCGGTTTATCTTTGGCGAGCCCGAGTCGGCTCTGCCCCGGCAACCAGAGCCGGGCCAGAGCCGGTTTATCTTTGGCGAGCCCGAGTCGGCTCTGGCACGGCAACCATTGCCGGGCCAGAGCCGGTTTATCTTTGGCGAGCCCGAGTCGGCTCTGCCCCGGCAACCAGAGGCGGGCCAGAGCCGGTTTATCTTTGGCGAGCCCGAGTCGGCTCTGGCATGGCAACCATTACCGGGCCAGATCCGGCTCATCGTTGGCGTGCCGTGCCGGACATGTGCCGAGTGTGCCGACCGGTAGCCGGAATCGGGCCGAGTATTCTGGCCACCTGGGTACTGAAAGATCACTTTAAGTCAGCATCACTGCTAGAGTTCTACTCTGCTCTCAAGGAGGAGAACTTTCCAAACAT
Source organism: Notolepis coatsorum (assembly GCF_963971535.1). Taxonomy (NCBI): domain Eukaryota; kingdom Metazoa; phylum Chordata; class Actinopteri; order Aulopiformes; family Paralepididae; genus Notolepis; species Notolepis coatsorum. Next base: position 63,460,268 of record NC_140165.1, read on the forward strand.
GAGGAGACATGCTCAGAAGATGTTGGTTCTCTTTGGATCCACCTATATGTGAACAGACATTCTCAGTCATGACGTTTACCAAGTCCAGGTACAGATCCTCTCTCACTGATGAACACCTGGCAGCTGTGCTTTGCATCTCCACCTCAGACATGCAACCTGACTTTGATGGACTTGTTAAAGCTCAACAGAGACTGGATTTATCACACAAAAAATAGCTGAAGAACACTAAAATGTGGAAATATAACAAGTGAAATGGGACACTTGATCTTTTTTTTTTCTTTTTTTTGCACAGTTCTGAAAACATTAAATGTTTAATATAGGCATGTAAAGTAAAAAAGGCTACTGGGACACTCTTCTTTACACAGTTCAGTGACATGTCTTATTTATTTTGGCTATAAGATGATGTGATGTCTTTAGAAAGCTAAGAAAATCCTTGTTTCAATAGTATATGAAACTCAAAATAATAACTTTATTTGTATAGCACTTTTTCATACATGCCCTTTGTTATTAATGTTTCACATTTTGTTTATCATTTTGGAAATAAATTCTATTTGAATAAATGATATGTTTGAAAGCTAACCTCACCTTTTAATTGCCAAATAATAACATACACTCTTACCAGGGGTCAAAACAATGCCATTTACTGCTTTTTATATAGAAATAAAATGTATATTATGCATAATTGAGTTTGGAATTTTGGCCCGGCCCTCCAACATATTTTCAGTTGCTCATTCGGCCCCCCGGGAAAAATAATTGCCCACCATCTAAAGTCATCTAATAGTAAGCTAGCAGTCTTACCTCTATCTAAAGTCATCTACTAGTAAACTAGCAGTCTTACCTCTATCTAAAGTCATCTACTAGTATAGCAGTCGTACCTCTATCTAAAGTCATCTAATAGTAAGCTAGCAGTCTTACCTCTATCTAAAGTCATCTACTAGTAAACTAGCAGTCTTACCTCTATCTAAAGTCATCTACTATAAGCTATAGCAGTCTTACCTCTATGTAAAGTCATCTACTAGTAAGCTAGCAGTCTTACCTCTATGTAAAGTAATCTACTAGTAAGCTAGCAGTCTTACCTCTATGTAAAGTCATCTACTAGTAAGCTAGCAGTCTTACCTTTATCTAAAGTCATCTACTAGTAAGCTAGCAGTCTTACCTCTATGTAAAGTAATCTACTAGTAAGCTAGCAGTCTTACCTTTATCTAAAGTCATCTACTAGTAAGCTAGCAGTCTTACCTCTATGTAAAGTCATCTACTAGTAAGCTAGCCGTCTTACCTCTATCTAAAGTCATCTACTATTAAGCTAGCAGTCTTACCTCTATGTAAAGTCATCTACTAGTAAGCTAGCAGTCTTACCGTTATCTAAAGTCATCTACTAGTAAACTAGCAGTCTTACCTCTATGTAAAGTCATCTACTAGTAAACTAGCAGTCTTACCTCTATCTAAAGTCATCTACTAGTAAACTAGCAGTCTTACCTCTATGTAAAGTCATCTACTAGTAAACTAGCAGTCTTACCTATATCTAAAGTCATCGGGAGCATGTCTATGTTCCCCGGGTCCCATGTTCCACGATTGATTGATTGATTGATTGAAAATTTTAGACCACCAGCTCTGATTCCAAACTCTAACCTTAACCAACTTCGAAAGAGGGCCTAAGCTTAACCAATTCAAAACAAGGCGGACATTAATAATTAATAAAATAATAAAAATTTATAAAATGTTCAATCAAATAATCAATCAACCGGGGAACATAGGACCCGGGGAACATAGGGATGATCCCAAGTCATCTACTATAAGCTAGCAGTCTTACCTCTCTGTAAAGTCATCTACTAGTAAGCTAGAAGTCTTACCTCTATGTAAAGTCATATACTAGTAAACTAGCAGTCTTACCTCTATCTAAAGTGGGAGCATGTCTATGTTCCCCGGGTCCTATGTTCCCCGGGTCCTATGTTCCCCGGTAGCGATAGATAGTCATACCACCAGCCCTGATTCCAAACTCTAACCTTAACCAACTTCGAAAGAGGGCCTAAGCTTAACCAGTTCAAAACAAGGCGGACATTAATAATTAATTAATAAAATAATAAAAATTAATAAAATGTTCAATCAATCAATCAATCATTCTGGGAACATAGGACCCGGGGAACATAGGGATGACCCCTCTAAAGTCATCTACTAGTAAGCTAGCAGTTTTACGTAAAGTCATCTACTAGTAAGCTAGCAGTCTTACCTCTATGTAAAGTCATCTACTAGTAAGCTAGCAGTCTTACCTCTATGTAAAGTAATCTACTAGTAAGCTAGCAGTCTTAAACTGAGGAAAACAAAAACAAACCATGTGAACTTTGGAAATGACTCAATAATCAACTAGGCTGCAGTAAAAAACTTAAAACCAGATTCTCAAATATAAACATAAAGACGGACAACACGCTCATCACAGACAAGCTGGATGTAGCCAATTACTTCTTCTTCACAAACATAGCCACAACACTGGTAAACAAACTACCCTCCCACTCAGGGCATTATGGGGTAGGACACATAGTAGCATACTACAAAAACCTAGGGGTCCGCAAAGACGACTTCAAACTAGTAATGGTAACAACCGATGAGGTACTCAAAAAACTGAGCGCCCTCCAACCTAACAAGGCCACTGGCCATGACAACATCCCCTCCAAATTCCTCAGAGACTCGGCAGCCGTCATCACCCCAGTCATCACACACATAATAAACCTCTCCATAAAACAGGGACACGTCCCCAAGGACTTCAAAATTGCGAGAGTGACCCCTCTGCACAAAAAGGGCAGCAAATTAGACCCAGGCAACTACCGCCCTGTTTCTATTCTTACCTCCATCTCGAAAGTCATAGAGAAAATAGTCTACGAACAGGTCAAAAAGTACCTGGTGGAAAAAAATCTAATCTACGAATTCCAATATGGCTTCAGAACATCCCACTCCACTGACACATGCCTTCTCTATTTGAACTACCACATCAAACAAGAGGTGGATGCGGGCAAATACTGCGGCATGGTCATGGTGGACCTACAAAAGGCCTTCGACACTGTCAATCACTCCATTCTGATTGACAAGCTAAAAGCAATTGGTTTTGATAGTTTATCAGTGAGCTGGATGCAATCCTACCTTGAGGGGAGAGAACAGATGGTGGAGGTAAATGGTACTCTATCCCCCCCCCCCCCTTCACAGTGAGCTGTGGTGTTCCACAAGGAAGCATACTAGGACAGCTACTGTTCCTAATTTATGCAAATTACATGTCGTCAGCTTGTAACTGCAACTTGTTCTTGTTCGCGGACGACTCAGCCCTGCTGGTCTCTGACAAGAACAAGTTACAGGTTGAAAAAACCCTCAGCTCTGAACTCGGCAGAATCTGCACCTGGCTTGCTGATAACAAACTATCATTACACCTGGGTAAAACAGAGTCCATTCTCTTCGGATCAAATAACAAACTCAACAAGGCCGACAGCTTCTCAGTTACAGTGGGTGACAATATTGTCACAAGGAAAGATGAAATTACATACCTAGGTTCCATCCTAGAGGCTAATCTTTCCTATGACAAAATGGCATCCAAGTTAATAAAAAAAAGTCAACCAACGAACTAGATTCTTGTACCGGATCTCCTCTCTGGTAAACAAGAATACCCTGAAGACTCTGGCAGGAGCACTCATTCAAGGGTACTATGACTATGCGTGCACCTCATGGTACCAAAGCACCTCAAAGGCGCTTAAAACAAAATTACAAACATCACAAAACAAACTGGTCAGACTACTACTTGACCTGAACCCACCTCACCCCTGCCCACTTTGACAACCTAGGATGGCTTAGAGTAGACGACAGAGTACAGCAACTTGCAATGGGCCTGGTCTACAAGATACACTATACGACTAAGGTACTACCCATGTACATGTCAAAATACTTCCCAAAGGTTAGTTAATACCACGACCACTAGGGATGCCCCGATCGATCGGCCAGCGATCGGTATCGGCCGATATTCAGTATAAATATGAGATTGGTGAATTCCGATAATGCTTTATTTTTGCAGAACGTGAAAACCGATCGATGACACGGAAAACATGATCCAATTCTCTGCAGAGTTCTCACTCGCTCTTCTCTCACAGCCACACTCTGCTGCTGCACGGCTTGCCCCTCCTCCTCCTCCTCCTCCCCCTCCCAGACCCATCTCATGTCAACAAACCCTTCGGCAAGAGTCGACTGCATGAGCACCGCAGAGCTCCTCTTTCAACATAACAAGCATTAAACAAAATGGCCCAGTCATCTATTCACTTTTGTTTAATACATGAGGCGTTGTCTAATGTTATCTAGCTACTGATAGCTCCTGATATCAATGTGACAGTTTGGCATTCGTTTTCGCAAGCGATGGCTAACGTTAGCTACCGAGCTAACGTTACTGTTTAAACAAAACTACACAGTCAACTATTCACTTTAGTTTAATACATGATGCGTTGTCTAACTGGCTAGCTCCTGATATCAACAAATGCACATTTCAGTTTAAGAATGATAGGGATGCGCCAGCATGAGACCTCCGTTAGCTAGGTAGCTCATGTTAGCTCACTTAAACGAAATGACCCAGTAAACTAAATAGTTCACTTTATTTTAATACATGATGCATTGTCTAACGTCATCTAGCCGGCTAGCAGTAGCTACAGATAGCTCCTGATATCAATGTCTTATAACATAATTGACATTATTCGTTTTTGCAGCTAATTAGCTATCATGCTTCATAACACGTTTCAGACCCTGTTGAACAATCGCTCTGACTGGGGACGCTGAGGGCATGCTGAATGTGATTTGACCAAAGCAGAGTATACACACAGATAGCGAGAATTTTTACTTGCGTGGTGGCGATGTCTCGCAGACAATACAACTACAAGTATAATTATATAATATATATATTTTATAAAAAAAAAAAAGTATATATTACATTTTTTATTTTTTTTATAAAACCAAAAACGATCGGTATCGGCCGATATGGCTCATAGACGATCGGTGATCGGTATCGGTGGCAAAAAACTTGATCGGGGCATCCCTAACGACCACAACACCAGAGGAAGCTCAACAAATCATGTTAAACCCAGATTCGGCTCAAACAAGGGACTAAACACGTTTCACAATTATGCCACATCAATGTGGAACGCCCTACCCAAAGCTGTAAAGGAATGTGAATCCCTACCCACATTCAAAACCGCTCTTAAAGAGCACCTACGGGAGGCTGCAATTCGAAACTGGCCACCGTAAATGTCCAAACCCCCCCACCCCCACCCCCTCCTAATAGACAGTCTCCTCCCCACCGCATTTATATATTCTCTCCCCACCGTATGTATATTTCTCTCCCACCCACCCACCCCCTCCTAATGTACAGTCTCCTCCCCACCGTATGTATATATTCTCTCCCCACCGTATGTATATTTCTCTCCCAGCCACCCACCCCCTCCTAATGTACAGTCCCCTCCCCATCATATGTGTCAGGATCTATGGGTAACAGTACTGTATATTTGCATATCGTATACGTCACAAATGTAACAGTACTAAATACCTGTATGTCATGTATGTCCCTATGCCATTAATGTCATGTATGTTGTGTATGTCATAAATGTCACTATGAATTGAAAATGGGGGACCCTGATGTAAACAAGACAAACGTCTTTCTCTGGTCTGCATCCCCTTAACAATTGTGTGTATTGAGCCGTACTGTATTGTACCCATTCTGCAATCTGTTAAATAAAGTTTTCATTCATTAATTACCTCTATGTAAAGTCATCTACAAGTAAGCTAGCAGTCTTACCTCTATCTAAAGTCATCTACTATAAGCTAGCAGTCTTACCTCTATCTAAATGTAGCCGGTGTGATCTTGTCTGCGTTGTGTTTTGTCGATTCGACCCCTGTTAAGGGATTGCCCTGAGTGGGAGTTGAACCCCGATCTCCCGCGTCGCGGGCGGCATCACAGACCACTGTACCAAGAGGTGAATTCACTTCTTGCTACTGGGTCTGGATGCCTCTGGGGAGTGAGTTTACTTGCAGTACCGCTTAACGTCCACAGCCACTTCACTTACTGTACCTCGTGACTGTGGATAGACTGCGGTACCTCCGTTACACGTTGTGTTTTGTCGATTCGACCCCTGTTAACACTTTCCGTGCCACTCACGAGATATCTCGTGTTTTTTTTTATAGGGGGTTGAAAGCCACTCACGAGATTTCTCTAATTTTTTTTTATATATTTTATATTGCATCACCCGAGCCTACCCGAGTATAGCCGAGCGGCGCCGGCGATCATTGTGGAAAAAAGCGCCCCCTGTCGTCTCCCAGATGACATAAGTGATTTTGGAATGGACTCAATGAAAATGAATGGGGGAAAAAATCCGGTACTCCACATTTTCCAGTCCACTGATCCAGCCGGGGTTACCACAGTTCATTCTGGAACCTCAGATCCCCGCTGATCATGGAGTTCTACTGTATCGCGTTGGATCCATACACTTATCGATTTTTTCGAATGGTGATCAGGAATTGGAATATACCAGTTGGATACCATCTGATGTCAGGTAAGGACTCTATGTTATCAGTGTTAGGATAATCAGAGTAAGTTTGATGAAGTTATAAGCTGTTTTGTGAAATGTCCGCTTTCGGTTTCACTGTAAAAGTCCGAGAGGAAATCAACGGGGCGATTATCCGTGCGCGGCTCGAATGTGCTTGCGTGCACGTATAATATTGATCATCTAGCGTTTATTTGAAAACGATTCATAAAAAGGCAGACGAATATCAACGTTGTGGAATATTCCAGAACGAATATACAAATACTTTTCCCCTTTTAACTGCACTACCCAATCCTTTAGTGTTCCATGACACCATCGTAATAGGCTTCTCACCCCCCGATATATTAACCCCTTGCGTCATCACGGCCAAGTGATAACAATCTTAATACAAAAATACAAACAGCATGGTATATGAAGTACATTTTAACCCATTGATCATCCACCTTCTTGAAAGAGACTTCAGATACAAAAATATAACAATAAGGACTGGCAACACAATAAACCCCCCCACCCCCCCACCGCCGCTTACCAAAACTGAACGGCAAAATCCCCATATACTCACGAAGACAGCTGGGCAAAAGAATAGGCATCGCATTGCACCGGTTAACGTTATAGTTACCAATACCTAGACAGCTGTCCCTCCACAACTCAGTGGATGAAAAATAATAAAGTGTTCACACGTGTCTTATGTTGAATAGTCAACAAATCAGTTTATATACAGTCAGCTTGAGACCGCCAGCATGGGACCAGGTCCATCAGTTGAGAGAGTCTTGGAAAAGCGCACAGCCTCCTCCGGGGTGCCAAACATTGTGACAGTAGAGTTGTGCTCGACGCGCAACTTGGCTGGGAAGCGTAGGCTGTATTTCACATTTGCCTCTCGGAGGGTCTTCATCACATCACTGAAGGCTCTGCGCTGGGTCATCACATCCGCTGTATAATCAGGAAAAATATACACTCTGGATCCTTTGTAGTAAAGAGGGCCGTGCTCGCGGCTGAGACGCAGGACCCGGTCCTTGTCTTTGTCGTGGTGCATCTTGGCGATAATGGTGCGTGGTTTCTCCCCCTCAGCAGGCTTGGCTAACAGGATACGATGGGCTCTGTCCACTTTAATTGGCTTGGTGAAGTTTTTACTGCCAAGTAGTTGCGAGACCAACTCGGTCACAAAGTCAGTAGGCCTTCCCTTCTCCTCGCCCTCTTTGATTCCCACGAATTTGAGGTTCAGCCGGCGGGACCGGCCCTCTAAGTCGTTGAGCTTAGCCCGGAGTTCTGTGTTTTCCTTCCGTAAGGATTTTTGGGATTCTTCCAGGAGTTTCAGACGCGCGTCGTGGTCGTTCACCGTCACTTCTATCCCCGTCACTAGCTGCTTCACGCTGTTCTGCTCGGACTGCAGGGATGCCAAAGTGGCTTCAAACTTGTCCAAACGGGATGTGATAGAGACTCGGGTCTCGTCCATCGCTTTCTTCAGACTCTTACCCTGGCTTTCAATTGCAGCCAGAATAGCAGCGCTGGCAGTGTCGTCAGATGTTTGGGCTGCTGCTGCTTGTCTCGTAGTGGCCATTGTTTGTCGTTTGCCAGCTGCGGTTGCCTTTTTTTTGTTTGTTTGGCCCCATCGGTAAATTCCATATTATCTCAATTTACCACGGCGGTAGTGTTATATTTAGTCTGTTGATACTTTTTCAAGCAAACTGTTAGATAAACGTGTGTTTTTTATACAAAATTCGAAGTTGAGGAGGGAGCTCAGAAAAATGCGACTACTCCATTCACCGCTCACTAGCGCCCCCTTATTTACATGTCTGCAGATATTATATTTTTACAAGAGACTCATATAGCTCCAACGGAACAGAGGTGCCTGAGGAAGCACTGGGTGTCACAAGTGTACCAATCTGCTTTTTCTTCCAAAGCAAGAGGGGTTGCTATTTTATTTAGTAAATCTGTCCCATTTCAAATGACCACGGTAGTCTCCGACCCCGGAGGCAGATATGTCATGGTGTCTGGTAGCATTAATTCACTACCAATAACATGCCTGAATATTTATGGTCCTAACATTGACGACCCAAGCTTTTTTCGTAAAATATTTGACATAATCCCTGATCTGAATACCACCAACTTGATTTTAGGTGGAGATTTTAATTGCTATCTAGATCCCTATCTTGATCGTACGTCCACTCGTCCGCCTCCGACCATTAATTCCGTTGGAGTACTAAACAATTTAATGCGTTCTATGAACATAGTTGACATATGGAGATTGCAGCACCCTACAGACAGGGATTATTCTTTCTTTTCCCACGTCCACAAATCGTATACAAGAATAGATTATTTTCTTGTCGATGCTAAATTTATATCTAGTGTGCTGCAAACTAAATATCATAGCATCCTTATTTCAGATCATGCGCCAATCACTATGTTGGTAAAGCTGGCACTGCCACAGACCCGCTTCAACCCCTCTTTGCTCTCGGAGAAAGCATTTCGGGATCAAATGAGATCTCGACTCATTGAGTTTATGGAGACTAATGATACTGGTGATGTCTCCGACGCTACACTATGGGAGTCTCTTAAGGTGGTATTGAGAGGGCACATTATATCTTATGAAGCCTTTGGAAAGAGAGAAAGACGTAAGCGCCTGGCTGAGATTGAGGCACGGCTCCCCTCGCTGGAGCAGGTTTACAGAATATCACAATCCCAAATGGACTTAAATAACATTTTAAAATTGAAGTATGAATACAATTCTATTCTGGGCAAGCAGGTTAGTACCCTCCTCCTTAAACTCAGACAGAAGCACTTTGAACTAAGTGATAAACCAGACAGACTGTTGGCTAGGCAGCTGAGGGGTGTACAGGCGAGCCAGGCAATTCATAATATCAAATCTATATCGGGCAGCTTGCTGACTAACCCTAAAGACATAAATGACCGTTTTAAAGAATTTTATACTGGCCTTTATACCTCTAGATGCCATGCCCCAGACTCTGAGGTTGAGAGCTTCCTGGACAATATTGATATGCCAGTGCTTAGTGATAAGGCAAGGGATGAGCTAGATGCTGATTTCAGCCTGCAGGAAATAACAAGTGCTGGCCCGGATGGGTATGGGGCGGAGTTTTATAAAGCTTACAGTGACATTTTGGCCCCTCTACTTCTTAGAATGATTCAACATTCTATCACTAATAATGTCTTCCCTGACTCCCTTTACGAAGCAAATGTGTGCCTTTTACTCAAGAAAGGTAGGGATGGGACTGATCCAGCAGGGTTCCGGCCTATAAGTTTGTAAAATGTTTACCAAAAGACAGTTGCCAAGGTGTTGGCCACTAGGTTGGCTCAGCATGTCGGATCTCTCGTCCACTCCGACCAAACGGGATTCATTCCTGGCAGGCTTGCTTTTTCTAATATTCGGAAATTACTAAACATATTGTACTCTAACCAAAGAAAGGACACTAAGCCGGCGATCATATCACTTGACGCTGAAAAGGCATTCGACCAGATCGAATGGATATATATGTTCAGTGTCCTCCAGCGCTTTGGTTTCGGTGACAGGTTTCGTTCTCTTATTGGAATGTTGTATGCTCATCCCAGAGCTTCCATTCTTACCAATTCTGATAGATCTGACTCCTTCCCACTCCATCGCGGCACCCGACAAGGATGTTGTATTAGTCCCTTACTGTTCAATTTAGCCCTCGAACCCCTGGCTATCAGTATCAGGAGTCATCCCAACATCACAGGAATAAAGTTGGGAAAGTATGAGAGCCGTATTTCGCTATATGCTGATGATGTGGTCCTGTATCTTGCTGATCCTGCCTCCTCCGTCCCATGCCTCCTAGATTTAATCAGGCAGTTTGGTACTTTCTCTGGTTACTCCATTAACTGGGAGAAAAGTGTGTTCATGCCCATCTCAGGGAGCCTAGACTCTTCCTTTACTGACAGCTTACCCTTTAAAATAGAATATGACCACTTCACCTATCTGGGAGTAGTTATACCAAAGGATCCCAAACTCCTATTTAAACTGAACTTTGGTGAAATGGTCTCAAAATTGAAGAAAAATATGGAGAGGTGGAAAATTTTGCCAGTGTCTTTGGTGGGGCGTGTGAATGTCATAAAAATGGTGGTTCTCCCCAGGTTCCTTTACCTTTTTCAGAGCGTGCCTATTTTTTTGACTGCCTCTTTCTTTAAACAGATAGACACTATACTTCTGCCATTTGTCTGGGGCTATAAAGCACATTGTATTTCAAAAGCACACTTGCAGAAGCCAAAGCATATGGGGGGGCTGGCCCTACCGGTATTCCAGCACTACTACTGGGCTGCTAATGCAAGGGCCATGACCTTCTGGCAAGATTACTTCATAGGTGATGCTACAGTAGCCATGGACGCCCCCAGGTGGCTAGACATGGAGGCGCATGTGAACCTAAAAAGCTCTCTTCCTGCAATGTTATTTTCTAAGTGTGATACGATTAATAAGATGGCTCTCAACAATTTTATCCTTCGGAACTCACTGAGAATATTGAGTCAAATCAAAAAGGTTTTCAAAGTACCTTCAACCTCGGCATATGCTCCAATATGTGATAACCATAATTTCCCCCCTGGTCAATCTGATATTGTTTTTTCATTATGGAAGGGAAAGGGACTGGCCACTATTAAAGATCTATATGTTGATCGTCACTTTGCCTCATTTAACGAACTTAAGTCTAAGTTTAATCTTACAAGCTCACACTTCTTTCGTTACCTGCAGGTTAGAAATTATGTCCGCAGTAATATCCCAGACTTTGAGACATGTCCTGCTGATTACCAGTTTTATAATCTCATGAGCCGATCACCAGTTTCAAAACACCTGATCTCTGATTTTGTTTCATATTTCTCTGTCCAATCTATGGCTTCCTCCGACCACATTAAAGATGTATGGTCCACAAAGCTTAGTATGGAAATCTCTGATGAGATGTGGGAGGAGGGACTTAGCAGGATACATAAATGTTCTATTAATGCCAGAGTCCAACTTATACAGTTTAAGGTCATTCACAGACAGGGGTGTAGCTCCAGATTCTGGGCCCCATGAAAGAATGTATTTGTAGGCCCCCAGTGAATGCGAGCGCGCAATTTTTTTTTGGCATTTTTTTATTGATAAACGCATAATATTGTTTTTACCTATACATTCGGATCAGCAGTTCAGCACCTGCACTGTTGGTGGGTGAGCCTAGTAAAGGATGTCGCATTGCGTTCATCTTCAATGAATGGACCAATGCAATAGTCTACCAAAGCCCCCCCTCTCTCTCTATATATCTCACACACACACACACACACACACACACACACACACACACACACACACACACACACACACACACACACACACACACACACACACACACACACACACACACACACACACACACACACACACACACACACACACTTCAGAAACAAACATAGTATCAATGAGAGCATCAATAATACACCTGAGTGTAGTAAAAAAAATAAAATACAAAAATTGCCCCCCCCCCCCCCCCCCAGTACTGGGCCCTTGGAATCATCCTAAGCTACCCCCCCCCCCCCAGCTACGCCCCTGTTCACAGACTACATTACTCTAAAACCAAACTGCATAGAATCTATCCCTCTGTATCGCCTATCTGTGATCGTTGCATGTCTGCAGAGGGTAATCTTTCACATATGTTTTGGTTTTGTCCCAAGCTATTTAAGTACTGGGTAGACATTTTTGACTGGTATACCAAGGCATACAAAAGAGAGATTGCCCCAGACTGCCTTCTAGCTTTACTCGGCTGTTCAGCTAACACTGCAGAATTACCTTACAATGAGCAGGAGGCCCTGATGTTTGGTATGGCTGTGGCCAAAAGAATTATCCTGAAGGAATGGAAAGACACGTCGTCTCCAAATTTTAAAAGATGGCTCACTGAGATGGTCTCCTCTCTGCAGCTGGAAAGCATTCGTCACAGTAGGTCTGAGACCTTGAACAAATTTGAAATGATATGGGGTCCCTTTTTGGAATGCTTAGCTAGAACATAAGTGCTTCTCAATGTCCTCCTGTGTATTTTCTGTACTATGTATTGGTGTTGTCAGGATAGTGGAATTTCGAGCTTCGATGCGATACCTTTTTCGATACCACAGGGAAAAAGGTTCAATCTTAAATTATAATTTTTTTTTATAGGTTTTGCTTCTGTTGCTGGTTGGTTCTCCTCAGCTTCTCTCTGGTACTGTAGGAGAGGATAGATATGGCACTTTTGAAACCCTTTGTTTATCTTTAGATCATACATTTGGAAATAACTGTTCATCTCACTTCAATCGTTTTTTGTTGCAGAGCATGGTGTTTTCTCAGGCAGACAGATGTAAACACTGGTCTGTGTTGCATGTGCCTGACGGGCTGAACTGTTTGTATTGCAGTCATGTTCCGACTTAACTGAATGCACATGTGTGTGTGTGGACTGCTGTACTATTGCGGGTATTGAAGTGAACAATGCAACTTCCCTTTTTTTTTTTTTTATCTTTTTTTATAAATGATTAGGTGTCGATATTTCAGGAAATGAGTATTGAAACAGTTTTGGGTATTCAGAATCGATATGTGTCGATTTTTCGATATTTTCGACAACACTACTATGTATGTGTGTATATATATATGTATGTGTATATATGTCAGAGAATCAGCCCCTTGCGTCCTTAGTGTATAGCATATGACATGGTGTATGTTTGTTCATTGATGTGACAGTGTCTGGCAACATACTGTTTGTGTTCTTTTTATTTATTTTTTATTTTCTTTGTGTTTGTGATTTGTCTTGATGTGTGTTTGTGAAACTATAAAAGCTGAAAATAAAATATTATAAATAAAGACGATTTTCATAGAATGCTCCAGAATGTGCTGTTTTTTATCTGAAAACGGGTGCTTTTCTAAATGCTCTGAAACGGAAACGACGCGATAAAAAAACAATCTGCCTTGACAGCACTGACTGGAAAATAGTCTTTGATAATGCGATGGGCAGATTAGACACATAGCCATAATTTAAAACATAGATTAGGCGATATTAACGTTAACATTGGCGCCGATGGTGGCATTCAGCGGGTAAAAAGGAAAACCCGGCGTGGCGCTCAAAGTGTTAAGGGATCGCCCTGAGTGGGAGTTGAACCCCGATCTCCCGCGTCGTTGGCGGCATCACAGACCACTGTACCAAGAGGTGAATTCACTTCTTGCTACTGGGTCTGGATCCGATGCCTCTGGGGAGTGAGTTTACTTGCAGTACAGCTTAACGTCCACAGCCACTTCACTTACTGTACCTCGTGACTGTGGATAGACTGCGGTACCTCCGTTACATAAAGTCATCTACTAGTAAACTAGCAGTCTTACCTCTATGTAAAGTCATCTACTAGTAAGCTAGCAGTCTTACTATGTAAAGTAATCTACTAGTAAACTAGCAGTCTTACCTCTATGTAAAGTAATCTACTAGTAAGCTAGCAGTCTTACCTCTATGTAAAGTCATCTACTAGTAAGCTAGCAGTCTTACCTCTATGTAAAGTCATCTACTAGTAAACTAGCAGTCTTACCTCTATGTAAAGCCATCTACTAGTAAGCTAGCAGTCTTACCTCTATGTAAAGTCATCTACTAGTAAACTAGCAGTCTTACCTTTATCTAAAGTCATCTACTAGTAAGCTAGCAGTCTTACCTCTATGTAAAGTCATCTACTAGTAAGCTACCAGTCTTACCTTTATCTAAAGTCATCTACTAGTAAGCTACCAGTCTTACCTTTATCTAAAGTCATCTACTAGTAAGCTACCAGTCGTACCTCTATGTAAAGTCATCTACTAGTAAACTAGTGACCACTGCTGTCCCTGTCCTCTGCTGTCGACACCACCATTCCTCCCAGGGGTCAGGCTCCTCATTCACTTAGAGTCATTTTGAGGACCAAGTCGAAATATCATACTTCTGAAGTATAAACAAACAATACACAGTGATATTATTCTGAATCAAATGTATTTTTTGGCCATTATTGGAACTATTTCTCACTTGAGGTGTGTAGTTTGACCAACTGCCAACTTCTGACATGTTTAGAATCTTTTGTTCCAGCAAGGTAGCAGGTAACCATGGTAACCACTCCCAAAACATTAAGATACACAGCACACTCTACGGGGAAACAGGATTTCTGCTGAAAACAACGGTATTCTGAGGAAAACTACAGTATTGTAGAATCCAAGACAGAATTCCAAGGAAAATATTATTGTGTTCTAAAATTGTAAGACAGAATTCCAGGAAAACAAGGTGTTGTAGAATTTTAAGACAGAATGCCAAAGAAAACTATGGTGTTCTAGATTTTTATGAACTGTGAAGAAGACAGAGAAGAAAACAGCAGCTCTCCATTGAACTCCGAGAACAAGCTGGTGCCTCTGAGAGCAGAAACAAGTCACTGAAGACTCTGTCGCCACCTGGTGGCTGGTAGAGAATACATACACATGTACACAAAATGCACGCGCCAGTGTACAATCACAAGAGCAATTCAGGATTTCACCAGCAGGGGGCAAGATGATGGCATCACTCGCCTGTTTGATTCCCCGCGATATAATTAGTAAAGAAAGCACTCGCTTTGGTGCCGTCAGATCTGACTGGCAGGGTGGAGGACATTATATTCTCATTTGACTGGCAGGGTAGAGGACATTATATTCTCATTTGACTGGCAGGGTGGAGGACATTAGGACCCTCCTCCTGGAGCCTAATCTGTGGCTGGAAACTAGAGTAGACACTGCAGGATACGACTGTTATACAGGATGTAATTCTCCACTTGCACAATGTGGGGGCGTCATATCCGGTTCGTCTCTAGCCCCGCAGACTTCTTCCGGTCCCATCACAATACATTGAGTTTAGCACCTTTTCACCCGTCAATTAAACAACTTTATCGTCACTTTTTTAAAAAGGTCTTTGGGCTGTATTTCATGTTTTACTGTTAAAGTTAGCCACATTAGCATTTAGCTCCGCCTAAATCCAATACATTAATCTGTTAGATATGGTGCATGAAATGAGACATATATAACTCAATTAGTATCGACGTTAGCCCCTTCCGTGACTGCGATGTGCAAGCCAGGGGCTTTTGAATACGCAGTCACTCGCAGCTCCATAGTAGCCAGGTTAATTTGGACCACCAAACACTGCTTAAAAGCTTGGGTGGGTCCGAAATATATCAGATATCAATTTCAAAGGTACCCAGCGTACAATTAGGGTTTCACACACATACGGCGGGGTTTGAAAGCTCAGAGTTGCTAACAAACATTTTAAATCATTTTTATAAAACGAGTGTGTTAACAGATTTGGCAATGGGGCGACAATAATGTATACAAGAGGCATGGTATTCTATATTTGGCCTTGCTCTGCTGGCAGCGTTTTATTTATCATGTTGTCTCATAATACAGCAGCACATATGATCTCCTCTCCGAGAGGGGCAGAAGTGAGAAGAAGGAACAGTAGGAGGGAACCAAGGTTTATATAGTCCCAACCTGGTGTAGACAGTAGACGCTCCGCCTACAGCGCTCTCCAGTGGACACAGATATACATGCAGTCATGAGGGCAGTAGAGAGCAATTACAGTCAGTTACAACCATACATACACCCTCTATATTCAACAGAGTGGTACTCACAGAGCGAGCCTTGGCAAAATGGCTTCTTCTTCTTCTACTGCTTTTGTGACATGCCTGGTGCGTCCAGAAATCACTGCGCTCTCTGTGAGTACCACTCGTTTTATAAAAATTATTTAAAATGTTTATTAGCAACTCCAAGCTTTCAAACCCCGCCCTATGTGTGTGAAACCCTAATTGAACGCTGGGTACCTTTGAAATTTATATCTGATATATTTCGGACCCACCCGAGCTTTTAAGCAGTGTTTGGTGGTCCAAATTAGCCTGGCTACTATGGAGCTGCGAGTGACAGTGATAGCATGTTGTACAACAGTGCTGTATATACCACAAATTTACATTTACAGGTGCAGCTCAATAAATTAGAATATCATGGAAAAGTCTATATATTTCGCTGTATTGATGCAGTCATTTGTGCAAAAGGAGCCCCAAACAAGTACTGAGTGAACATACATGAACATACCTTTCAGAAGGCCGACAAGAAAAATACATCTATTTTAAAAATGTTATTGGTTATACAGAATGTTGGGCTTTCGTGAGCTGTAAGACATAATCATAAAAATTAAAACAAATAAAGGCTTGTGTGTAATGGATCTATAATCTACGAGTTTTGCTTTTTGAATTGAATTACTGACATAAAATAACGTTTCCACAATATTCTAATTTATCGGGCTGCATATATATATACCCATATTTGTCTGAATATACCTGCATATTGTAGATTAATCGTCTGGAGGCTATGACTTGGTGCAAGCTCGTTTATTGACAACTCCAGTATGCAGTAACAGACATACTCCTTCACGTTCCGTGTAACCATATACTGTATAACTCCAGATCAATGCGCCTGCCTTAGAACTACCCCTGTATATCTTATATACTTCCGTATATGACATCTCCCCTTTTCAGCATGTTATCTCTAACATCATAGGAACATTCCAAATGAAAAGTACTATAGGCTGAACATACCTTTTTAACTTAAATCTGAGACATCATCACACATTCTGGTCTCTGTCTAGAACAATGAACTGTTTAAGCTTTCAAGTGTTATTATTACAGTTAAATCACCAACCAACATTTCAACATCCAATACAACATTCCTTTTTTATTTTTTTATTTTTTTTACATTGTACCCAAAACTCTGCACAGTCCATTTTACCCGACCGATCTACAGGTCAAGTCTCTTGACTGGCTTACTCAGTCATCCCGATCGGGTCACCGTTTGACCAGACGGGGTTGCAGGTGTAGCTGTAGCCACACTCTGACTGGCAGGAACAGTCTCTAACAAGGTGTGTCTGTCAGAGTGGGAGTCTGTCCCTGCGCACTCACCAGGCGTTGCTGGGGTTGGCTGCATCGCAGGTACCGGTTGGAGGTGGCACCGGTTCCGCCGCAGCTCTGTTCCTTGCTGTGTTTGGATGACGAAGGATCTCGGGGTGCTGCTCTCGCTGGAGATCACTGCTGGCAAGGACCACTTCTTGTCATGGTCCAGCTTGGAGAGTACAACGTCTCCTGGTCGCAGGCCGGGTAGGGCCCTGGCCCCATGACGGCGGTTGAAGTAGAAGGCCTGTTTAGCTTTTTCCTTCTGATCCTTCTCTCGCACAGCTGCCTTGCTGGGCCATTTTGGGGTGAGGTTTTTCTCAAGAGTGGGGAGGGTGGTTCTGAGTTTCCTCCCCATCAAGAGCTCCGCTGGGCTGTAGCCTGTGGAGGAGCACGGAGTAGACCTGTAGCTCAGTAGAGCCATAGCTGGGTCATCTTGCTTGAGGATTTTCTTTGCCATGTGCACGGCTCTCTCTGCGTGCCCGTTGCCTTGCGGGTGATGAGGGCTGGACGTGTAGTGTTTGAAGTCCAGTTGCCTAGCCAGCTCCTTGAACTCCATACTTGCAAACTGGGGTCCATTGTCGCTCACCACTTCCTCAGGAATTCCGAATCTCGCGAACACGGCCTTCAGCCTCTGAATTACTTGTGTACTGGTTGTGGAAGACAGGTGGAGTATCTCGATGAACCTAGAGTAATAATCTGATATTACTAGGTAGTTGTTGTGCTTGTACTCACAGAGGTCCATGGCGATCCTCTTCCAGGGTCGCTCTGGGAGTGGCGTGGAGAGGAGCGGCTCTTTTTGTTGAGTTCTTTTCAGTTCACAGCACACCTGGCACGACGCCACGAGCTGGCTTAACTCTGTGGAGAGACCAGGCCACCATACTGAGGAACTCGCTCTCTCCCTACATTTCACTAGGCCCTGGTGCCCTTCATGGATTCTCTGAAGGATCTCTCCTCTCATCTGTCTCGGCATGAAAATCCTGTTCCCTCTTAGGACAAGTCCATTTAGCTCTGACAGCTCTGATTTCACTGGGCCATAGGGACTCGCCTCGATAGGCACCTCGGCTAGGTGTTCAGGCCATCCCTTTTTTATGAGTCTGGCGACTGACAACAGTTCGGCATCAGCTGCTGTGGCTGCTCTGATCTCGTCCATCTTGCTTGTGGACGCTAGGATCCCCTCCATTACACTAGCCACATAGCATGCCACCTCACGCTGTGTGTCCAAGTCTGCACCTGTGTTGGCCATTGGGCTGCATGACAGAGTATCTGCGACAACCAGAGTCTTTCCAGGAGCATACTCTGCCAACGCGTTGAACCTCATGAGCCTCATGAGGAGTCGCTGGCATCGGAGAGGCACATTGTTCAGGCTGCGAGTGTTAATGAGAGGTACAAAAGGCTTGTGGTCAGTTATTAGCTTGAACTGGCCCAGTCCACTGAGGTACCGGTCGAACCTCTCACACGCCCACACGCCCACCAGACCTTCTTTTTCAATCTGGGCATAGCGCGTTTCTGCTTCGGTGAGGCGTCTTGAGCAGTACGCCACAGGTTTCCACTGCTCGCCATGAAGTTGAAGTAGCACGCCCCCTAACCCGTAACTGCTTGCGTCGGCAGACACCGCGGTGGGCTTGCTCACGTCGTAGAAGGCGAGTACTGGTGCTGTGGTCAACAGCTCTTTGATCCTCTGAAAAGCTGTTTGCTGGGCATGGTTCCATGTCCATGCATTCTTGTGCTTCAGGAGCTCATACAGCGGTTGTCCTACTGTTGAGAGGTCTGGGACGTACCTGCCGAGATAATTCACCATTCCCAGCACCCTCCTCAGCTCCTGCACATCTGTTGGCGGCGCCAGCTGCCGGATAGCCTCCACTTTCGCTGGGTCAGGCCGGATCCCGCACTGGTCGATGATGTGCCCGAGAAACCGTAGCTGACTTTGCTTGATGGAGCACTTTTCTCTATTCAGCTTCAGGCCAGCCGTCTCTATGCGCTGCATCCCCTTCTCCAGGCGACTGTCATGCTCTTTTTCTGTGGCCCCGTAGACGAGAATGTCGTCCATGAAGATCTCGACGCCCTCTAACCCGTCCAGATTTCCGGCGCGCTTGTGATCCCGAATGGCAGTCGCTTGAAGTTGAACCTGCCAAACGGCGTGATGAAGGTGGTGAGCTTACAGCTGTCTGGGTGCAACGGGATTTGGAAGAATCCACTGGCGGCATAGAGTGACGTGAAGACTGTGGCCCCGCTTAGCTTTGCTGTGATCTCGTCGGTAATGGGCAGGGTGTACTGTTCTCTTTTAACAGCCTCGTTTAGCCTCTTGAGATCCACACAGATGCGGGCTTTGCCTGTGCTCTTCAGGACCGGCACCATGGGTGCACACCAATTGGTAGGCTGTGTCACCTTCTCAATGATGCCATTCCTCTCCATCCTTTGGAGCTCCTCCTTGACCTTCTGCAGCATAGGGAGAGGTACACGTTGCGCTGTGTATACAGCGTACGGCTGGGCGCCATCTTTCAGCAGTATTCTTACTGGTTCAGTTTGTAATGTCCCATGCTCCCTGTATGCCTGCAAATGTTCATTTTTCCCGCTGCTGCTCACCGTTTCCTCCACTCTTCTCACTAAATTCATTTTCACTGACATTGGCCTGCTGAGTAGGTTGTTTACTGTAGGCCCCCGGATGACATAAGCTGTGAGTGGGTGTGTCTTACCCTTGTAGGTCACAGTGCTCTGGATCTGTCCTATGCAATGCAGCTCGCCACCTGGGCTGTCCAGTGGTATTTCCGCAGGCTCCAGCGGTCTGTTTGGCATGAGTGAGTGGTAGGTCTCCTCGCGAATGATGCTCACATCCGCCCCAGTGTCGATTTTAAACTCTACCGGTGTGGAGCCCATCAACACCTTGATGGCCCACCTCTTTGGCGACCCACCTGCTTTACTCACTTCCCCCATGTAGTACCCATCTTCTGACCCGGAGTCCTGCTGTTGTTGCTGCACTTCTTTTTGTTCTCTGACCTCACATACTGCTTTCCTATTTCTACACACTTTGCTCCAGTGCCCCACTTTGTCGCAGGTATTACATGTGGATTTTTTAGCTAGACAGTTCTCATCTCTACTGTGCCACGCTCTCCCACATTGTCTACATTGTCCTCTGTCGCCCCCTTGTGGCTTACCCTGGCGGCCATTGCCTTTGTAGCGCTTGTTGTGAGTGACCTCGTGTATCGCCCCGCCTCCGGCTGTCTCTCCTTGTATGCTGATCTGCGCCGCAACCTCTTCAGACTGCCTGTTCGTCTCTATGGTCAGCGCGAGTGTCAGGTCCCTCGTCATCTGCAACTTACGGGAGACTTCTTTGTCGAGGACTCCAATGACGATTCTGTCACGGATGTTCTCATCCTTGCTCGCGCCAAAATCACAATGCACAGCCAGTTCATACAAAGCCCTAATAAGCCCTCTGCTTTTTCTCCTGCTCTCTGTACCCGTTGATGGAAACATGCCCGTTTGTGTATGACGTTCCGTCGCGGTACAAAGTAGTCATCGAACTTCACTATCACTCTTCCAAAGTCATTTTGATGTGCTACTTCTTCAAATTCAAACGAACGGAATATATTCTCCGACTCGTTTCCCATAGCATATATCAGACTGCTAACCTGCACGGCACCCTCTTCCTTATCCAACTTGGTAGCCGTTCTGAATCTCGCAAAAAACGCTGCTTCCATTCGGGCCATTCTCCTGGTTTGTCGAAAGGAAAACTTGCCGGCGGTTGAAATTTTGCCATTTCTGTCTACTTTACTTCTGACACCATGTAGATTAATCGTCTGGAGGCTATGACTTGGTGCAAGCTCGTTTATTGACAACTCCAGTATGCAGTAACAGACAGACTCCTTCACGTTCCGTGTAACCATATATAACTCCAGATCAATGCGCCTGCCTTAGAACTACCCCTGTATATCTTATATACTTCCGTATATGACACATATAACCCCTCATATACTTGCTTGTACACCTGCACATAACCCTTAGCTCTGTATGATAGCATGTACAATAATTTTAGCAATAATACACTCGAACCAGTGGAATATCAGGAATATTGCAACAGCTGTGATGCGCCCGCAGCCAAGAGAGCGAAGCTCGAGTGGCGTAGGCATGTACAGAGTGGCAATATTCCTGATATTCCACTGGTTCGAGTCTATTATTGCTTTTATACAGCAAGTTGCATCGTCTGGAAAAATATAGGATGAATACAAACAATTCTAGGGTCTTTTATATCAATTTCAGTGAAATTGGTGTAGAAAAATAGTTCCTAAAGATGTATTTTTGCTATGGAATTTCAAATGGAGTAGGCTATCAACAGGCAGTTGAAACTTTCTACAACATTCTAAAGCCAGCGCAGTGATATATTCATGGTGATTTAACCGCGAGTGTATCATGAATATACTCACGGCTTAGAGCGCTCTCGACTAATCACAATGCATGGTCGGACCTACTTGTTGTATAATGCTGTATACCACAGTATATATATTTATTCTCACGCATTTATATATACCTATCCTCACCTGTCTGTACTTACTTGCACATAGTCCTTTACTATATCATTATGTCCATATCCTACTCTTACTAGTAGTTATGATGCTGGCCAGTAGTAGTCATACTGTCTTTATTTATTATATTACAACTCTGTACATACATCTGATTAGCACTACACTCAGTAGTACTAATTTATATATTGTATACCCAGTTTAACCACCTGTACATTGTATATGGCTGTTGCTCTTTACTGTTACATTTGCACTCTGGTTGGATGCAAAACTTATTTTCGTTGTACTGCACTCGTGCTGCATGATGACAATACATTTGATCTAATCTAAAGGTGTGTAGGGTGTGTGATCACACATCAGAGAGGGAGAGAAAGAGAGAGAGACACTGAGAAAGAGGTTTGTGTGGTTTGTGGTTCTTGCAGGAAATCAATTGTGATTGTTTCTGAGAACCTGCGCTCTTTGTTCAAACTCGAGGCACAAATAACACGTTCATAATCATTCCAATTTTTATAAACACCGTTTAAGGACGTTTTCATGGAATTTGTTAACACGGCAACTCCAAGAAAACATGATAACAAAAAAAAAAAAGCCTTTCACATTTTTCTTTCATAGGCTATTCTTTTACATTTAAAAACGCTTACACGTCTTTTACACTTAAAAACATGAGCAGGGGTCATCAGAAATTCAGAACGAGAGCAGGGGTCGTCCCTGAGGAGGGAGGAGAACCTCGCCTCTTTCATGTTTGGTTCGTTGATTCTTTTCCCATCCAAACCCGTCTGTTCTGGGTGAATCGCGTACCGTTCTTATTAGGTCCAGTCCATTTGAGCCGAGTCTCAATGAAGTTCCGGTCCGTTAACCCTTTCACTGCCACACGACAGACAGTTAACCCTTTACTATCACACAACTGACGGTCGTAAAGGGTTGTCGGTTCCGGTCCGTTAAGGTGGAATCACATCTTGTTATGTAAGAGACTGTTTCACATTTAATCAAATTTTTTATAATCTAATTAAATAAATAATTGCCCTTTAAGTTTGAAACCAAGTCAGAGTCCGTCAGAGAGGCCTATGGTTTGGGCCTGACTGGGTTCAGAGAGGCCTGTTGTTTGGGCTCTGACCCTTGATCAGAGAGGCCTATGGTTTGGGCCGGGCCAGGCGGGCTCTGACCCTCGCCTGGTCCACGGCGTCCAGCAGGTTCTTAGAGTCCAGCGCCAGCGTGTGGGCGGCGCCCAGCATCTGCCTCTGACACTCCTCCTTCAGTGATGTCACAGAGTTCTGCTGGGCCAATCGCATCTTACTGATCAGGTCCCCAAGGTCCTTGTTCAGTAGCCTCTCTGTGCCCTCGATCTGGAGAGAGAGAGAGAGAGAGAGAGAGAGAGAGAGAGAGAGAGAGAGAGAGAGAGAGAGAGAGAGAGAGAGAGAGAGAGAGAGAGACACACAGACAGAGACAGAGACAGAGAGATAGAGAGAGAGAGAGAGAGAGAGAGAGAGAGAGAGAGATACAGACAGAGACAGAGAGATAGACAGAGAGAGAGAGAGAGAGAGAGAGACACAGACAGAGACAGAGAGATAGACAGAGAGAGATACAGACAGAGAGAGAGAGAGATACAGACAGAGAGAGACAGCGAGAGGTGTAGAGATAGAGAGGTGTAGGTATAGAGATAGAGAGAGACAGACAGAGAGAGAGTAAGACATAGAGAGAGACAGACAGACAGACAGAGAGATATATATATAGAGAGAGAGACAGACAGACACAGAGAGAGAGATATAGAGAGAGGGAGAGAGACAGACAGAGAGAGAAAGGGAGACAGACAGAGAGTGCGAGAGTGGTAGAGAGAGACAGAGGGAGAGCAAGAGAGAGTGGTGGAGAGAGAGGTGGAGAGACAGAGAAGGAAGGTGTCACTTTGTTGCCAAACTGCAAAGTCATCATTTTGACCTAAGATGTTTTTTCTTTTGTAAAGCTGTGTCTTACTTTCCACCACGACCTCCAAACTAAATGTAACCATGTCCTTCACAGACGATGGGATCTAGACACAGTACCTGGTGGGGGGGCTACCTTACCTCAGGTCTGGATCTAGACACAGTACCTGGTGGGGGGGCTACCTTACCTCAGGTCTGGATCTAGACACAGTACCTGGTGGGGGGCCTACATTACCTCAGGTCTGGATCTAGACACAGTACCTGGTGGGGGGGCTACCTTACCTCAGGTCTGGATCTAGACACAGTACCTGGTGGGGCGCCTACCTTACCTCAGGTCTGGATCTAGACACAGTACCTGGTGGGGGGCCTACCTTACCTCAGGTCTGGATCTAGACACAGTACCTGGTGGGGGGGCTACCTTACCTCAGGTCTAGACACAGTACTTGGTGGGGGGCCTACCTTACCTCAGGTCTGGATCTAGACACAGTACCTGGTGGGGGGCCTACCTTACCTCAGGTCTGGATCTAGACACAGTACCTGGTGGGGGGCCTACCTTACCTCAGGTCTGGATCTAGACACAGTACCTGGTGGGGGGCCTCCCTTACCTCAGGTCTAGACACAGTACTTGGTGGGGGGCCTACCTTACCTCAGGTCTAGACATAGTACCTGGTGGGGGGCTACCTTACCTCAGGTCTAGACACAGTACCTGGTGGGGGGCCTAGCCTAGCGTTCGATAATGACTTTGTTCCATTGAAGTGTGTTAAAAGCTCTCGTATTATCAATAGCACAGCTATAGATAGCTTCCTTGCTAGCTATGATAGAAATGTTTTGGTGTCCTCTGTTGATGACGTTGATTGTCTGGTTAACAAATTCAACACACACTGCGCGGCCATTTTAGATGACGTAGCGCCCCTAGCAACACGCAGCGTTCGTCCTGTGAACCCCTCCCCCTGGCTTGACAACAACATCTGTGAGCTCAGGCGTAACTGCCGCAGAGCAGAGAGACGCTGGAAAACCTCTCATTTAGAAGTTCATCGGCTATACCTCAAAGAGCTGAGGGCTGAGTTTAATAACTCAGTAAAGTCTGCCAGGGCTACCTATTTCAGTAATTTAATCTCATCCAACAAGCACAATCCAAGAGTATTATTTAAAACCATTAACACACTTGTCAGCCCCCCCCCCCCTACACCAGTGCTGTCAAACGAGGACTGTAACCGCTTTCTTCAATTTTTGTCACCAAGGTTGCAAACATAATGGCAAACATCAGTCCTTCGCTATCCCCCCTTCCCCTCCATCCCACCACTCAAGCATCCCTGAGCGATTTCTCACCTGTCTCTCTGGATGATCTCACCATCTTAGTCACCTCCATGAAGACCTCCTCGAGCCCCCTAGACATCCTTCCTACATCCATGTTTAAGGACGTTTTCTGCTCTGTTGGCCCAAGTCTAGTCACTATCATAAACTCATCCCTAGCCTCTGGTTCTGTCCCAATCTATTTTAAGGAGGCAGTCGTACAGCCACTCCTTAAAAAGCCCAACCTAGACCCCACCATCCATAATAATTTCAGACCCATCTCCAAGCTGCCCTTTGCATCAAAGGTGTTAGAAAAGGTTGTTGCCAACCAGCTCACCACCCACATGTCGCAAAATAACATCTGTGACAAATTCCAATCTGGCTTCCGCAAACTCCACTCCACTGAATCTGCCCTTCTCAGAGTATCCAATGATCTCCTGATGTCTGCTGACTCTGGTGAATGCTCTGTTCTGGTCCTGTTAGACCTGAGCGCAGCGTTTGACACGGTCAACCACAACATCCTTTTGGACAGGCTCAGGGAGTGGGTGGGCATCTCTGGGAGCACTCTAAACTGGTTTGCCTCTTATCTGAGGGAGAGAACGTTCTCGGTGGCTGTGGGTCCTTTTAAATCTGACCCCACCCCCCTATCATGTGGGGTACCACAGGGATCGGTGCTAGGACCACTCCTCTTTGCCATATACATGCTTCCCCTAGGCCTCCTCATCAATAAATTCACCGGCATTAAATATCACTGCTACGCAGACGACATACAACTACTCTGCTCTTTTAAACCCGACAACTTGGAGAAACTCAGCCTTCTCCAGGAGTGCCTGCTCGGCATTGAGAGCTGGATGGGGAGTAACTTCCTCCAGTTAAATGCAAATAAAACGGGGGTGCTGATCGTAGCAGCTGAAAAGACTGCAGCTAGAGTGGTCACTCACTTGGGGTCCCTTAAAGACAACATACGTCCCCACCTGAGAAACCTGGGTGTTGTCTTTGACCAGGCCATGAACCTAGACAAACATGTCAAAACACTCACACGCACCTGCTTCTTTCACCTCAGAAACATTGCAAAACTGCGCACCATCATATCTCACTCTGAACTAGAACTATCCGTGCATGCTTTTATTTCCTCTAGGCTTGACTACTGCAACTCACTTTTCACCTGTCTCACCAAATCATCCACAGATAAACTACAAATGGTCCAAAATGCTGCAGCCAGGCTACTCACAAGGTCAAAAAAATCATGTCACATCACTCCCATTTTGGTATCCCTGCACTGGCTCCCGGTACACTATAGAATTCACTTCAAAGTCCTCACTTTTACTTTCAGAGCACTTCACGGTCAGGCCCCTATCTACATCACGGAACTCATCCATCCCTACACCAACACCCGCTCACTCAGATCTGCCAATCAGCACCTCCTGGTGGTCCCCAGGTCCAGGCTAAAAACAAGGGGTGATCGAGCCTTCGAGGTGACAGCACCAAGGCTCTGGAACGCTCTCCCCCTGGACCTGCGAACTGCCCCCTCTGAAAACTCTTTTAAAAAACAACTAAAAACACATTTGTTCAGACAGGCCTTTGATCATGCATAGGCACCTTTTCTTGTCCTCACTGTTCTATATCTTTGTTTTAATTAGTGACTCATGATTTTATCCAAATTCTTTTATTCTACTTTTTCTATCTGGTTTCACTGTTTTTAACTGCTGTTTGTTTGTTGTCATTTATTTCTGATTCTGTTTTATTGTGTTTTTATATTAAGCTGTAGTGTAAAGCACCCTGTGCATTCGTGCTGTGAAGGGTGCTATATAAATAAAGGTCATTCATTCATACCTTACCTCAGGTCTAGACACAGTACCTGGTGGGGGGGCCTACCTTACCTCAGGTCTAGACACAGTACCTGGTGGGGGGCCTACCTTACCTCAGGTCTGGATCTAGACACAGTACCTGGTGGGGGGCCTACCTTACCTCAGGTCTGGATCTAGACACAGTACCTGGTGGGGGGCCTACCTTACCTCAGGTCTAGACACAGTACCTGGTGGGGGGGGCTACCTTACCTCAGGTCTGGATCTAGACACAGTACCTGGTGGGGGGCCTACCTTACCTCAGGTCTGGATCTAGACACAGTACCTGGTGGGGGGCCTACCTTACCTCAGGTCTAGACACAGTACCTGGTGGGGCGCCTACCTTACCTCAGGTCTGGATCTAGACACAGTACCTGGTGGGGGGG
>NC_140165.1:63487891-63705339 GCF_963971535.1 Notolepis coatsorum
GAGAGAGAGACAGAAAGAGAGACAGAGGTAGAGAGAGAGAGGCAGAGGTAGAGAGAGAGGTAGAGAGAGAGAGGCAGAGGTAGGGAGAGAGGACAGAGGTAGAGAGAGAGACAGAGGTAGAGAGAGAGACAGAGTTAGAGAGAGAGACAGAGGTAGGGAGAGAGAGAGAGAGAGAGACAGAGGTAGGAGAGAGAGAGGTAGAGAGAGAGGCAGAGGTAGGGAGAGAGAGACAGAGGTAGAGAGAGACAGAGGTAGAGAGAGAGAGACAGAGGTAGGGAGAGAGAGAGAGAGTAGAGTGAGAGAGACAGAGGTAGGAGAGAGAGAGGTAGAGAGAGAGAGACAGAGGTAGAGAGAGACAGAGGTAGAGAGAGAGAGAGGTAGGGAGAGAGAGACAGAGGTAGGGAGAGAGAGAGAGAGAGAGAGGTAGGGAGAGAGAGACAGAGGTAGAGAGAGACAGAGGTAGAGAGAGAGAGAGGTGGGGAGAGAGAGAGAGGTAGGAGAGAGAGAGAGAGAGAGAGAGAGAGCAGAGAGGGAGAGAGAGAGGTAGAGAGAGAGAGGTAGGGAGAGAGAGAGAGGGGGAGAGAGAGGTAGAGAGAGAGACATAGGTAGGGAGAGAGAGAGAGGTAGAGAGAGAGAGGTAGAGAGAGAGAGGGGTAGAGAGACAGAGGGAGAGATAGAGAGGTAGGGAGAGAGAGAGAGAGAGGTAGAGAGAGAGAGACAGAGGTAGGAGAGAGAGAGAGGTAAAAGAGAGAGAGGTAGAGAGACAGAGGGAGAGAGAGAGAGGTAGAGAGAGACAGAGGTAGGGAGAGAGATAGAGAGAGAGGCAGAGGTAGGGAGAGAGATAGAGAGAGAGACAGAGGTAGAGAGAGAGACAGAGGTAGGGAGAGAGAGAGGTAGAGAGAGATAAAGAGACAGAGGAGAGAGAAAGGTAGAGCGAGATAGAGAGACAGAGGTAGGGAGAGAGAGAGAGGTAGAGAGAGACAGAGGTAGGGAGAGAGAGAGAGAGAGAGGTAGAGAGAGAGAGGTAGAGAGAGAGAGGGTAGAGAGACAGAGGGAGAGATAGAGAGGTAGGTAAAGAGAGAAAGAGAGGTAGAGAGAGAGAGACAGAGGTAGGAGAGAGAGAGAGGTAGAAAGAGAGAGAGGTAGAGAGACAGAGGGAGAGAGAGAGAGGTAGAGAGAGACAGAGGTAAGGAGAGAGATAGAGAGAGAGGCAGAGGTAGGGAGAGAGATAGAGAGAGAGACAGAGGTAGAGAGAGAGACAGAGGTAGGGAGAGAGAGAGGTAGAGAGAGATAGAGAGACAGAGGGAGAGAGAAAGGTTAGAGAGAGAGATAGAGAGAGAGACAGAGGTAGGAGAGAGAGAGAGGTAGAGAGAGACAGAGGTAGAGAGAGAGAGACAGAGGTAGAGAGAGAGAGACAGAGGTAGGGAGAGAGAGAGAGGTAGAGAGAGAGAGAGAGGTAGAGAGACAGAGGGAGATAGAGAGGTAGAGAGAGAGAGAGATAGAGAGAGACAGAGGTAGAGGTAGAGATAGAGAGACAGAGGTAGGGAGAGAGAGACAGAGGTAGAGAGAGACAGAGGTAGAGAGAGAGAGAGAGAGAGAGGTAGGGAGAGAGAGACAGAGGTAGAGAGATGCAGAGGTAGAGAGAGAGACAGAGGTAGGGCGAGAGAGAGAGGTAGAGAGAGAGGTAGAGAGAGAGAGGGGTAGAGAGACAGAGGGAGAGAGAGGTAGGAAAGAGAGAGAGAGAGAGAGAGAGGTAGAGAGAGAGACAGAGGTAGGGAGAGAGAGAGAGGTAGAAAGAGAGAGAGGTAGAGAGACAGAGGGAGAGAGAGAGAGTAGAGAGAGACAGAGGTAGGGAGAGAGATAGAGAGAGAGACAGAGGTAGGGAGAGAGATAGAGAGAGAGACAG
The DNA here is from genome assembly GCF_963971535.1 of Notolepis coatsorum. NCBI lineage: Eukaryota > Metazoa > Chordata > Actinopteri > Aulopiformes > Paralepididae > Notolepis > Notolepis coatsorum. The sequence continues at coordinate 63,489,798 of NC_140165.1, forward strand.
AGGTAGAGAGAGACAGAGGTAGGGAGAGAGAGAGGTAGAGAGAGAGAGATAGAGAGACAGAGGGAGAGAGAAAGGTAGAGAGAGAGAGATAGAGAGAGAGACAGAGGTAGGGAGAGAGAGAGAGGTAGAGAGAGACAGAGGTAGAGAGAGAGAGACAGAGGTAGAGAGACAGAGGTAGGGAGAGAGAGAGAGGTAGAGAGAGAGAGAGAGGTAGAGAGACAGAGGGAGATAGAGAGGTAGAGAGAGAGAGATAGAGAGAGACAGAGGTAGAGGTAGAGATAGAGAGACAGAGGTAGGGAGAGCGAGACAGAGGTAGAGAGAGACAGAGGTAGAGAGAGAGAGAGGTAGGGAGAGAGAGACAGAGGTAGAGAGATGCAGAGGTAGAGAGAGAGACAGAGGTAGGGAGAGAGAGAGAGAGGTAGAGAGAGACAGAGGTAGAGAGAGAGAGACAGAGGTAGAGAGAGAGAGACAGAGGTAGGGAGAGAGAGACAGAGGTAGAGAGAGAGACAGAGGTAGAGAGAGAGACAGAGGTAGGGAGAGAGAGAGGTAGAGAGAGAGACAGAGGTAGAGAGAGAGAGACAGCGGTAGAGAGAGAGAGACAGAGGTAGAAAGAGAGAGAGAGAGAGAGAGAGAGAGAGACAGAGGTAGAGAGAGAGACAGAGGTAGGGAGAGAGAGAGGTTGAGAGTGGGAGGGAGAGAGTGGAGACAAGAAAATAAACTGAGGGAAATACTTTGACACACACATCACATCACACACATCACACCCACAGCACACCACACACATCACGTACATATCACTCACATCACACACACATTACTCACATCACACACACATCACTCACATCACACATCACACACACACATCACACACACATTTAGGGATGGGAATTGATCAGATTTTATCGATACGAATCCATTATCGAGTCCATTATCGATTCTGCTTATCGATCCGATTCTTTATTGATTCCCTTATCGATCCCTGATCGATTTATAATTTAAATAAATAAATTGGAAATGCAACAGAACTAAGCTGGTTAGAATAACAACATGCAACTTGACATTTCTGATTGTCATTTATTGTTGAGCCCCCATGTCAGAAAAATACAAAAACTGTAAAAAATAATTAACTATAGCCTACACTTAAATAAAATAAATACATTTATTTATTTTTTAAATTGTTTTATTCTTAAACTAATTTAATCTATTGAATAACGACCTGTTGAATGTAACTACAGTTCAATATCTTAAACTAATTTAATCTATTGAACCGTAGTTGCATTCAACAGGTCGTTATTCCTCTGACTTCTCTGTCTCTGGTCTTTCAGAAGACCAGCGCACGCACGCACATGCACACACACACACACAACAGCCCCCACCCCCTTTTTATTTTTTTTATTTGTACCTGTACTACCTGCTGTCAGCTGTTATCTCTCTCTGTGTGTCTGTATGAGCTTGGTTAGCTAGCGTTAGCTCTGCGGCTGTTAGGTTGCCCCGAATTAAATGAATGACTCGGTTCTAAAGCATTCGAGTAGTTTTCAATCACTGCACTTAGAAACAGTCAAACAGCTCTTCCGGTATGAGAGCAGACGGGTAACACACGTGCGATAGAGCTCCTGGTCAAATGAGCGAAAAAACGGATAAAAAAGGACCTGAAAAGTAATTAAAAATGAAAATGCACACGAGAAGTAAGGAAGAGACAACGATTGTGAAGGAAAGAGAAATGGAGAACACACGAGAAGAAGAGAATTTGAAGAAACAGAGTCCCCGAAGCGAAGCCGAGAAAAGACAGGCGGAAGAAGGGGGAGGTCCCGCTGAGGCAGACACGGGAATGCCAGGATGGGCCGTGGTCATGCAGGCCGGGATACTGGAGAACATAACAGCGGCGATAAAACTGAACACGGACACGATAAGGAATGATATTGGGAAGCTACGGGAGGAATTGAGGAAGGAACAGGAGGACTTCAGAGGTGAAATGAATACAGAACTCAAAAGGGTGGAGGAGAAGATGGCGGAACAGGACAGAAACGTGACCGAGTTACAGACTAGGACGGCACAAGCGGAGGAATGGAACACGGAGATACACGAGGTATTAACATGTGCGATTCAGAAACAAGAACAGATGGAGACAAAGATGTCGGACATGGAGGGGAGGTCACAGAGAAATAACATCAGAATATGGGGATTGAAAGAAGGAGTTGAAGGGGAATCGGTGACCCATTATGTAGAAAAGCTTATCAAGGAGCAATTGAAGGAGACGGGACTGGAAAAAATGGAGATTCAGAGGGCCCACAGGGCGCTGGCTCCGAGACCGAAACCGGACAGACCTCCGAGAGCGGTGATTATTAACTTTCTGAGATTTGAGATTAAGGAATTGATACTCAGAACCGCGTGGACCAAGAAGATTGAAATCGAAGGGAAAAGACTATCGTTTGATCACGATTACTCGACAGCGGTAGCAATAACACGCAGGTCCTACACGGGACTGAAGAAAACTCTGAAAGAAAACGGAATGAGATTCCAGTCACCCATGACCTCGCTAAGGATTCACTGGGAGGAAGGGACGGTGACGTATGCGACGGCACGAGAAGCGGCGCAGGAGATGAGACGACGGGGGATGCAGATGACGGAGGACGGAGAAGGAAGGAGACAGGAGGGCCAGACGCGGAGCCTGCAGCAGAGATTGGAGGGGGCACGCAGATGGACCAGAGCAGGAGACCGAAACCAGGGAGAGGAGGGAGGAGAGAGGAGAAGGCCGAGGTGAAACGTGACAGAACGAGGACGGAGACGGATGAGGAGGCCAGAGACGGAGAAGGAGGGGAGAGGAGGTGGGAGGAGGCGAACGGATGAGTACACGCACAAGAGATTGAAAAAACTATTCAAATAGAGACAAAATATAGAAACTGAAATAACATATGCATAAACACACATTCCCAGGTAGAGGCAGGATATAGAAATGAACATAACGTATACATGGACACATAATACACAAGCTGATGGAGGAAATAAATGGAAATATAACTAGGTTTGATAGGCGAGACACAGAACATACTGAAACAAATACATAGACACACGCTGTGAGTAACACAGTTGGGAGGGATTAAGGGGATAAATGGACATCACATAGAAAATAGAGGGGAGGAAAAGAAAGTAAAAAGGGGTACACAGGAGACACCGCACACGGGTATGGGAGGAAGGAGGGACATTGAAACATATGAGTCACATTGAGAGGGACCAGGAAAAGAGGGTCTTTGGTCAGAAGGAAGGACAGAGCGCTTTTGACCAGGAGCTCGACAGCAAAAAAAAAAACAGTAAGAAAGCTGGACAAATATGACAAGCGATTGGGGGTAAGGGTTTCAAACCCCCAAGCCGTCAGGAGGGGGCCTCTCGCTAGGAGAGCAATTACCCCTCACCCACCAGCAGGGGACAGGGGGGGACACAGGGACCCCCCGAACGCCTTGGGAGCACTTTATGTAAAGTTTATGTTTTTTATTTATGTTAATCATTATATGTATTCGGTGAAGAGAGCGGAGGCTCCAACCGGAGGGGGGAATGAGTGTGACATGGGGGGGACTGACAGACGAAAAAAGAAGAAAGATGACAATGGTTAAAGGTATAAAAATGATGTCGTTAAACGTTAATGGAATGAATAATGCGATAAAGAGGAAAAAAGTGATGTTGAAATGTAAAAAAGTTAGATGGAAGTGATTTTTCTGCAGGAGACACATTTGGTAGCACAGGATCATGAGAAACTGAAGAGATTTGGATATGAAAATGCATACTATAGTTCCTTTAAACAAAACCCGAGGAGAGGAGTAATCACGTTAATCAAAAACACAGTCAAATTTGAATTGATCAAGGAAGTAAGAGACAAGGAGGGAAGGTTTGTTCTGGTGAAGGGGAAAATGGAGGGCCAAATGGTTACGTTAGTGAATGTTTATGCACCCCCAGAGAGTGAGAGGGATTTATATGAGACCATTTTTGATATGATAGTGATGGAACTAGAAGGGATATTGATATGCACGGGAGATTTTAACGTAGTACTGAATCACGACCTAGACACCACGAGTACTAGAAAAGGACGAGCACCCATCAGTAGATTTATGAATATTCAGATGACGGAAATGGGATTTACAGACGTTTGGAGGGGGATGCACCCCATGGACAGGGAATACACACATTACTCACACCCACACGTGACATATGCGAGAATAGACTACTTTTTGATGACGACGGGGGACAGTTACAGGGCACGGGAGAGCAGTATAGGAGTGGCGGACATATCGGATCACAGTGCCATATATCTGACAGTAGATCTAGAAGGGAGACGGAGGAACACGATTTGGAGACTAAATGTAGGAATATTAAATAACAAGGGGGTGGTGAGTCAGATCAAGGAGGAGATAGCCAGATATAAGGAATAAAATGACAACGGGGCGGTAGACCCGAACATTCTATGGGACACACTGAAGGTGGTGATAAGGGGGAAATTGATGGAAAAAACAGCAATGCTGAAGAAGGCCAGAACGGAGACATATCACAATCTGATAGGGAAGCTGAAGAAGCCAGAGGGGAGACACCAGATATCAAAAGAACAGGAAACGCTCGGAAAAATCAAAGAAGTAAAGGCCAGGATAAATAGGGAATTATTGACGGAAATAGAAAAGAAAGCGAGGTTCATGAAACAAACGTACTATGAAGGGGGACCAAAAGCGACCAGACTGTTGGCTAGGAGAATTAGGACGCAACAGAAGTTGAACACGATACACACAATAAGGGATACAAAGACTAATGAAATATTGAGGGACCTAGCTGAAATAGAGAGGACATTTAGAGAATACTATGAGAAATTATACACACAGCCAAAAGCAGCGGGAGAAGAGGAAATATAAACATATCTGGAGAAGCTAGAGTTACCATCGATAGGGAAAGAACAGAATGAAGAATTAAATAAAATAATTACGGAACAAGAACTGGAAGAGGCAATTAGTAGAGCTAAAAACAACAAGTCTCTGGGGAGCGACGGATTCCCATCGGAATTCTACAAGACATTTAGAACTGAATTAGCACCCATGTTAGGGGCGGCGTTCAGACACACGATGGAAGAGGGTAAAATGCCCCCCTCGTGGAAGGAAGCCATAATCACCACGATACCGAAGGAAGGGAAGGATAGGGAATTATGTAGTAGTTTCAGACCTGTGTCCATACTTAACGTGGATTACAAGATGTATACATCGATAATATCAAAGAGATTTGAGACGTTTATGCCAGACATTATAGATGAAGATCAAACTGGATTTATTAAAGGGAGACAGACACAGGACAACGTGAGAAAGACATTACACATAGTAGAGGAGATACAAAAACAAGGGGGTAGCGCGGTACTGATTAGCCTAGATGCAGAAAAAGCATTCGACAGTGTGAGCTGGACATTTTTATATAAAACATTGATGAGGTTCGGACTGAACGGGAGGGCGATGAAGATGATCAAGGCGCTATATCAAGAACCGACAGCGAGGGTTAAGGTGAATGGCAGCTTGACGGATAGAATCAGATTAGAGAGGGCTACCAGACAGGGATGTTGTCTCTCACCGACGCTCTTCGCCGTTTTCATAGAACCACTGGCACAACTGATCAGACAGACCGAGGACATTAAGGGAGTAAGGATAAAGGGAACGGAATATAAACTAGGCCTATTTGCAGACGACGTGATAGTATACATGAGGCAACCAGACAAGAGCTTCCCGGCACTGATGGATCTACTGAAGGAATATGGCCACTACTCAGGATACAAACTAAACGTGACAAAGACACAGACCTTAGCATGGAACTATACCCCAACGACGGAAATTAGAGAACAGTACGGGATAAGATGGGACATGGACAAGATTAAATACTTAGGGGTGAACATCACGAGAGGGGTGGAGAAACTGTTTGAGGCGAACTATACACAGATAAATCAGAACATCAAGAGAGACTTAGAGAGATGGACAGTAATGCCCTTGGACTTCAATTCAAGAATAGAGGTCATTAAAATGAACATACTATCAAGGTTACTGTACCTATTCCAGTCACTACCGATACAAATACCACAGAATCAATTCAGGGAGTGGGACAGACTGATATCGAGGTTCATATGGGCGGGGAGAAGACCACGGGTCAGATATAAAACACTACAACTACCAAAGGAAGAGGGAGGGATGGCAGTACCCAGCCTACAAGATTATTACTATGCAGCACAACTGAGAGCAGTGACGTGCTGGTGTAATGACAGATATGAGGCAAGATGGAAAGACATTGAAAAAGAAGGGGAGGGATACAAGGTACAAGCTCTGGTGGGAGAGAGCTTGTACCTTGTATCCCTCCCCTTCTTTTTCAATGTCTTTCCATCTTGCCTTTCCAATGTCTTTCCACCCCAAACCACAGAGGCCTGTTTCAGGACATCTCCCTCAACTTTGATACCTGTCATGTATCCCAGAGCTCCACCATAAAAAACCTCGGAGTCATTTTTGATTCCTCCCTCTCATTTAATGCACATATAAAAAATGTCACCAAAATTGCATTCTTCCATCTTCGTAATATCGCAAAAATACGCCCCATTTTAACTCTGGCTGATGCTGAAACCCTGATTCATGCTTTTGTCTCATCACGTCTGGACTACTGTAATGCACTTTTTTCAGGCCTACCTAATTCAAGCATCAAAAATCTTCAACTCGTGCAAAATGCGGCTGCACGGATACTAACTAGAACTAGAAAATTTGATCACATCACACCAGTTTTGTCCGCCCTACATTGGCTTCCTATCCAAGCCCGCTCTGACTTTAAAGTGCTACTCCTCACCTACAAAATTTTAAATGGGCTTGCACCGCTCTATCTATCCGATCTCATCTCCCGATACTCGCCCGCTCGTGCTCTGCGCTCACAAAATGCGGGGCTTCTATCGACCCCTAGGGTTAAAAAGAAATCCGCCGGCCACAGAGCCTTTGTCTACCGCGCTCCCTACCTGTGGAACAAATTACCTGCCGTCATCAGGGGCGCCTGCTCTGTCGAAGCTTTTAAATCCCTGCTTAAGACTCATCTTTTCTCTCTCTCCTTCAACCTACCTTGATCTCACCTGGTCGGGGACTGACCTTTAGATTAATCTGTGTAGTTTAGTTATGATACAGGGTACTACATGGTACCACTGGGTAGTTTACTATAGGGTAGTTTAGTTAGGGTACAGGGTACTACATGGTACCACAGAGTACTACATGGTACTGCATGGCATTACAGGGTACTACATGGCTTACATAGCTCTACATGGCACTACATGGAACTACATGGCACTACGGGGTACTACATGGTACCACAAGGCACCACAGGGTACTACATGGCACTACAGGGTACTACAGGATACTACGGGGTACTACATGGCACTATGGGGTACTATAGGGTACTACATGGCACTACGGGGTACTACATGGCACTACAGGGTACTACATGTCTGCACCTTTGCAGCACCACAAACATGGGAACTCTCTAACTCTTCCCCCCCCCCCCAAAATGTACAGTTGCTATTGCATGCACTCATCTGTGTTTCACCACACACATGAGTGCATGCTTACCAACTGTCCGTCTGCAACACTACTATCACCAACATCTAAGAAGGGAGATCCCCCCTTGAACGGCCCTTCTAAGGTTTCTCTCCTCCACACTGCCTGTGGAGCTTTTTTCCCTATTGTTAGGTTTTAGTGAGTTTTTCCTTACCGTCGCGTGGGGTATGTCTGGGAGTGCTTGCATTCTTTCATTTATTTGCATTCATCTAAAAAAATTTTGGACCCTATGGTGTTCTTGTTCTGTTCTTGACTTATTGTTATGTTGTCTTCTTGACCTGTTTAAAGAAGACCTGTACGGCCCATGGGGACATTAACGTGTGTTGTCGGGCCCTATAAATAAATTTGATTTGATTTGATTTGATTTAGATAGGGAACTATTTAAAGAGAAAGAGGGACTATTAGATCCAATCACAAATGCACCTTGAACATATGGAACAGAGTAGTAAAAACACACAAATTGGAGAAGCAGTCAGGGGTCCTGAGATGGGTAGCACATGACAAGGGATTCAAACCAGGGAGGTTAGACCATGGATTCAGAAGGTAGGAGAGGGGGGGGGCAACAGCGATATGCAAAATGATAGAGAAGGGGGAAATGCAAACACTACAAAAATTAAAGGAGAAATTTGGACTAGAAAACAAGGACCACTTCAGATATCTACAGATTAGAGATTACTATAATAGAGAAATAAGAGGGGACAAGGAAGAAGAACAGAATGGAATAATTAGGATGATAGTAAGGGCATACGAAGGAGGGAAAGGAAGGGTAATATCAGCACTGTACCGGGCTATAATGACCAGCAAGGGACACACGACCGATTATATAAGGGAGAAATGGGAGAGAGAACTAGAGATAGGAATAACAGGGAAGGAATGGGGGAACATATGCGAGGTGCAACATTCAACAACAGGATCGAGGATATGGAAAGAATTTGGATGGAAAAACATAATCAGATTCTTTATAACCCCAGAGCTGAAGGGAAAATATGCACCAACACAAAGAGCATGCTGGAGGATGTGTGGGAAGGAGGGGGCAAATCACACGCACATATTCTGGGGATGTCAGAAGCTGAAGGGGTATTGGGAGGAGATAGGGGAAGCAATGATCAGAATATTAGGATACGGGTTACCACAAACAGGACTGGTGCTTTACTTAGGAGACCTGACACACGAGGGAATACAAGGGGGGGACAAATATTTAATAAAGATAATGTTGATAGCGGCCAGAAAAGCAATAACGAGACTGTGGTACAAGGAAGACCCACCGACAATAGCACAATGGGTAGGAATAGTGGAAGAAATACAGGATATGGAGAGGATAACACACATGCTGAGGTTACAGGAAGAGAAATTTGGGGAAAGATGGGGAAAGTGGGAGGATTATAAAGGGAACGAAAACGACATCACAGAGGAAGAACCAAATGCAACACAAGAGGGCGAAGGGTAAAGGAGGAAAGAAGTTCAAGGAGGGTCTCTGAACCCATGTCACACAACTATGCTTTAGTTAGCATTTTCAATTTTTTTGGGGGTATTACAATTGCTTTATGTTTTTATACTTTATTATTTATGTCTGTTTAACGGTGTGATATTAATATTCAGGGATGATGTGGTTTGTGTATGGGTGAATCAAAAGGCAAAGTGAAAGTTAATAAAAAAAAAAAAAAAAAAAAGGACGAAGGATAAGGGAAGAAAGAAGCTCAAGGAGGGTCTCTGGACCCAGATCACACATACATGCCTTAGTCAGTATTTATCATCTTTGAGTAGGAATTACTTGTTTATGCCTGTTTAAGGGAGATACACAATCAGCCTTTGTATTAAGTACCTGGAAAACAACTGTAGGGGAACCAGACAACTAACCATGATACCCATGTAAATATTTATGTGCACTGTTTTTTCTTTTTGTTTTTATTGTGATGTTAGTTTCTTTTTTTTTTTTGTAAGTGCTGTTTGTCTAAAACTGTTAATACAAATTTAAGTTTAAAAAAAAAGAAACAGTCAAACAGCGGGAGCGTTTCGGGAGCATATGACCAAAACCCAGGCAATTTCGAGCCCTTAACACAATGGCGCCCAAGGATGTATATCTCCGGGATTCGATTCCACCCGTTGTGGACAGAGGCACGGATAAATCCGTGGCAAGTTGTTATTGCTTTTATTCCATTTTAATAACCTATTCAAGGTCGGCGAGCGACACTGCAGATCTACCCTACTCTATGAATTCGACAAAGTGCAATACCGGCCAGATCCTCTTAGGGGCGCTATCGCGATAATGCAGTGTTCCCTGTGGCCGAACGGTGGACTATTTTTTTTCAGTAGCAGGATTCTGGATGTGTAGCATAGTAGCTTGGATTACGTTTTGCATCGCAGATTTCACCATGCAATAAGGGGATTTATCATCAGCCAATGGACATATGATCAACCAGATGGCGATCGATAACGGGGAAATGCTCGGGCGATCCCACCGGACCACGGTGAGATATTTTTCACGTAAAGTACATCCCGATCGGGCCTTGTTTTGATAGCCAACCAGGCGTTCGGCCTATGTGGCTAATGAGGCTAACGCGGTTATTGGTAATTGATCATCAGAAACGACGTCCCCCGCCCCCCCCCCCCCCCCCCTTTCATGCATACATGCGTGAGGATTGTACCGATCATATGCAGTTTGAGTTTTAACTGGAGTGTATCTATAACCGAAATGCCATTGGATTTAACGTTATTAGCTATTAGCCCTGTATCTCGCCTCCCAGGAAATATACTAGACCCAAATCCGGTATAACGCTTATTCACGGCGCTATAAAATGAGAACCTATTGATGCATTTTTTTTTTTTAAGCCATTTTGAAGGGACGGTTTATGGACTCAATTGACAATGAGAATGGACAGATAGCAATACTATAAAGCAGGGGTGGGCAATTATTTTTCCCGGGGGGCCGAATGAGCAACTGAAAATATGTTGGGGGGCCGGGCCAAAATTCCAAACTCAATTATGCATAATATACATTTTATTTCTATATAAAAAGCAGTAAATGGCATTGTTTTGACCCCTGGTAAGAGTGTATGTTATTATTTGGCAATTAAAAGGTGAGGTTAGCTTTCAAAAATATCATTTATTCAAATAGAATTTATTTCCAAAATGATAAACTAAATGTGAAACATTAATAACGAGTTTCTATTGTTTCTATTGAAACAAGGATTTTCTTAGCTTTCTAAAGACATCACATCATCTTATAGCAAAAATAAACAAGACATGTCACTGAACTGTGTAAAGAAAAGTGTCCCCGTTTTGTAGCCTTTTTTACTTTACATGCCTATATTAAACATTTAAGAAAAAAAAATATCAAGTGTCCCATTTCACTTGTTATATTTCCACATTTTAGTGTTCTTCAGTTCTTTTTTGTTTCATTCAGTGTGAGAAATCCAGTCTCTGTTGAGCTTTAACAAGTCCATCAAAATCAGGTTGCATGTCTGAGGTGGAGATGCGAAGCACAGCTGCCAGATGTTCATCAGTGAGAGAGGATCTGTACCTGGACTTGGTAAATGTCATGACTGAGAATGTCTGTTCACATATAGGTGGATCCAAAGAGAACCTACATCTTCTGAGCATGTCTCCTAAGCGTATATTGTGCGTGTGAACGTTGACATGAAAAGAAAAAAGTTAAAAAAAAAAAAAAAAATTTATTATCATGTAATCTTTCGCGGGCCGGTCAGAATCATCCCGCGGGCCGGATGCGGCCCGCGGGCCGTACAATGCCCAGGTCTGCTATAAAGTATAGATTTAGCTGTACAAACAGCCCCACGTTTGTTTACATTCCCCGGTCCTCTTGAGATTAATTAGACTCATCCCAATGGCCCTTAATGTGTTAAGGAATAAAATAGTGTGCTCTATGGCTGCATGCTAACGCTAACGTTATTGTTTTGAAATGCGCAACTGTCCGAAAAACATGGCAGCGATAAGAGGAATCGATAGTCACGGAGGCATGCGATTCCAGGAATCGGACAATCAGGAACCGACTCCCAACGGGAACTGGTTTTTGATTCCCATCCTTACACACATTACAATCACATCACACATTACAATCACATCACACACACCACATATCACATCACATCACACACACATCACACACACACCACTCACAGTACACACACATCACATACCACACACATCACACTAGGGGTGTAACGGTACACAAAAACCACGGTTCGGTACGTACCTCGGTTTTGAAGTCACGGTTCGGTACGTACCTCGGTTTTGAAGTCACGGTTCGGTACGGGTTTTCGGTACAGTGGGGACAAATTTGGCTTTCCATGTTCCACTCATGGGTGATGTAGTGTGCAGTAAATAATTGTACTTGTATGGCTGTAAACGAATATTCTATATTGAAATTAATAATCGAGTTTTGAATTCAATTCTGCACGGAAAAAAAAGTTCTGCACGTACGTTCGTTAGTGGTTAACGTACCGTTGTATTCGTTCGGTACACAGCCATACTGAACCTTAGGTCCAATACTAAAACGGTTTGGTACGGATACGTGTACCTTTACACCCCTACGTCACACACATTACATCACACACACATTACATCACACACACATATCACACCACACACACATCCCATCACACACACCACACATCACACACACATCACATCACACACACATATCACATCACATCACACACATCACCTCTCTCTTTCATACAAGCACAGCTCTGTATCCCCTACCTTCACAGCGCTGGGATAGCCGGACGCAGGCAGGGTGTTGACGTCATTCTTCATCTGAACCACCTCTCTCACCATCGCCATGACGCCACGGTACACCTGGTCATCTGAGCGGTCCAGCTCCGCAGTGGGCGGGGGCTAGAACATGCAACCTGTCAATCACTTCCCAACAATCCCTGCCCCCACACAACCCCTCTCCTTTCAGACCTGCAAACTTCTTTTCGTTGTAATGTAGTTGTGCCATGCGATGACAATACATTTTAATCTAACCTAACCTAACCTAATCTAATCTAACCTAATCTAACCTAACCTAATCTAACCTAACCTAACCTAACCTAACCTAACCTAATCTAACCTAACCTAATCTAACATAACCTAATCTAACCTAATCTAAGGCAATCTAACCTAATCTAACCTAACCTGATCTAACCTAATCTAACCAAACCTAACATAACCTAATCTAACCTAATCTAACCTAACCTGATCTAACCTAATCTAACCAAACCTACCATAACCTAACCTAATCTAACCTAATCTAACCAAACCTAATCTAACCTAACCTAACCAAATCTAACCTAATCTAATCTAAATTCATGCTCTGTGGAGTGTCCTAAATCTCTATGGATAATATGAGATTTGCGAAAATGTGAAGCTTTAGTTACAGTAGACTACTTTTAAAATAGATCTACTAAACTCCCCTCTATAGGGAGGTGTAGTGGTTACGTCATTTTAGTTTGTTCCTGTTCCACCCTGTTATGTACCATGAGCTTGATCACTCCTGTGTCACTGGGCATGCAGGTGAGGGCTGCTAATTAGCTAATTGCTGCTGATTGGTTACCTGCTGGCAGGTTAAAACCAGTCCCTGAGACACACATGCACTCTGACTGTGGCTAGAGAGTGTGTGGAAACAGAGAGTTGTGACGTTCTCCCATTCTTTGTTCTTTAGTTTGTATCAGTATTTCATTATTAGAGTAGTCTTTTGGGTTAAACACGGGTTTTGGTGTCTGCTTGCACATAGGTTGCGTCCCTTTGAGCCAGGGTCGTAACAGTTGGGCGCTCGTCCGGGAGTGAATTTGGAAACAAATACCCCTAGAATTTGTTTGGTGTTTTTGTTTTGTTTTGCATGGTGTGTCATGGTGCTATAGTGTGGGTGGTGTTCGTTACATGTTGTGTAACGTGGGGGCTTGAGCCGATCATCAAACACGTGAGTATGCCCTTATTTGTTTGTAATTTGATGTGACTACTTATTGCTGTTAAAATATATAGTTTTGTGGACATCACATGTAGGTAGGGACATTATTTTCTGGTTGTTTGTTAGCTTCCTGTGCACCACATACTCCTGGGGCAGTCAGAGAAGTGATTAGCACCATCTACTTGTCTTGTACGATACCATATACTTGACGGGTGGATGGTCAATATGATCTTTGGCTGGTAGCAGGTGTGGTTGAAGAGGGTTAGGTCTACAGGGCATTAGCTTAAGGGTAGGTAGGATAGGGGGCCAGAAAACACAGGTAGTGTGGTAGGGCTGATGTAGTTTTTTTTAGGGTAGACATGTGGTGGGCCGTTTTGACAGCAGTTTAGATGTAGAAGCTTTAAATAGTCATATCAGGTTATAAGGGGCACCTGTTTGAATTTGTTTGTTGTATTTATTTTGTTTGTTTTGAGTGTTTGGATAGCCTACCGCCCTACCTGTTAGCACCTGACCTCCTGCACGTATGACACATCTATTTATTTCAGGGTGGTTTTTTTTTATTTTTATTTTTGCAAACTAGAAAGGTGCGCTCAGTAGAGCACACATTTCCACCGCGTCTCCTTATGGTTATTAGTATTGGCATTAGCATTATTTATGGTTCTTCAGTGGTTCTTCAGTGGTTCTTCGTGGTTCTTCGGTAGATTGTGTGTATGCTAGGGTGTTTTTGGTGACTCTAAAGTGAGCAGGTTGTGGCGCTGGTGCAGTAGGGATGGCTTCCATAAATGATTTTGTTGATCACCCTTCTGATGAGTTGTTGGAAAGGTTTTCCAAGGAACAGCTTCTGGAGCTTGCTGTGCACTACAAGGTGGAGCTTACTGCCAGTGAGAAGCGTTTGAAACCAACTGCCTTGGGTGCTTTGAGGGCTTTGCTCGTTAGGGAGCAGGTGCTTGCGGCGAGGGTGGAGGAGCCTCCTTTGTCTGACGTGTCTCCGCTGCTATCTGCGGTGGCGGAGGGTGAGTGGAGGCTTAGAGAGTTAGAATTTAAGGAAAGACAGCTACAGCAAGAGCGTGAGGAGAGGAGAGAGGAGCGTGAGCATGAGCGTGAGCGTGAGCTTAAGGAGCGTGAGCTTAAGGAGAGAGAGAGGAGAGAGGAGCATGAGCGTGAGCGTGAGCTTAAGGAGCGTGAGCTTAAGGAGAGACAGCTACAACAAGAGCGGTACTTGACTAGAATGGACTTAGAGCACGAATGTGCGCAGAAGGAGCTTGATTATAAGCACGCTGTCTTGCAGGCGGGTGCTCTGCATTCAGAGTCGCGTTCCGGTTTTGATGTCGGCAAGAATATTAGGATGGTGCCTCCTTTTGTTGAGAAGGATGTGGAAAAGTATTTTCCACTTTTTGAACGGGTGGCAACCACCTTGAAGTGGCCTGATACAGCCTGGACACTGCTGCTGCAGTGTGTTCTTGTTTGTAGGGCGCAAGAAGCGTATACGGCTCTGTCCCTTGACCAAAGTGCTGACTATGAGCTGGTTAAGGCTTCCATATTGAGGGCTTATGAGTTGGTCCCTGAGGCCTATAGTCAGCGTTTTAGAGGCTATCGCAGATCGGAGGGATATGTTGAATTTGGAAAAGAGAAGGAGAACCTGTTTGACAGGTGGTGCACCTCTCAGAAAGCAGAGTCAAGAGAGCAGCTTAGACAGTTGATTCTCCTAGAGGAATTTAAAAGATGTGTTCCTGATACCGTTTCCACTCATCTAAACGAGCGTAGGGTATTGAAGGTAGGCGACGCTGCTGTCTTCGCTGATGAGTTTGTGTTGACACACAAGTCCGTTTTTGTGGAGGACTACCGTGTTGAGTCCATGGATAGGCGTCCTTTTCAGGGGGGCCGTTTCCCAAAACCTGTGTCTGCTGGTCAGTTAACTTCACCTCCTGGGCGGGGTGGTTCTGCTAGTGCATTCCCAGAAGGGATTATATGTTTCTACTGTAAAGAGCCTGGTCATATCGTTGCTGGGTGCCCGGTGCTTGAACAGAAAAATTTCAGAACGGTGGCTCTGGTAGAAACCATATGCAGAACACCTATGCCAACGTTAGAGGGTGATGGGCAAAGTATCAAACGTGTGGACAAAGAGCTCGAGGGTTCCTCAAGATTTATGATGGATGGATTTGTTTCCCTGACTAATGCACTAGAGTCCAAACAGGCTATAACAATTTGGAGAGATACCGGAGCTTTTCAGTCCCTCATTCTGAAGGGGATTTTGCCGTTTTCAGAAAAGTCTTCTTTGCATTCCGGTGTCGTTGTTCGTGGCTTTGGAGGTGGATTTGTGGATGCACCTTTGCATGAGGTCACACTAAATTCTCCCTTAGTATCAGGCAATGTTGTTGTGGGGGTATGTTCTCACATTCCCATAAGAGGGGTGTCCTTCATTCTAGGGAATGATTTGGCTGGTGACAAAGTGTTGGCTACGCCAGTTGTAACTCCCATTCCTGTGGTTTCTGAGGTCCCTAATGAGCTGGCACAGAAACATCCAGGAGTGTTCCCTGTGTGTGCTGTGACACGGGCAATATCAAAGGACAAAAGTGATGTTGTTGATACTTCGACTTGTGACATTACACTTAGTGACACATTCTTTGTTGAATTGAAAAGTGTACCTGTTGAGAATTTTGGAAAGCACACTGTGGATGTACCTCTGCATAATGATTCTCTTGATTGTGCCTTTGTGTCAGGCCCAGTGGTGAAACCAGAGTTGACATGCGTGCCGGATAGGCATGTGGCAGGAGATGATCTGGCAGCGCAGTGTCTCAAGGTCTTCCCAGCCTGTACGGTGGCTGAGGCCACGAACGAATTGGAGGATGAGTGTGGGAAGGATGCTATGAGAGATGCTGTTGATTCATGTGACACCGTTCTAGTTGAAGAGACTACAAGGCCTGACTTAGGCTGCCAGCCTTCCCACAGTAGCTCTATTGTCCCTGATGTTTCACTTGTGGGCAGGGATGGTCCCAGTATGTCAGTTGATGATTCTGACATTGATTCACGTGTCCACACTGACTCTCTGCCATGCACTAGGTGTGCTAGTCAACCTAGTTACCTGTGTCCTGTGGAGCAGGAGCCGCCTTCGCGACCTGGTCTGATGAGTGGCAACCATTTTGATCAGGACAATGTTATTTTGTGTGACGCCATTTTAGATGGTGTTCCAGACGTTTTTGTGACTGATGTATTGCCATGTTCCAGGGACGGTGGGGCTGTACCTGAGGCGGTGCATCCTACTCTGGATGTTCACGGTTTGCAGTATCCTGAACTGCCAGTGCCAGGTGGGGTGGATATGGGCGCTGTGGTGGTATCAGAGATCTATGGTTTTAGTTGTTCTGTGTTCTGTCCTGTTGAGCGCAGTGAACTTAGCTCTCAAATTGATTTTGGTTTGCAGTCTATTTTTGACAGGTCGGTATCGGTGGAGGGGCCTGTTGAAATGGAGCTCATATATGATAAGGTCTTGGTTTGTCGATGGGGTCCTAAGTCTTACGCCTCAGTGGAGGAGGCGCCTGCCCCACTCCAGCCATATACCGCAGTGGCGGAACCTTTTGTGAGGTCTAGCTTGCCCGAGAGTCGGGACAGCGTTGTTTTTTGTTTTACACAGCATTGGCGAATGTTCCACAGTGGGGAGCATGCGACACGGTTGGTGGTCGTGTTCGACAGGGGCCGGCCCGTTATCGCTGTTGTGGTAGTGGTCCTGGCAACTAATGGGTCACACTATTTTTTGTTTATGGGTTTGATGTGTAGTGGTTGCCTCTTGGGCAACCATTTTGGTGGGGGAGGTGTTATGTACCATGAGCTTGATCACTCCTGTGTCACTGGGCATGCAGGTGAGGGCTGCTAATTAGCTAATTGCTGCTGATTGGTTACCTGCTGGCAGGTTAAAACCAGTCCCTGAGACACACATGCACTCTGACTGTGGCTAGAGAGTGTGTGGAAACAGAGAGTTGTGACGTTCTCCCATTCTTTGTTCTTTAGTTTGTATCAGTATTTCATTATTAGAGTAGTCTTTTAGGTTAAACACAGGTTTTGGTGTCTGCTTGCACATAGGTTGCGTCCCTTTGAGCCAGGGTCGTAACACACCCTCTGTTCCACTTAATGTATTTCCCCATTGACCATTTCTAAATTGGCTCGTTTTAGATAAATAAAGCATTATAAATAACAACGTTTATGTTTTCCTTCACTGAGGAACTACACTACCATTTCGCCTGTAGTCACAGACCAAGGATCAGATTTCCCTTACATTCGATAATCTTAACAAATCGTACAATGGGAAAATAACTGACCCTGAATCTGTGGCTAGTATCGCTCTGGTGATCATATCCATTTATCAGATGAAGCCAAACACCATTTCTAAAAGCAACAACCACATTATCATTATTTGTATTCACTGCATATTAAATCACTGTAAATACTAATGTAAATCATTGTTTCGTTGTACATATTGTGCATAGTTTATAATGTTATTGTTTTTACGGCGGGCTCTACATGCCCCGATTTAAAATGGTTATCTCCTCTTTGTATACTTTTTAGAGAATATGCTATACAGCGTTATATATATCGTTCTTATTTACTTTTGTCCTCACAGACAAAGTATTCTGCCAGGGAACTTATGGACACGAGTCACACGACAGTAGTAGTTATAAGGTCTTTGAGCTTGTAACGTTAACGTTAGTTAGCTATCGTGGTATCAGCCGGCCATGACGTGTAGCTAGCTAGCCGGCATGATGCATGCAGTGCACAGGTCTGAGAAGAGGACCTGCACATTTTACTCTGTCCCGAAACAAGTCAAGTCAAGTCAAGAGTTTTATTTGTCACGGCATACAAGTATACAATGAAATGCGGGTGGTCTTGCCCGCAACGATGTGCAATACAGTAATAACAACATATAATGGAATCCAATAAAACAACATTGTGCAATAAACAGTAACATAGTAGGGCATATCGGTATTTGTACATAAGTTATTTACAGAGCATGGAGGACATGCTAGGTCCTGTGGTAGTGGATACACTGTTAGCTATGGATGAGGCACTGGGTCTTTCTGTACATTGCTATTTTATACAATCTCAGGTTATACTATACTATTTTTAAAGTGACCTTTCCTTAGTGGCCATAAGTGTGGGCGTGTGCAGCATGAGTGTGTGCTTGCTCATGTTAAAGTGGCTGCTAGTGTGTGAGCGTGTACAGTGTGTGTATCGTGTGTGTGCTCATGTGTGCTTGAGTGTGGAGAGTTCAGTGTTCAAGGCTCTGATGGCCTGGGGGAAGAAGCTGAGCCGAAGCCTCTCTGTCCTAGTAGCTGGGGTTCGCAGGCGTCTGCCTGACCTCAGCAGCATGAACAGGCTGTTGTTGGGGTGGTATGGGTCTTTCATTATTCTGCAGGCTCTGGATTTGCACCTCTTGTTGTATAGAACCTGCAGGGGTGGTAGTGCAATACCCGTGGTACGCTCGGCTGAGCGCACCACTCTCTGTGGGGCCTTCTTGTCCTGTGCCGTGCTGTTTCCATACCAGGCAGTGATGTTTCCAGTCAAGATGCTCTCTACAGCTCCTGAGTAGAAGGACTGGAGTATCTTCCCAGATACTCTGAACTTCTTTAACTGTCTCAGGTGGTAGAGGCGCTGCTTCGCCTTTTTTACGACTGAGTCTATGTGTGTTGACCATGTCAGATCCTCTGAGATGTGGACCCCCAGGTACTTAAAGCTGATCACCCTGTCCACGGTAGCCCCGTTTATCCTCAGTGGTGTGTGTGTCTCCTGCTGTCCTCTCCTATAATCCACGATCAGCTCCTTGGTTTTACCAATGTTCAGGAGCAGGCTGTTGTCCTGGCACCAGTGTTCCAGTACCTCAACCTCCTCCCAGTAGGCCTTCTCGTCATTGTCCGAGATTAGCCCCACCACCACTGTGTCGTCTGCAAACTTCACTATGGAGTTGGAGCTGAACCTGGCCACACAGTCGTGTGTGTATAGTGAGTACAGCAGGGGGCTCAGAACACAGCCCTGGGGGGACCCGATGCTCAGGGTGATGGTGTTGGAGGTCTGACCCCCCACCCTGACCGCCTGGGGCCTTTCACTCAGAAAGTCCAGTATCCAGGCGCTCAGGGCGGAGCTCAGACCCAGCTCGATCAGCTTGTCCACCAGTCTGGTGGGGACTATGGTGTTGAATGCTGAGCTGTAGTCAATGAACAACAGTCTCACATAGCCCCCCTTCTGGCGGTCAAGGTGAGAGAGGGTGCTGTGCAGTACCTGGGAGACCGCATCGTCAGTGGACCTGTTTGGCCTGTATGCAAATTGCATGGGGTCCATATCACTGGGGAGGGAGGCACAAATGTGATCCTTGACCAGCCTCTCGAAACATTTCATGGCCACAGAGGTGAGTGCCACCGGTCTGTAGTCGTTGGGGAGGGTTGGGGAGGGTTTCTTTGGTACAGGGATGATGGTAGTCATCTTGAAGCAGGCAGGGACCACTGACTCCGCCAGGGATTGATTAAATATGGCGGTGAACACAGGGGCTAGCTGGTTGGCACAGGACTTAAGTATGCGTCCTGTTATACCATCTGGGCCAGCAGCTTTTCTGGTGTTCACCTGCATAAATGCTCTTCTCACAGTGTGTTCCGACAACGAGAGAGCGTCCCCGCCCCCCCGCGGTTGCCCCCCCCCCCCCTCCACAACAGCCGGCGCGCCAGTGACGTCACTAGCCGCTGAGCTAGCGGCGCCACTGTCTGCACCAAACCGAGCGTAGAAGGAGTTGAGTTTGTCCACGAGCGAGGCGTCGTCGCTCCCCATTGAGGGGCTGCTGACTTTGTAGTCAGTTATTGTCTGAGCTGCTCTGATAGTACTGTCCACCCACGGTTTCTGATTTGGGAAGACCCGCACCTTTTTCATGGGGACAATACTGTCAGCGAGTGTTGTTATGAAGCATACAACGCTGTCCGCGAACTCGCTGACGTCACTGCCGCTTCCTTGAAACATATTCCAGTCCGTATCCTCGAGCGCGTCCTGAAGCGTGGCCTCTGATTGGTCGGTCCATTTTTTTGTCTCACGTGACACGACGGCGTCACGTGATCTTTGTTTATATGCAGGATAGAGTATAATGGAGTCGTGGTCGGATGAGCTTGTGGCCCCCGTCAATGGTGGAGCCGCTACAGCCTTGTAGCCGGCTCTGAATGGGGTATAGCAGTGGTCGAGTGTGTTTCCTCCCCTTGTGGAGCAGGCGATGTGTTGAAAAAAGGACGGCATCACTTTTTTCAAATTGGCATGATTGAAATCACCAGCTACAATCATCGCCGCGTCTGGATGTTTAATTTGATGTTTGTTGAGATGATCGTGTTGCTCCGCCAGCGCCCTGACGGTGTTTGCTTGTGGAGGGATATATACAGCGGTCATGATGACCGCAGTAAACTCTCGGGGGAGGTGGAACGGACGGCACAGAATTGAGAGATGTTCCATGTCTGGGGAGCATGAGCGTGAGAGAACATGCACCTCTTTGGGATTAACCCAGCCATTGTTCGTGAGGAGACAGACCCCACCGCCGACGCTCTTGCCGGAGGCTGCCATGCGATCCGCTCGTAGGACGGTGAAGGAGTCCGAGGGAGAGATGCTGTGGTCCGGAGTCGCTGGCTTGAGCCATGTTTCCGTAAAACACATGATGTTAGCGTCTCTCACCTCACGTTGGAAGCGGACCCTCGCTCTCAGATCGTCCATCCTCCCCTCCAACGAACGTGCATTCGCCAGAAAGATGGATGGAATTGCTGGGCGGTAAGCAGATCTTTTTAACCTCAGCTTGATACCTCCACGTTTCCCTCTGTGTCTCTTCCTGCCGGTTCCTTTGTCTTTGTTGTCCTCATTGTCCCGCCTGATCTCCGGTGGCCATTCTAGGCATAAAGTGTCTCCAAACTCCTCTTTGAGTCCGGAGTTTAGGTCCATAAGTGTCTGCCGGTCGTATGACGTCCCCGCCAGCAAGGCCAGATTAAGACTTCAGAGGCCCCTAGGCCAGATTCTTGTGGAGGCCCCCCCACACACACATACACGTGCACACACGCACAGTGGTGTTTTTATATGTCACTTTAAAAAATATATAGAATATTTAGAAGTGGTGGGCTCTGAGGGCCAAGCTAAAAGGACTTTGATCACCCCTGCCCACTTTGACAACCTAGGATGGCTTAGAGTAGACGACAGAGTACAGCAACTTGCAATGGGCCTGGTCTACAAGATACACTACGCGACCAAAGTACCCATGTACATGTCAAAATACTTCCCAAAGGTCAGTGAATACCACGATCACAACACCAGAGGGAGCTCCACAAATCATGTTAAACCCAGATTCGGCTCAAACAAGGGACTAAACACGTTTCGCAATTATGCCACATCAATGTGGAACGCCCTACCCAAAGCTGTAAAGGAATGTGAATCACTACCCACTTTCAAAAACACTCTCAAAGAACACCTGACGGGGTGAAAAAAGTAGAGATAGTTGGTATGCTTTGCCGAAGTAACGCGCTCTTTCTGTCCCTTTCCTGTTTAGATTTTAACTTAGCAGCTCCGCTTTCCCACCGTTTAACTTTTTTATCCATGTTTTTTGAGTGTCATATGATCATACAGTACTACTCGAGTCTTAGCCTACTTGATCAACTTGCAAGTGCAATTCTCGCGATCAGTGGTCACCTGACCGCGTCTATGCCAAATACAACGCAGTTCGGTTTCCGGGTTCCTCTGATTGGCCACTAAGCCCACGTGACCGCGCTCTAGCATGCCCCCCCCCCCAAAACAACTGGATGAATGAATGAATGAAAACTTTATTTAACAGATTGCAGAATTCTCGAAGACACTCTGATGTCACGAGACCGCCGCCATCTTGATATAGGGGGACCATACGGATTTCTACCATCAAATGCATGCGTTGAGGTCCGTTTTTATTACATGTTTTATCACATTCTTGTTCATTTCATAACATTTTCATACGATTTGTTTTGAAAATATTGAGGCCAACATGGCATTTCACTATTTCGAAAGCCTTTCTGGTGATTCTAAGGCGAGATATGAATCAAAGATCTCCCCCTGATTGACTTGACATAATGTCCATACAAAACACATACAGACATGGCCAACTCTCGAATACCCAAATTGAAGCTGCTGTGTTACGTTTTGTACTAATAACAAACACAGAAATCCAAATCGCAAGTTTTATATAATACCAGCTGATGCATCACGGAGGAAAAAGTGGCTGGTGGCTAACGTTCGGCTAACTCGCTCTGTGTCGTGGTCATGGTAGCTACATGCTAAGCTAACGTTAATTACATAATATCGAACCGATAGGAGCTTATCTTATCTAATCTTACGTGGTGGTACCACGTGTGCCACTACCCGATCAAACATCCACGTAAGATTAGATAAGATAAGCTCCTATCGGTTCGATATTATGTAATTAACGTTAGCTTAGCATGTAGCTACCACAACCACAACAGCAGAGCGAGTTAGCCGGAAGTTAGCCACCAGCCACTTTTTCCTCCTTGATGGTATAAAACTTGCGATTTGGATTTCTGTTTTTGTCATTAGTACAACGCGTAACACAGCAGCTCTTTGGCATTGTGAAGGACTGAAGAAAATTCCGCTTGATAGTCTTTAATTTGACGCTTTAACGATCCGTTTCTGCACTAAATGAACCGTACACAATGTACCAGGCGGGGCAGTTTCCCCCCACGCTGAAGTTGCCTAGCAACAACAGACAGGAAGTTGACTTCGAGAATGGGTACAATACAGTACGGCGCAATACACACAATTGTTAAGGGGATGCAGACCAGAGAAAGACTTTCGTCTTGTTTACATCAGGGTCCCCCATTTTCAATTCATATCAACATTTATGACATACACAACATACATGACATTAGGGATTAATAAGAACGAGCCGCCTCGGAAGAAGACGGCCGCTGCTGCTGAAACCACCGCCTTGCAAGACTTTCGTCTTGTTTACATCAGGGTCCCCCATTTTCAATTCATATCGACATTTATGACATACACAACATACATGACATTAGGGATTAATAAGAACGAGCCGCCTCGGAAGAAGACGGCCGCTGCTGCTGAAACCACCGCCTCGCAAGACTTTCGTCTTGTTTACATCAGGGTCCCCCATTTTCAATTCATATCGACATTTATGACATACACAACATACATGACATTAGGGATTAATAAGAACAAGCCGCCTCGGAAGAAGACGGCCACTGCTGCTGAAACCACCGCCTCGCGTCGCCTCGCTGGCTCTTCCGCTTCACAGCGCGGCAGCGGGCGATAAGGAGGGCGTGCTAGAGCGCGGTCACGTGGGCTTAGTGGCCAATCAGAGGAACCCGGAAACTGAACTGCATTGTATTTGGCATAGACGCGACCTGACCTGACAGTGACCCCGGGACCTGGACGTCAGTGTCACGTAGACTCAACGTCTCTCACCCCTCATTATCAAACAATCAATCATATTTTTATTTGCAATACAAAAAATGTAATAAAAATAGATAGAGAAGAGATGAGATGATACTAGTAGTCACTATAGATGCTGTGAAAGTAAACGCTGGATGAGGATCTGATTATATATATATTTTTTTCGTATCTCTTTTATTTTTTTTACTAGTGTGTAGTGGAGGCCCCTAGTCGCGTTATTTCTAAACCTAGCCGCATTTCTGGCAAAACGCTCTCTGATTGGCCGACGCCTGTTTCTACACTGGTTAAGCTTAGGCACTCTTTCGAAGGTGGTTAAGGTTAGAGTTTGTCTTAGAGCGTGACGGCAAGTTCTTTCGACGGTTAAGCTTAGGCACTCTTTCGAAGTTGGTTAAGGTTAGAGTTTGTCTTAGAGCATGGCGATAGAACGCCAGGTAGTTTGCAGGCTGTTCGACGCGGAAATGGGCAAAGACACAGCTCGTCACGCGATTGGGCAGACATGTCAGTGGCCAATCAGAGAGCGTCAGTCAGTGCCAATCAGAGAGCGTCTGCCAGAAATGCGGCTAGGTTTAGAAATAACGCCCCCTAGTCACTAGGGGGAGCTCGATGATATCCGCTATCAGCACCGGCGGGTCTCTGCTGTCTGTCATGAATAATGATCCCAATCTGCCTTATTCATGTCGGGGCTGCGTCTATTATTTTACCAACGGATTTCCAGTTCCGCGTTCGCGTTCTGCGATCTGATTGGCCACTGATGTTTCTTAGGCGACTCTTTCGAAGTTGGTTAAGGTTAGAGTATGGAATCAGGGCTGGTGTTCTATTGCCCTGCTCTAAGACAAACTCTAACCTTAACCAACTTCGAAAGAGTGCCTAAGCTTAACCGGTGAAAGAAAGAGGCGTCACACGGTTGGCACTACCAGAAATGTCAGTGGCCAATCAGAGCGCAGAACGCGAATGCGGAACTAGAAATCCGTTGGTAAAAGTATTCAGGCGTCGGGGCTGGGATGTGGAGATGCAAGTTTTGACTTTTTATTGCTGTTTTTACCTCAAATGGAAAACCTCAAACTCTTATGAAGAGGAGAAAAAATACTCAAGATTAGCCACTTGCAGACGGCAGGGTGTGACGTACTGTATATTTTAGTTGATGAAATATTTTTGTTGACTAAATATTTTAGTTGATGAAATATGTTTTCATTTCAGTGTCACAGTATGACATCGATCTCCAAAATAATAAAAAAAAAAAAAGAAAATGTGGGGCTGTGACGATAAAAGTAAAAAAAAAATAAACAAATATTTGGGGCCTCTAGTGACGAGGGGCCTCCAAAAAAATTAAGAAATAAAAGTTAAAAAAATAATAATAATAATTTGGGGCCTCTTGTGACGAGGGGCCTCCAAAAAAATTAAGAATTAAAGTTAAAAAATAAATAAAAAATAAATGTTGGGGCCTCTAGTGACGAGGGGCCTCCAAATTCTTTTTAAATAAAACATTTAAAAAAATATATATATTTTTTTTATTTATTTATTTTGAGGCCCCTCGTCACTAGAGGCCCACGGGCCGCGGCCCGGATGGCCTGGTCGTTAATCCGGCCCTGTAACATGAGTGATGTTTTAATAAAAAAAGTAGAAAAAACAAACATAATAGCTAAAAGTGTGCACAATCGTCGCAGAGCTAAATCAGAGGCGACTGACCGGGGTCGCGCCATATCAAGATATACCTCTACATGACCGATTTAAAATGGTTAACGACAGTAGACATTGCTAACGTCTAGTATGTTTAGCGAGGTAACGTTAACGTTAGCTAGCTAGCTAGCTTGGTATCAGCTGGCCGTGACGGGGATTAGGCGACAGCATTAAACAGGCTGCCTACTGAACAACAGGCTGCCTATTGGTAACTGTAGTTCTTTTTTTACGACAAATTAAAAACCTTATAACTACCTTTATTTCAACAAAAAATGCTTAAACAATAATGTTAGTGGTCGAAGGGAACTGATTTTGTGCAAAGATGGAAGCTTGTCAATTGCCATGCGGCAGAATTGTTACAATAGCCGATAATCCATTTTCCCAATGATAAATCCCTATACAGGTGGAACAACCAGTGACGTCAGACTACACCTCCCTATTACCTGTATGATGGGAGGAGGAGTCTTCTCACGGGAGGCTGAGAGAGAGAGAGAGAGAGAGAGAGAGACAGAGAGACAGAGAGACAGAGAGAGAGAGAGAGAGAGAGAGAGAGAGAGAGAGAGAGAGAGAGAGAGAGAGAGAGAGAGAGAGAGAGAGAGAAGGAGAGAAGGAGAGAAGGAGAGAAGGAGAGAGAGAGAGAGAGAGGGGGGGGGGAGAAAGAGAGAGAGGGAGAAGGAGAGAAAGATAGAGAAGGAGAGGGAGAGAAAGAGAGAGAGGCATGAGATACATTTTACCGGTAGGTATATTACATCTACTGTGTGCTGTATACCAGACTGTCCCTTGTGATGGGAATGTTATCTATACATCTGCGTGAAAATACATATTCTATCTTTGTACAGCTTGACTGGTTCAATATGACCAACTAGTGAACTAGTCTGACACTAGGCTACATATTCGACTGTCCCTTTAAGTGTGGGAGCAGTGGAGAGTGCCAAGGTTATTTCTCTCCTATGTCAAGCCATAACAAATTCTATTGAGCCAGGCTTGTTATTTGATTCCCCTAACTGGGCCCATTTTGTTTACCTTTCAGTCATATCTGAATGTCTAGTGTTACGTCTTTCAATTGTGTATTAATGTACGTCTGATCAGACCTCTTGGTCACTTTCTGGTCAGACGCTCGTGTGTGAACATGACGTGTCTTTCTGTAAACTGATCACTTTTCACTGTGGCCACAGAGAAATAAACTGTTTATATTTTTAATAACTTGTCCAGTCAGACGAGAAGATAAGATACCAGTTTCCTCTCTGTGCGTTCAGTAGAAAGCTGCCGGTCTGCAAGCTAGCCTAGCTTAGCACAAGTGAATGGAAACGGATCAGCTGTTGGTCAAAAACAACTTTCCCAGGGCGGTCAGGTGGCGTAGCGGAGATTGCGCTCGTCACCAACGCAGGAGATGCTGGGTTCGAGCCCAGCTCTTGGCGTTGCTACCAGCTTGGCTGGTCGTTCATACTAATACAATTGGCAGTATTAGGGGGTGGGAAGCTGGTGGGTGGGAATCTGGCGTTGTGGACAGCGACGCCTACAGGTCAGGTCTCTGCGCTTGCTCAGCGGGGGCAGGACTTGGTGGAGATAGCGTGCCCTCCCACGCATTACACTTCACCAATGAGAGTCCTCGCTGCCAAGTGAAAAGACGTCACTGGCAGTCGCCACACGCATCGGAGGAAGCGTGCGGTCGGCTTCGGGACGCCCTTGTACCGACTCGTAGGAGAACATGCATACAGCAGCCAGGTAGGGGAGGGGGGGAATTGGCACGGCGACTAAATTGGAAAAAAATTAAGACAAAAAAACACCTCGCCCAGAGTTTTAAGCTAGGCTAGTGGTCCGTATCCGCTTCCATTCATTTGTGCTAAGCTAGGCTAGCTTGCAGCCAGATAACCTTCTACTGAACGCACAGAGAGGAAACTGGTATCCATCTTCTCGTCTGACTCTGGAGAAGAGGTGAGAACATTTGCCATAATGTTGGCGTGTTCCCACAGCTCAAGGGAGTCTTACATAGCCTATTTGAGCAACATCCCACAAGAGGGAATACAGAGGATTATCACAGCCGTGCTGGTATTCAGTCTAACTGCATGACCTCAAGTGTGATGTCGCTTTTATACAACAGTTCTACAATCACCATGGCTGAGAGAGAGACAGAGTAGGAGAGACACAGGAGAGAAAGTTCTTTATTGAGACAGTAGGAAGGCTGAGAAGGAGACAGAGTAGGAGAGACACAGGAGAGAAAGTTCTTTATTGAGACAGTATGAAGGCTGAGAGGGAGACAGAGTAGAGGAGACACAGGAGAGAATGTTCTTTATTGAGACAGGAAGGCTGAGAGGGAGACAGAGTAGAGGATACACAGGAGAGAAAGTTCTTTATTGAGACAGTAGGAAGGCTGAGAGGGAGACAGAGTAGAGGAGACACAGGAGAGAAAGTTCTTTATTGAGACAGTAGGAAGGCTGAGAGGGAGACAGAGTGGAGGAGACACAGGAGAGAAGGTTCTTTATTGAGACAGTAGGAAGGCTGAGAGGGAGACAGAGTGGAGGAGACACAGGAGAGGTTCTTTATTGAGACAGTAGGAAGGTTGAGAGGGAGACAGAGTAAAGAAGACACAGGAGAGAAGGTTCTTTATTGAGACAGCAGGAAGGATGAGAGGGAGACAGAGTAGAGAGACACAGGAGAGAAGGTTATTTATTGAGACAGTAGGAAGGCTGAGAGGGAGACAGAGTAGAGAAGGTTCTTTATTGAGACAGCAGGAAGGCTGAGAGGGAGACAGAGTAGAGGAGATACAGGAGATAAGGTTCTTTATTGAGACAGCAGGAATGCTGAGAGGGAGACAGAGTAGAGAGACACAGGAGAGAAGGTTCTTTATTGAGACAGTAGGAAGGCTGAGAGGGAGACAGAGTAGAGAAGGTTCTTTATTGAGACAGTAGGAAGGCTGAGAGGGAGACAGAGTAGAGGAGACACAGGAGAGAAGGTTCTTTATTGAGACAGTAGGAAGGCTGCGAGGGAGACAGAGTAGAGGAGACACAGGAGAGAAGGTTCTTTATTGAGACAGTAGGAAGGCTGAGAGGGAGACAGAGTAGAGGAGACACAGGAGAGACGGTTCTTTATTGAGACAGCAGGAAGGCTGAGAGGGAGACAGAGTAGAGAGACACAGGAGAGAAGGTTCTTTATTTAGACAGTAGGAAGGCTGAGAGGGAGACAGAGTAGAGAAGGTTCTTTATTGAGACATCAGGAAGGCTGAGAGGGAGACAGAGTAGAGGAGATACAGGAGAGAAGGTTCTTTATTGAGACAGCAGGAAGGCTGAGAGGGAGACAGAGTAGAGAGACACAGGAGAGAAGGTTCTTTATTGAGACAGTAGGAAGGCTGAGAGGGAGACAGAGTAGAGAAGGTTCTTTATTGAGACAGTAGGAAGGCTGAGAGGGAGACAGAGTAGAGGAGACACAGGAGAGAAGGTTCTTTATTGAGACAGTAGGAAGGCTGAGAGGGAGACAGAGTAGAGGAGACACAGGAGAGAAGGTTCTTTATTGAGACAGTAGGAAGGCTGAGAGGGAGACAGAGTAGAGGAGACACAGGAGAGAAGGTTCTTTATTGAGACAGTAGGAAGGCTGAGAGGGAGACAGAGTAGAGGAGACACAGGAGAGAAGGTTCTTTATTGAGACAGTAGGAAGGCTGAGAGGGAGACAGAGTAGAAGAGACACAGGAGATAATGTTCTTTATTGAGACAGTAGGAAGGCTGAGAGGGAGACAGAGTAGAGGAGTCACAGGAGAGAGGGTTCTTTATTGAGACAGTAGGAAGGCTGAGAGGGAGACAGAGTAGAGGAGACACAGGAGAGAAGGTTCTTTATTGAGACAGTAGGAAGGCTGAGAGGGAGACAGAGTAGAGGAGACACAGGAGAGAAGGTTCTTTATTGAGACAATAGGAAGGCTGAGAGGGAGACGGAGTAGGGGAGACACAGGAGAGAAGGTTCTTTATTGAGACAGTAGGAAGGCTGAGAGGGAGATGGAGTAGGGGAGACACAGGAGAGAAGGTAACCTTCTGTAGTGCGGTAGTGAAAGGGTTAAACTCACTGTATTCTCGTGTCTTCGCAGGAGGCTGCATAGGGGAGGAAGAAGACATGATGATAATAGAATCAATGGAATGAAATTCTATTACATATAGATATTAAAACATCGTATTAAGCATCACACATATAGACATTTAATGAAACCATAAACGTGGAGATCCTGAAATACGTGTGGAGTCTGAGACATGAACGACACACCTGGATGATGTCAGAGTCCTGTTGCATCATGGGATCCTGCAGAAAAGCACACGTCACTGTCAGTATGTTGGCAGGAAGGATAAGATAGGATAAGATAAGTGTATTGTCCCTGACGGGAAATCACTTTGTTGCAACAGTACAGCGCTGAACTTCTGGAATATTTCAACCCTGCATTTGTAATCATTTGATTGGTGGGTTCTGATAAAGCATTTAGAATCTCAGATCCAATATCCTCAATTCAGTCATTATGCCAATTCTCTTCCTGGCAGTTGTGCTGCCCTACTGTACACATGGGGAGGGTGTAGACTACCCCATGTCTCCTCTGTCTGTCTGGGGAGGGTGTAGACTACCACATGTCTCCTCTGTCGGTCTGGGGAGGGTGTAGACTACCACACGTCTCCTCTGTGGTAGTCTAGGGAGGGTGTAGACTACCACATGTCTCCTCTGTTGGTCTGGGGAGGGTGTAGACTACCACATGTCTCCTCTGTCGGTCTGGGGAGGGTGTAGACTACCACATGTCTCCTCTGTCGGTCTGGGGAGGGTGTAGACTACCACATGTCTCCTCTGTTGGTCTGGGGAGGGTGTAGACTACCACGTGTCTCCTCTGTTGGTCTGGGGAGGGTGTAGACTATCACATGTCTCCTCTGTTGGTCTGGGGAGGGTGTAGACTACCACATGTCTCCTCTGTTGGTCTGGGGAGGGTGTAGACTACCACATGTCTCCTCTGTTGGTCTGGGGAGGGTGTAGACTACCACATGTCTCCTCTGTTGGTCTGGAGAGGGTGTAGACTACCCCATGTCTCCTCTGTGGTCTGGGGAGGGTGTAGACTACCACATGTCTCCTCTGTTGGTCTGGAGAGGGTGTAGACTACCACATGTCTCCTCTGTTGGTATGGGGAGGGTGTAGACTACCACATGTCTCCTCTGTTGGTCTAGGGAGGGTGTAGACTACCTATGTCTCCTCTGTCAGTCTGGGGAGGG
Source organism: Notolepis coatsorum (assembly GCF_963971535.1). Taxonomy (NCBI): domain Eukaryota; kingdom Metazoa; phylum Chordata; class Actinopteri; order Aulopiformes; family Paralepididae; genus Notolepis; species Notolepis coatsorum. The sequence continues at coordinate 63,520,646 of NC_140165.1, forward strand.
TGTAGACTACCACATGTCTCATATGTCGGTCTGGGGAGGGTGTAGACTACCACATGTCTCCTCTGTTGGTCTGGGGAGGGTGTAGACTACCACATGTCTCCTCTGTTGGTCTGGAGAGGGTGTAGACTACCCCATGTCTCCTCTGTGGTCTGGGGAGGGTGTAGACTACCACATGTCTCCTCTGTTGGTCTGGAGAGGGTGTAGACTACCCCATGTCTCCTCTGTCGGTCTGGGGAGGGTGTAGATGTAGACTACCACATGTCTCCTCTGTTGGTCTTTAGAATCGTATCATTTGATTAGAGTGTTTTAATGAAGCAGGTAGAATCGTAACGTTTGATTGGAGGGTTGTAATGAAGCAGGTAGAATAGTATCGTTTAATTTGAGGGTTTTAATGAAGCAGGTAGAATGGTATCGTTTGATTGGAGGGTTGTAATGAAGCAGGTAGAATGATGGGCTGACCTTCGAATTTCTTTTTGGCATTCAAAGCTTCGGGGCCGAGATTCGATAAAAATTAAAAGAAAATTAAAAATTAATAAAAAAAAAATTTATGTTGTGGGACTTGTAGGCCTACAGCACTTTGTTCAACTTTGTCAGTGCTGTAAAGTTTAAACCTTTTAAAATCTTTGCTTTCATGAAATATTGTACGCCATCATTTGAGGCTTTATAAAAGCAGCACAATGAACACAAATCTGTCAGTGCCGAGTCCGACCTCATCTTAAATAACAAACAGCATTGCTTGTTGTAGTTAACAAAGAGAGGCAGAGTTGAATATATATTGAAAAAAAATATATATATATTGATTTCTTTTTTTTAATATATATTCAAATTTTGTTCCCCGATTCGGATCCCATGCCCATCGAACGAAGCTTCGAAGCTTCGAAGTGTATCATTTTATTGGAGGATGTACTGACCAGCTGTCTCTCTTCCTGGTCCAGCCACTGTTTGTCTCTGAGCATGTCTTGTCTCTGTCTTCTCAACGTCTCCTCTACTCGCTCTTTCTCTCTCTCCCATGCTGGCCTCACGTCCTCCACCCTGTCCTACACACACACACACACACACACACACACACACACACACACACACACACACACACACACACACACACACACACACACACACACACACACACACATGTGTATGTACATACACATAGAAACACACATTGATAAAAATGTATGTTGAAGTCTCTAAAATACTGAAATCACAGCCAATATCAAAATAAGGCTTAAAGGTGCTATAGATAACAATAAATAATATATCCACAGAGCTTTCAGAAAGGTGAGGAATAAAAGTATTGCTGTGCGACATCTAGTGGCTGAATGTGATAGATAAACCTTCTGCAGTGTGGTAGTGACAGGGTTAACCTTATGTAGTGTGGTAGTGAAAGGGTTAACCTTATGTAGTGTGGAAGTGAAAGGGTCAACCTTCTGTAGTGTGGTAGTGAGAGGGTTAACCTTCTGTAGGGTGGTAGTGAAAGTGTTAACCTGCTGTAGTGTGGTAGTGAAAGGGTTAACCCTTTGTATTGTGGTAGTGAAAGGGTTAACCTTCTGTAGTGTGGTAGTGAAAGGGTTAAGCTTCTGTAGTGTGGTAGTGAAAGGGTTAACCCTTTGTAGTGTGGTAGTGAAAGGTTAACCTTCTGTAGTGTGGTAGTGAAAGGGTAACCTTCTGTAGTGTGGTAGTGAAAGGGTTAACGTAAGGTTATGTATATAACCTAGTTATATGAGTACTGGCTGAGTGTCCCGCTCTTAAGCCTATCGAGATATCCCTTATCTCATGTACCTACTGTACTCCACTAACGAAAAACAAATACGCCCACACCTGCCGGGTCCCGCCCCTATGGAGGCGTAGCCTATAAGACACTAGGCATGGTCACCAAACACTCTTCCTCACCAAAAAACCTGTTTCCAGGAAAAGATTCCTCAAACGGGGAATCAGGGCCGTTAAGAGCGGGACGCTCAGCCAGTACTCATATAACTAGGTTATATACATAACCTTACGTTATATTATCGTACTTGGCCATTGCGTCCCGCTCTTAAGCCTATCGAGATATGGGGTAGAGCGGACGCGAGGCCCGACAAATGCACCCCCTGAGGACCCGAAAGCCCACATCAAGGGGTTGGGGAGTCCCGTCACCCCATCCTTCCTAATGAAGGGGGGGCGCAGTCAACTCCACCCGAGTGCGAGCAAGAGGGAACTAGAACCCCTTGAACACACAGCACAGGCGGAACCACGTGTGAACCAACACACTGTGGCCCATACCCACACACTCCTGCTACCCTACCAAAGGACGGGAAGCAGGAAAGGCCACAGACCCCAGAACCGCCTGGGAGACAGAACCCCCGGTCATGTCCATGAGGTAAAACCTTACAAAGGGGCCCGGGGAGGACCATGAAGCTGCAGCACAGATGTCCTCCACCGAGGCCCCACCCAGCAGAGCGGCAGAGGAAGCCACCCCACGAGTGGAGTGCGCCCTGACGCCCCCAGGGGGATCCAGCCCGGCCAACGTGTAGCAGAGGGCAATGCCCTCGCACAACCAATGGGACAGGCGCTGTTTCGATAGTGCCTTACCGGCACGAGAACCACCGTGACAGACAAAAAGCTGATCGGTAACCCTGAGGTCCTGAGTACGGCTGAGGTAAATACCCAAAGCACGGACTGGACATGACAGGTGAAGGCCCGCATCTAACTCACTAGCGTGAGGAGGCGGATGAAACGCCTGAACCACAATATCCCTGGAGCGGAAGGAACTCCGGATATTCTTAGGCACGAAAGCAGGATTAGGCCGCAGAGTGGCACCGCAATCGGAACGAAAAGACAGGCACTCTGGACGTACCGAAAGTGCACAGAGCTCACCCACGTGTTTTTGAAGGACAACTGTCCCAACGGCACTTGCTCAAGCGGCTCAAACGGGGCCAAGGACAACCGACCAAGGACCAATTGAAGATCCCAACTCAGAGCCAAAGAGCGTTGCACCGGCTTAACGCGTCGAGCGCCAAGCAGGAAACGCTTCACAAGAGGGTGGCTGAACAAAACATCACCCTCAAATCCCTCATGATAGGAGGATATAGCTGCTGCATATACCCTCACCGTCGAAGCCGACAGTCTACCAAGGAGAGACTGGAGGTAACTAAGGACAGCATCCAGGGGGCAGGAGACTGGGTCCTGGCCCCCCGCCTTACACCACTCTTGGAACATACGCCATCTGCCCGCGTAAAACGCGACAGTGGAGGGAGCATGCGCATTCCGGATGGTATTAACCACAGAAGGGTCCATCCTCTCCAGACCTACCCTCTCACCAGCCACACCGACAGGCGTTGGCCAAACGCCGGGTAATGGAACAGCGACCCGCGTTGCTGAGAGAGGGCCGTCGCCGACCAAGGAATAACCCAAGGCGGAGCGACGAGTAGCTGGATCAAGACCGGAAACCACACTGCCGTGCCCCGGTCCGGCGCGACCAGGATCACCGTCCTGCGCTCCCTCCGTATCCGCTCCAACAGCTGACTCAACAGCTGTACAGGAGGAAAGGCGTACAGAAGACCAGGCGGCCATGGAAAGATCGAGAAGGCATCCACCCCCAAGGGGGGATGATCTGCTCGACTGACCGAGAACCACAAGGGGCACTTGTGAGAGCGTCGGCTCGCAAACAGATCTATCGAGGCCTCCCCGAAACGATCCCAGATCTGTCTGACTATGTCGGGGCGGAGTTCCCACTCGTCGTAACGAGGACCGCCCCGAGACATCATATCCGCGCCCACATTCTCTGCACCAGGGATGTGGAGCGCTCTCAGACTGCGCAGCCTGCGAGATGCCCATAGCCAAAGTTTGACCGCCGCCCGGTGCAGGCGGATGGAACGAGTCCCACCCTGCCTGTTGATATACGCCGCTGCCGTCATACTGTCTGTCCTACCACCAGGTGGTCGAACCGTTTGAGGACCAGGAGGACCGCCTTCAATTCCAACACATTGATGTGCGGGGTAGACGGGCCAGCACAAACCTTCGTCCAGCTGCCCCCCACTGCGTGGGTCCGACACGTCCCTCCCCAACCCGTGAGAGAGGCGTCGGTGAAGACCGTGACGTGTGAGCGCCTGCTGCCCATGGGGACCCCAATGGTGAGGATAGCCAGCCTCCTCCAATGGGCGAGATCTCCCCATATCGACAAAGGAACCGTCAACCGTTTCCATTTGTCCCTCACCGGATCTATTCCCATAGAGAAAAACCACCTCTGTATCCTCCTCAGGAAGAGGAGGCCAAGAGGAACCACCGTGTGAGCAGATGCCATCATACCGAGCAGGCGCATCACTTGCAGCGCCGTGACCGTCCCTCCCAGACAGAAACCCCCGAGCGCGCGAAGGATAGACACCCGCCGCTGCTCCGAGAGGGTTACAATCATGGGCCTTGACCTCAACGTCAAGCCCAAGTACTCCACCTGTTGACTGGGAATAGGCGTGCTCTTCTTCCAGTTCACAGCAAAACCCAGCCTGGTGAGGAATTCCACCACCAGCCTGGTATGAGACCTGGCAACCTCCTCCGAACGACTGAGGAGCAGAATGTCGTCGAGATAGAACAGAACCCGTATACCCCGACGACGTAGAGGCTCCAGCGCAGTCGCTACGCACGTGGTGAATGTGCGGGGAGCCAGAGAATAGCCGAACGGCAACCTCTGGTACTCGTACGCTACGCCCTGAAACAGGAACCGCAGGAACTTCCTGTGAGGAGGGAAAATCGGGATGTGGAAATACGCATCCTTCAGGTCTATGGAGGTGAACCAGTCTCCCCTTCTGACAGCAAGCAGAAGGAGTTTGACGGTCAACATCTTGAACGGTCTCGCTACAATCAACCGATTGAACGCGGACAGATCCAGTATAGGTCTGACCCCCCCCTTTTTCTTGGGCACCAGAAAATAACGGGAGTAGACGCCTGACATCGCGTCCTCTCTCGGGACCACGACTACGGCCCGCTTCGCCAACAGAGATCGGATCTCGTCGGCCAGGGCTGTCACTGCTTCTGACCCTGACAATAGGGTCGGCACCAGACCTGAGAACGGAGGTTGGGGTTGCGCGAACTGCAACACAAGCCCCTCTGTCAACGTTCTCTCTATCCACACCCCCAAACGGCATTCTTGTCGCCATATGTGACAATAATCCCACAGCGCACCCGCCGTCAACTGATGCTGGGCCGCAAGGAACAGTAGATAGTTGGCCCGGTCCCTCCCGCTGTGCAACGCACCCAAGGGGGGACCCCGACAGAAAGGGCCGGTTTGATACGGGAGAAGCTGTCATCAAACTGGTTGACACACCCCCCCCCCCCTGAACACCCCTCTAGCGCATGCTGAGGAGTTGTTCCACAGCTAGACACGCAAGGCATGAGAGTCCCATGGGCTCCTACACGCCGAAGCCCTGCAGTGATATTGCTATCACTAAATCACGCTCGCCTCTTCTTTGCAGACCACTGCCGCTCTCACGGGAGTGGGAGGCATCAGCGCGATACCCCGCCTGGCGAAGGCGAAGCCGGGGTAACCCTTGCTGTGCATTCAACAGAAGAGGCCTCGAGTCCCCCTGCTGACCACTGTAGCTAGTGGCAGCCGTAACACCAGACTCCCCCATCACACACCGTGTGGTGCAGGAGCCATGCGACAGCACAACATTCTCACGGACAGACCCAGGCTCAGCCATTAACTGGGTGTCAGCCCCTGTCCCCATGAGAAGTGAAGAATGGGGCCGCATGCGCTTCAACGAAGGTTCGCGGCCCGCAGCCAAAGGAAAGCGATCAGAGCCCCGCTTCCGTGGGTAACAGAGAGAGGGTTGAACGGGGAGCGGGCTGCTCGCGGCAGAATGACAACGGCTTGTTTTATCCAAGCCGCATACACCCAAAATGGCTGATCCCTCCTTGTGGATCCCTGTTGACTCTCCGACCAGGGCACCACTGGCGGGGGAAACATGGCCGCCTGTCGAGGACGTCGACACAGTCGTTGACAAGGCCGTGCTCCCACCTCTGGCTGCACAGCGTGAGGCGGTGTGGGACCCAGATCAACAACCGCCTGCGCCTCAACAGAATGACCAAAAAGACTTTCCGTGGAAAAAGGAGTCGTGAGGAGAGAAAACCAAGAGGAGAGTGCTCCAACCAAACATGCCTAACAACAAACGTTGATAGCATCCTAATCCTCCCCGCAGTTATAGCTTGCGACTGAGTCTGTTATGGTTTGTAACCGACCTCAAACGCAACGGCACAGACAGGAAGTTCAGAGTTAGCCAAATGCTAGGGCGTATTTATTTACAGAGTCAAAAGATGGATAAGGTACAGTAATCAAACAAACGGGGAGACTGCCTCCGGCAGAGTCATCAGCCGCTCTGCAGAATCCTCCTGGCGACAGTGGTGGGAATCTGGCATATGATGTTGTAGCGTCTCTGCAGATACTCCCAGCTCTTCCTCGAGGTGGGAAACGGAGAAAGAGAGAGGTATCAGTGTTCTCTCCAACACACAATTAGCAGAGTCAGTGCAAACAAAAGATGTCTTCAGTGCTTCTTCTATAACACACAATCCGGCTGAGTCCAGTGCAAACAAAATTATATCTTCAGTGCTTCTTCAATAACACACAATCAGAATTATCCAGAGCAAACAAAATTATCTCTTCAGTGTTTCTTCAATAACACACAATCAGAACTATCCAGAGCAAACAAAATGATATCTTCTGTGTTTCTTCAATAACACACAATCCAAATTATCCAGAGGGGTTTGGTTCCACTCACCCAAGCGCAACACGTAACGGGTAACAAGGCGCAGCTCCAAACAGTTCTCCACAGAAAGGTCCTGGAAAGAATATAGATCAGGAAACGGCAACGGGAAAAAAGCAGGCAAAGCAGTAGTATTCTAGAACGACCCGACAACGATACAAGGACGGTCCTGGTATATAAAGCCCTCTGGGGCGCTGATTAGCACACACATCAGGTGCGTGATGGTAATTGATACTTAACCTAGAAGTGTGCGTTAGGCAACGGACCAATCATCACAGCACCCCAAGAAGCGTGTGGCGGGGAAAGAACCAATCCTCACAGTACCCCCCCCTCCACGGGAGCCACCCGGCGACCCACTCGGCCCCGGCCTGCCCGGATGGGACCGAAGGAAGCCGGCGATCAGGGGCACTGGAGAGGGGGACAGAGACAGAGGCCCGGAGAGGGGGACCGGAGACGGGGACAGAGGACCGGTGAGGGAGGCTGGAGACGGGGACAGGGACCCGGTGAGGGGGGCCGGAGACGGAGACAGAGACCCGGAGAGGGGGCTAGAGACAGGGACACAAGGGGAACCCCGGGGCGAAGGACTGGACGCCGCCTGAAGACACTGGGCATGACAGGAGGGGCTCCACCCCCTGATGGTGCCGGAGGACCAGGTGATGTGGGGCTCATGCAGCGCGAGCCAAGGCCTGCCCAGGACCACAGGGACAAGAGGAGAGCTGGCGATGAAAAACTGGAGTCTCTCAACGTGGTTACCAGCAATGGTGAGAAGGACTGGACAGGTGCGTTGAGTCATGTCAGCCAGGCGGCGATTATCCAGCGCGAAGACCTCCAAGGGCCTCTCGAGGTCCTCAAGTGGAATGTTGGCCCGGGTGGCAAACTCAATGTCCAGGAAACTCCCATCAGCACCAGAGTCAATGAGTGCACCCACCGTCGCCCGCTGGTCCGCCCAGGCTAGGGTGACGTTCGTCAGACGGTTAGGTGGTGCACGGGTGGGGGAACAGGAAAAACGGCTCACCAGGATCTCCCGGGGTCCCGGCGAGCCTGGTCTTCTTGGCCGGGTATGGCAATTGGAGACACGGTGTCCATCCCGGCCGCAGTAGAGGCAAAGGCCGGACCTGAGCCTGGACTCCCGTTCGGCCGGACTAAGGTGGGTGCGTCCCAGCTGCATGGGTTCCTCCTCGGTCACAGCTCGGGAGGGAAAAACCCCACCAGTCACGGAGGGGGCAGGACGGTCAGCACTGTAGAGGCGGCTGCCGGGAAGGGAAGCCCCTGAGCGGAGGTCGATGGCACAGTCGTAAGGCCGGTGAGGCGGAAGGGCCTGAGCCCGGGACTTACTGAAAACCTCCTCGAGGTCGTGGTACTCGGCGGGTACGTCTGGGGGTCCCAGTCGTGCTCGCTCACGCCTTCTCTCCCGGAGGCGTCCGTCGATGCGGATAGCGAGGCTGATCAGGCCCTCGAGAGAATCGGGCTCCTCTTGGGTCGCGAGCTGGTCCCTTACTGCATCGTTGAGCCCCCTCAGGAGGTGAGATGAAGCGCTTGATCGTTCCAACCGCTCTCCGTTGCGGCCAGTCTGAACTCCAGCGCGTAGTCTCTGACACTGTCACTGTCCTGCCGGAAGGTGCCCAACCGAGCTCCTAGGTCCTGGCCACGGGCTGGGTGGTGGAAAACCCTGCGGAGCTCTGCCACGAAGTCTGGGTAGGAAAAACAGAAATCAGCCCCCATTGCCCAGGAGGCAGTAACCCACTGTGCTGCTCGGCCCGTGAGCAGGTTAGTCATGTAGGCTACTCGAGATCCCTCTGACAAAAAACGGCTGGGTTGATGAAGGAAGACCAACTCACACTGCATGATGAATGTGGCACAATCCTCGAAGTTACCCTCGAACAGACGTGGTTCGGAGAGACGGGGCTCCCGAGGTGCGAGGTCTGCCGCGGGTGGTGAGCTGGCTGAGACTCCTGGGACGGGTGGGGTTAAAAGCAGAGTGTTTGATGATGTACGGAGAGCCTGAAGCTGGTGCAGAACAACAGCCTGCTGATACCCCTGGGTAGTCTGCTGGGTGGCCAGAGTGTCAATGGCATCCAGAATAAGCTGGACCTCGGCCCGGAGGTCCTGTAAAGCAGCCGCAGCCGCACCCAACTGTTGGGTGTGGTCGTTGACCAACTCGATCTGGACCGCCAACGCTGCCCTGACCCTGTCTGTGTCGGCTGAGGTCGTCAGGGTCGGGTCGTAATGTTATGGTTTGTAACCGACCTCAAACGCAACGGCACAGACAGGAAGTTCAGATTTAGCCAAATGCTAGGGCGTATTTATTTACAGAGTCAAAAGATGGATAAGGTACAGTAATCAAACAAACGGGGAGACTGCCTCCGGCAGAGTCATCAGCCGCTCTGTAGAATCCTCCTGGCGACAGTGGTGGGAATCTGGCATATGATGTTGTAGCGGCTCTGCAGATACTCCCAGCTCTTCCTCGAGGTGGGAAACGGAGAAAGAGAGAGGTATCAGTGTTCTCTCCAACACACAATTAGTAGAGTCAGTGCAAACAGAAGATGTCTTCAGTGCTTCTTCTATAACACACAATCCGGCTGAGTCCAGTGCAAACAAAATTATATCTTCAGTGCTTCTTCAATAACACAAAATCAGAACTATCCAGAGCAAACAAAATGATATATTCTGTGTTTCTTCAATAACACACAATCCAAATTATCCAGAGGGGTTTGGTTCCACTCACCCAAGCGCAACGCGTAACGGGTAACAAGGCGCAGCTCCAAACAGTTCTCCACAGAAAGGTCCTGGAGAGAATATAGACCAGGAAACAGCAACGGGAAAAAAGCAGGCAAAGCAGTAGTATTCCAGAACGACCCGACAACGATACAAGGACGGTCCTGGTATATAAAGCCCTCTGGGGCGCTGATTAGCACACACATCAGGTGCGTGATGGTAATTGATACTTAACCTAGAAGTGTGCGTTAGGCAACGGACCAATCATCACAGCACCCCAAGAAGCGTGTGGCGGGGAAAGAACCAATCCTCACAGAGTCAAGATCTCTATAACACCACAAACATGCAACATGTTTACAATGTCGGCTGGACCCATAGCCCCACTACCCGACGCCAATGTGGATAGGAAACTAGCCAGCTGAGCCATAACACTGGCCGCCGCTACAAACTAGGGCTGGGCGATATATCGAGTATACTTGATGTATCGCGGCTTGTTCTACGTGAGATGTAGTAAATTACTATATCGTGAACATCGAGTATATGTTGTCACGTCGCGGCTGATATGAGACTTGCTTTAGTGCAGATCGTTCCTCTCATTTCATTATAGACAGACCAGCGCGGACCTTAAATTACATGCAATTGTAATTTCATTACACAGACCAGCGCGGAGCTTCAATGACATGCAATGGGCTAACGTTAGCTGATAAGTTAAACCATAATAGGCTAAGCTAACTAGCGTTAGCTCTTAGCTGCTAGCTCTTAGCTGCTAGCGTTAGCTCAAAGCGGACTCCACGACACTAGTTCCATTAGTGAGAAAAGGGGGTGGGTTATATTGACGACGCTTGACAACAGAGGTTTAAAGATAACTTCATATTTATTGGTTATTCGTTTCTTTCATCCCGTTTCAATCTCCGTGTGTTCAACTTCCTGTTTACATTCGAGTGTGACATCATCGCCTACGGCAGCTTATACGCTCAAAACGCAAACGCGTTCTCTCTCTCTCTCTCTCTCTCCCCCTTCTCTCCCTCTCTCCCCCTTCTCTCCCTCTCTCTCTATCCTTCAACTCCACTCCTTCTCTGTCTTCCTTTTTTCTCTTTCTCTTTGGACCTGAGATGTTAGGTTATCTCAGTATTCAGTAGGCATTGATGTAATGTCTGTAGATGACATGTGTCAACAAATGTACATGTCTGTTTGAATTTATGCTGTGCCGTTGTTACTGTAAAAAATGTAATGATTGTGATGTTGTTATTATTATTAATGAGACGATGAGCTGTATGTGTGTGTTGCTGGAATTTCCCCAAGGGGATTAATAAAGGAATATCTTATCTTATCTTATCTTAATACCTGAAATATTCTAAAATCATTAAGTCTGCTATAAGCCATTATCCCTTTGTAAGGCTTTGTGTGTGATTATTATTTTCTCACAGTAGTGTATATATATATATATATATATATATATATGTGTGTGTGTTTGGCTAAAGTGGATAGAAAACACAGTACTGTGCAAAAGTCTTTGGCACCCAATAGTTTTTATATAAATTGTCTTAGATGTAAATACATTTTTTTATTAGTGTGTTAGTAGACTACTCTTAGTACATTTTCATTTAATTATTTTTTAAAGCATCTTCATGGTTTAATAATGGAAACATATTTTGCAGGGACTTATTATAATCATCATATTGGCATGACTGTATGCATCAAAGGGTTAAATCAAGCATTTTTAAGTGCTTTAGAGGAAATGTCAAAATATCGCGATATATATCGTGTATCGTGATATGGCCAAAAAATATCGCGATATCATTTAGAGGCCATATCGCCCAGCCCTACTACAAACCATCCTGCAGCAGTATACCACTCATCCGTCCATACTGCCACCCTCCGAGCCGATTCGCTCTCAAGCATCGGCCGGGTGGGACATCGTTCATCCCCGCCGGGACACAGGATCAAAGCTACCTGGCTACGCAGCCACGGTACACTCGGCCTGCACCCTGTTGTTAGCCCCTTTACCCGTAAAAAAGGTAAATAAGACTCAGCGAAACCCCCCACATTAGCAACCGACTGACCTTCATCAATGAACCGGGCAAGAGGAGGGAAAAGCGACAACGTCCCTCGGCGGGGAGTATTAGAACAACGACCCATTTCAGCATCAACATTAGCATTAGCATTAGCATTAGTAGCATTAGTGTAAGCAGCATGCTCCAGGATAGCCAGAAAAACGTCCACTGCAGTGGAACGTTCACCAAGCCACCCCGGCCCTGCCGCCGAAACACACTTCACAGCAACACCAACATCAATGCCTGATGACACAGGACCTACCTGTGTACAAGCTGGCCCGATAGCCAAACCTTGTACGCTGCCCCTTGGTCTGCTGCCATCAGACGAGGAAACATCAACATAGGCCCGACGTGTCGCTAAAACATACCCCGAAGATTCCAGGGGTAAACAAACCTCCGGTAAGCTTTCAACATTACGCAATTTCTCAAATCTTTTCATAACAACTAGTTACATAAGGCGCACTGCGACCGTTATGCTGGAAACGAAATAGAGGAAGAGTGTTTGGTGACCATGCCTAGTGTCTTATAGGCTACGCCTCCATAGGGGCGGGACCCGGCAGGTGTGGGCGTATTTGTTTTTCGTTAGTGGAGTACAGTAGGTATGAGATAAGGGATATCTCGATAGGCTTAAGAGCGGGACGCGATGGCCAAGTACGATAATATAACCTTATGTAGTGTGGCAGTGAAAGGGTTAACCTTCTGTAGTGTGGTAGTGAAAGGTTAACCTTCTGTAGTGTGGTAGTGAAAGGGTTAACCTTCTGTAGTGTGGTAATGAAAGGTTAACCTTCTGTAGTGTGGTAATGAAAGGGTTAACCTTCTGTAGTGTGGTAGTGAAAGGGTTAACCTACTGTAGTGCGGTAGTGAAAGGTTAACCTTCTGAAGTGTGGTAGTGAAAAGGTTAACCTTCTGTAGTGTGGTAGTGAAAGGGTTAACCTTCTGTAGTGTGGTAGTGAAAGGTTAACCTTCTGTAGTGTCGTAGTGAAAGGTTAACCTTCTGTAGTGTGGTAGTGAAAGGTTAACCTTCTGTAGCGTGGTAGTGAAAGGTTAACCTTCTCTAGTGTGGTAGTGAAAGGGTTAACCTTCTGTAGTGTGGCAGTGAAAGGGTTAAACATCTCATGTCTGTAGTGAACATGTGAATATGAAGTGATTATTAACACTGTGTGCTTGGAGTGAATGGAAGAACTTTCTCAAAGACATTGCAAACTCCCACACTCACTTTTCACAAGCAATGTCTTTGAAAAAGTAGTGAACATGTGACCTGCAGTGCTGACAGACTGGGGGTTCCGTGTCTTACTATGAGGCTCGGCCGTCGTGGCGACAGGGGGAGGGACCTGCTGGTGTCATAGGCGGCAGGCGGGTTGGCGAGGGTGGGTGAGCTGGTGCACAGATACCCAGGCAGCTGTAGTGCACACACACACACACACACACACACACACACACACACACACACACACACACACACACACACACAGAGTGAGCGCTAACGCTCTGACCACCAGTGTTAATTTTGTCAGCTATTTTAATTTTTGTTTAGTCTCGCCACTCAGTTACAGCCTCATAAGGGCCCCCGTCCACCTAGCGCATATTTCTCCGTGAAACATGCTGGGAGTGCGCCGGCAGCGCTGGCATGCAGCGCATCTTGTAGATGACAGAGAGAAATCTACAGCCATGCCGCGGTTTTGCACATATTATAGCATATTTGAATAACTTTATTGTATATTAATTATATATATAGTTATTGCCTGACACCACAGTTCGCCCTTTGCTTTTTATTAGCTTTTTAGTAGTGTATTCGTGTAGTTATTATTATTAGTTTTGTCGCGAATCTCAATGGTCTGTGTGGAGACAGCCAGACAGGCAGGCAGCTCCGGTGTCAGGTTACAAACAGAGTGGTAGATGAATGGCTGTGATTGGTTGTTTGAATATGCGCTCAGCGCATCGCTCTGAAAGTTCAGAAAGTTTCAACTTTCGTCCGCACAAAAACGCTGAGAAAAGACGCCGAAGGCAGCGCACTTCCTAGAGGCGGCCGCATGCGGCCGCATGCGCTCCCTCCCCATTGTAATACATTGAAAACAGACGCGTGCGGTCCTAAATATGCGCTAGGTGGACGCGGGCCCTAAGTTGACGTGAGCCTTTTCTAAACAAAAACAAGCTAACGTTAGTGCTACAGTAGCTGGTTAGACTTGTGTAAGCTATTTAATGTGTTCTATTGTGGTGGATCAACATAATTCACCCACGGAACTATGTGTTGGGGATAAGGGTTCCGTACGGACAATATTGTTTGTCACTGTCTTATTACTACATTATTATTACATTTTATTATCAGTATATTTTATTATCAGTACATTGTATTATTTTTATTATCAGTACATTTATAATTGTCTTATTATTACATTTTATTATCAGTATATTTTATTATCAGTACATTTAATAATTTTTATTATCAGTATTCAGTACAATTTATAATTTTATTATAAGATTTTATTATCAGTAAAAAAAAATTATTATCAGTAGATTTTCATGTTGACTTTTTTCAGATTTTCTTTCTTTTCTTTGGCGTTAAACGCTTTTAATATCAGGAAAATGCAGAGAATCTAGGACATTCTTGTAATACAACTTCATTTTGGGCGGAATTCCACATAAAGGCCAAAATACTGGCTCCAGATTGGCATCTGTATTTCAGATTAACTACTTTATCCAGGAAGAGAAACAATGGATTTCTTTGGACGTGGAATTAAATGATTTTCACTTATATACAGGGTATCTGCAGGTTTAGCCCAGTCAGATTTAAGGCTTTTTAAGACTTTTTAATGCCAGAATTAAATGTAATACCAATTTCACAATAACAAAATGGCAAAAATCACGCAATGACACCAATTAGTTTAAGTTTAGGGACACATTGGTCCAAAGATGTTTATTAAAACATAACTTGGAAACTTAAAAAAAACTTGAACTTAAAGGAGTAACTGGATTGGATGAATTTCAACAAAGGGGTGACAAACATAAATAGGAAATATAGCTATACAGTACTGTTACCCAGAGATCCTAACATATATATATATATATATATATATATATATATATATATATATATATATATATATATATATATATATATATATATATATATATATATATATATATATATATATACATATATATATACATATGATGGGGGAGACTGTGCATTAGGAGGGGGTGGGTGGGTGGGAGACAAAAAAATACATACGGTGGGGTGAACCACTCATCGAACATCAACACAAACGTGTCCTTGTTTACATCCGTGAATAGATTATTTTGGATGTAAGAGGCCAATCCAAACCTGGCTATGTAGGACGTTTTGTCTTTGCCGCATGTTAATGTCTTAGCGATTTCCGAGTCAGGGAACATACTGTAGCACGGAATACCTCTCCTAGTCCCTCATTGCCAGTGTAGGACTGGTGCTTTGCGACAGTAGAACCCACAGTACCTCAGCTTCAAGCGTTGGCGTGGAGCCGGATGTTATCCGGACAGGTGCAGATGTAATAATAATTGGTGTCGCTGGTGGCTACCTGAGATGGCGCAGTTGATGTGTGGAGGCAGGGGCCGAAAAGAAATGCGAAATTGTAGTTGTTTTCAGGCGGGTTTTTGCAGAGGTAATATGCTTAGCGCACTGCATGTGCACCTCGACTGCTTTCATTCCCATCTTCCCGAGTTTAAAATCCTTTTTGCAGAGTTTGCAGCGGGCCTCGTAATTATCTTTCACTGGGACCAACCATGGTGCAAACAGTGGGTTATCGAGCCAGTTCTCATTAAATGTGCACTTTCCCATATTAATTAACGAGTGCAAATACAAATGCTAAACTAAACTAAATGTAGCGTTAGCGTTATCGCTTCGCCTTGATAACGTTACCTCCGTTGCTGAAATAGTTCCCGACAAACATACCTCGGTTGGTTCCGCCCCATTCCGCGGTAAATAAAAAGTCTGACTTTATCTCCCCCGTTAACCGTTTTTCCCCAGATTTCATAATGAAACATAAGATGACATGGCATTTTATCTTTCCTGTCTATGGCATTTTTTAAGACCTCTGAAAGATTTGAAGACAAATTAAGGCCTTAATAGTTGATAAACAAATGTAAGACTTTTTAAGACTTTTTAAGGATCCGCAGGGGACCCTGTATATACCTGATGTCAGAAAAGAGGAGAAAAAAGTCTCACAGACTCAACAACCAGGTTGTACAATAAGGTTGGAAGACAGAGAGAGAGAGAGATATAGAGAGAAAGAGAGAGACAGAGACAGAAAGAGAGACAGAGAGAGAGAGAGACAGAGAGGCAGAGAGAGAAAGAGAGAGACAGAAAAAGAGACAGAGAGATAGACAGAAAGAGAGAGACAGAGACATAGATAGAGAGACAGCAATGAAGACAGAAAGATCTATACATATACAGTATATATATATAGAGAGAGAGAGGGAGAGGGAGATAGAAGGAGAGGGACAGAGGGAAGGGAATAGAGAGAGGGAGAGAGAGAGTACCTGTACTTGCAAACCTGGACGAAGAAGGGTGCTGCCACGTGATCTGGATGGCTGAGAAAGAGAGAGAGAGAGAGAGAGAGAGGGGGGGGGGGGGAGAAAGAGAGAGGAGAGGGAGAGGGGGGAGAGAGAGGGAGAGATGAGAGCGAGAGAGGGAGGGAGAAAAAGAGGAGCGGGAGAGAGAGAGGGAGGGAGAGAGGAGAGGGAGAGAGAGAAAGAGAGGGGGGGGGAAAGATAGAGGAGAGGGAGAGGGGGGGAGAGAGAGGGAGAGATGAGAGGGAGAGAGGGAGAAAGAGAGGAGCGGGAGAGAGAGAGGGAGGGAGAGAGAGGAGAGGGTTGAGAGAGAAAGAGAGAGGGAGGGAGAAAGAGGAGCAAGAGAGAGAGGGAGAGGTGGGGGAGCAATAGGGCTGAGCCCAAACGTTTGGACCTTTGTTCGTTACGTTGGCATTCAAATCTTAATTAATGGGTTCGAACCTCCACTTTTAAAATTTTCGTTTTTTAATTGTACACAAAAAATTTGTATCAGAATGTCATATATATCAGAATATAATAATAAATAATAACTTTATTTGTATAGCACTTTTCATACAGAGGTTGCAGTTCAAAGTGCTTCACAACAGTAAAAAATACAGGCATAAGCGAGCATAAAAAAGATAGACAGGTAGCAAGGTATGGTAAATCACAGTGTTTCACATTAGGATCTAGCATCCCAATAGGCTCTCTGTTTACAGTTTCATTCAGTAATACAAATAATAAAAATAGTTTAAAATGATTCAGTTTAAAAATAGTCAAAAAATTATAAAATAGAACGGACATACAACAGGGTATTTAACATACAACAGAGCAGTGCATCAGTAAGAAGTAAAACGTGTGATAAGAGGAGGACCTTTGAGGAGGACCTTTAAGAAAGTGAATATCAGGAAGGCAGCAGGACCGGACGGCATCCCCGGCCGCGTCCTAAAAGTCTGTGCCGACCAACTGGCCCCGGTATTCACTGACATATTTAACCTGTCCTTGGAACAGGCTGTCATCCCCACCTGTCTGAAGAAGTCCACTATTATCCCTGTACCCAAACAATCCAAGCCTGCTTGCCTCCCTGTAGCTCTCACCTCCATAGCCATGAAGTGCTTTGAGAAGCTAGTAAAGGGCTACATATGCTCCTCCCTCCCCATCAACCTGGACCCCCTGCAATTTGCATACCGCCCCAACAGGTCCACGGAGGACGCCATAGCCCATGTGCTGCACACAGCAGCATCACACCTGGACAAGAGGCAGGGGAACTATGTGAGAATGCTGTTCATCGACTACAGCTCAGCATTCAATACCATAGTCCCCTCCAAAGTCATAGCCAAGCTCAGGGACCTGGGCTTGAACTATGACCTCTGCCAGTGGGTCTTGGACTTCCTGACGGGCAGACCCCAGGTGGTGAGAGCAGGCAACTGCACCTCCTCATCCATCACTCTCAACATAGGGGCCCCCCAGGGCTGTGTTCTGAGTCCCCTCCTCTACTCCCTTACCTGTACACACATGACTGTGTGGCACAGCGGAACAACAACACAATCATCAAATTTGCTGACAACACAGTAGTGGTGGGCCTGATCTCTGCAAACGACGAGAGGGCCTACCTGGAAGATGTCAAGGTCCTAGCGGGATGGTGTCAAGAGAATAGCCTCTCCCTGAACGTCAGCAAAACAAAGGAGATGATTGTGGACTTTAGAAGGTCGGGGGTCAGGGACTACAGCCCCCTCAGCATCGACGGGGCACCGGTTGAGAGAGTGAACAGTTTTAAGTACCTCGGAGTCCACATATCCGAGGACTTGACATGGACCACACACATTGACAGTGTTGTGAAGAAGGCACGACAACGCCTCTACTTCCTCAGCGCCTAAGGAAGTTCCAAGTCAGTCAGAAGATCCTTAAGAACTTCTACTCATGTACAATAGAGAGCATCCTGACTGGCAATATCACCTCCTGGTTTGGGAATAGCACCGCACAAGACCGTAGCAGACTACAGAGAGTGGCCCGTTCAGCCGAACGCACAATTGGAGGGTGGCTTCCCACTCTCCAGAACATTTACAACAAGCGGTGCATGGGTAAGGCTAAGAGAATTATCAAAGACTCCAGCCACCCAAACAACTGCCTCTTTGAACTGCTGCGGTCAGGCAAGCGATACCGGAGTCTCATAGCAAGCACAGAAAGACTCCGAAGAAGCTTCTATCCCCAGGCCATCAGGATGCTCAACGAACAATAACACTATGTAACAACCATCAAATGCACTCACAGCACACACATCCACACGCACACACTCACTTTAAACAAACAACTCACTGAAGCACCCACTTACACACTTTAGAACACCTAAACACACTTTATATTTATTGTAAAGAATTTGCACTACAACCAATACCTCAATACACCTTACTGTAAATTGTACCTAAATTGTACCTCATCCCATTTCTGCTTTGCACTATATAGTATATTGTATAGTAGTATATTGTATAGTATATTGTATGGTAACTCAGTTACTTCTACTCTGCATTGAACATTGTACATATGTACATACTGAACACTTGTGCCTACGTACGTGACTTCTATTTTATACTTGCTATACTTATTTTATTTTATACTTATCTATCTTGTCTAGCACAGTCTCTGGAGCGTAACAGAAAGAAGCATTTTGTATAAAAGTATTCTGTACTTCTGTATGACAACTAATAAAGAAACTTGAACTTGAAACTTGAAGATAGTTCTCTTAAAATTACAGTGCATATAAAATTAGCATAGAACCGACACATCAATTTGATAGGCAGTGTATAAAAGTAAGCACGGTAAGAATAGTGCAGGTAAGTACAATTTGTGTCAGGATGTCCCTGATGTTTCATTGAAATGCCTGAGCAAAGAGATAGGTTTTAAGCTGTCTTTTGAAGATGTCTAGCGAGTTGGATTCCCTGATGTTTTGGGGTAGTTTGTTCCACAGTTTTGGGGCATAGTTGATAAAGGCTGCATTACCGTTCCTCTTTTAACTGTTTCTGGGAGCCTCTAGTAGTCCAGCAGATGATGATCGCAGTGTTCTTGCTGGCGTGTAATTTATTAGAGTGTTGGCGATGTAGCTAGGTCCCTGTCCATTTAGAGCTTTGTATGTAAGGAGAAGGACCATAAAGTTAATTCTAAATGTTACAGGAAGCCAGTGTGAAGCAGCTAAGACTGGACTAATGTGCTCTCTCCTTTTGGTTCTAGTTAGCAGTCGGGCTGCAGAGTTTTGGATTAGCTGAAGCCTCTCTGTGGTTTTCTTAGGGAGACCTGTGAAAAGTGCATTACAGTAGTCTAACCGGCTAGATATGAATGCATGAATTAGCTTCTCAGCATCGTTCTGATTAATAAATGGTCATACTTTTGCTATATTTCTGAGATGGAAGAACGATGTTTTCGTCACTTTGCTAATATGAGAATTGAAGTTCAGTTCTGAATCTATGATAACCCTGAGACTAGTGACCTCATATTTGATCCAAGGGGTTAGTCCTCCCAGGTTCTTTATTAACGTTTCTTTTTTAGTTTTGGGGCCGGTAATTAGAATTTCAGTTTTGTTCTCGTTTAGTTTCAGGAAGTTCTTACTCATCCATTTATTTATTGCCAGTAAGCAGTCTGTAATGGAGCTAATCGCTGTATCATTTGGTTCAGCAGATATGTACAGTTGTGTATCATCCGCATAGCTATGGAAATCTACATTATGTTCTCTGATGATATCACCCAGCGGTAACATGTAAAGGGAGAAGAGTAAAGGACCTAAGCAACTCCCTTGTGCAACTCCATAGTTGTTGTCGTATATATCAGACATGTGATCTCCTAGTTTAACATAGAATTTCCTCCCTCTGATGTATGTTTTAAACCAGCCTAGCACATGTTCTGAGAAACCGACAAGGTTTTCAAGACAATCGATTAGAATATCGTGATCGATTGTATCAAATGCTGCACTGAGATCTAGCAGGATAAGGATGGAGATCTTATTCTCGTCAGAGTTTAGCCTGAGGTCACTGATTATTTTGGTGAGGGCAGTTTCAGTGCTATGATATTTTCTGAATCCTGACTGAAATTCTTCTAAGATGTTGTTTTCTTCAAGAAAGGAATTTATTTGAACTGAAACTATCTTTTCAAGTACTTTACTAATGAATGGTAGGTTGGATATTGGACGATAATTTGTCTTTACATTACTATCCAAGTTAGGTTTTTTTAGTAATGGCTTTACAACTGCTGTTTTAAAGGCATCTGGGAAAATACCAGTTCTAAGGGAAGTGTTTTCTAGCACAGGGCTTGAAACACTATTAAACACCTGTTTGAAGAAAGCTGTAGGTATAGGGTCAATGTCTGAGGTGGAGGAGTTACATTCTGAGACAGTTTTGCAGAGTACATCTAATGTGATGCATGTGAATCTTCTCATGGTTACATTGCGCGGTTTGCTGCAATCAGCTTTATTTCCATCATGAGTAATGCTGGCCCTGATCAAGGTTATTTTGTTGTTAAAGAATAGTGCAAGTTCATCACACTTAACCGTTGATGACTGAGGAGGTGTAGGGGCAGTGTTGAGTAGTAGATTAATAGTGGAAAAAAGGATTCTGGAGTTTCCAGCGTTTTCTGTAATGATTTTAGAGAAGTAGTCTTTCCTTGCTAAGCGGATGGTTTTATTATAAGCAGTTAAATCATCTTTGTATATATCACAGCATATGGTGGTTTATGTTTTTCTCCATTTTCGCTCTGCTGCATGACATTTCCTTTTTCTTTGTTGACCGCATTATAGTTCAACCAGGGCGAGGCTCTGGTTTTCTTCTTTTTCGTTTTTAGTGGGGCGACAGAATTTAATACAGATGACAGTGCATCATTGAGATTTTCTACCATTTCATTTAGAGAGCTGTCATGATTGTGTGGTTCATGTAGTCTGATAAGATTAATGAACTTTGATTCAGCCTTGTTCCATTTAGGATCACCTTATCATATCCGGTAACACATAGTGAAATCAGTTCAGAGAGCTCCTGTATAAATATTGGTGAGTGTCTAGGCGGGCGGTATATTGTGACGATAATGGTTGATTCTGTTTTGAGCTCAATGGCAAGATATTCCATCACTAGGAACTCGCCTAGTTCTGTGATTCTAAACAAGCGTTTTGAGGAGAAAATTGCTGCAACCCCCCCCCCCCCCCCCCCCCTTCTATTTTTTCTGGGTATTTGATGAAAATTATAGTCTGGTGGACAAGCCTCTATCATTATTGATGTAGCTGTGTCATTATTGAGCCATGTCTCTACTAGGCAGATGCAATCTAAGTTATTTTCTTTAATCAGATAATTTACTAAAAAAAAAATATTATTCAGTGATCTGACATTTAGGAGGTCTAATTTTATTTGTTGGACTTCTTTAGAGGATATCACAGTAGGCCTACTATGTTGTGTTTACAATAATTCGAAAGTCACGCGCGAACACAGGTCACAACAACACAGTCTAGTCAGTGAGATGAGGAGGGGTCACCGTCATATCAGGAAAGAGAGTTGAGTGACTCAGACACACCCGTCATAATACATAATTCATAATACAACGTTTCCGAATGGACGTTTGTATTAAACCAAGTGTATGCAGTGATGCTGATGCTGATGCTTTCCCAGCAGAACACAAGTTACTTAACGTTACACAGGTATGTTATGCACGTTAATTAAGCTATGCAGAGCGCAGCCCTTTAGCTTGCTAACATTAAGATAGCAGGAGCCGTCGGCCAACAAAGATGTTGTTTCAACAAATGGATTATCATCCAAACGTTATTGAAGCCTCCCGTGACCAGTACGTAGTCAGTACTCTTAATAACTGCAGCAATATATGCGCATATGCGCTACGTTATAAGCGTAAATGTGCGCTAAGACTCGACCAGAAAAAGTATTTAGGAGCACATCTTTTGCATGATTAAAAACTATGGTTCGAATGTCCGTTTGAAAAACCCTGGCGAATGTTTGAATCCCAAAAACAGGCTTGGGGACAGCTCTAGTATGCAAATGTGTGTGTGTGTGTGTGTGTGTGTGTGTGTGTGTGTGTGTGTGTGTGTGTGTGTGTGTGTGTGTGTGTGTGTGTGTGTGTGTGTGTGTGTGTGTGTGTGTACCTTGGGAGGAGCGTCTGACTTAGGGTTGTCCAGATGGGGGATGGAGCGAGCTCTGTCTCTCTGCCTCTCCACGTCCTGATCCACCTCCATTCTGTGGATGTCACTGCACACACACACACAGACGCGCGCGCACACGCACACGCGCACACACACACACACACACACACAAATTAATGGAAGCAGATACGGACCACTAGCCTCGCTTAAAACTCTGGGAGAGGTGTTTTTTGCCAACAGCTAGGCTAGCTGGTCCGTATCCGCTTCTATTAATTTGTGCTAAGCTAGGCTAGATTGCAGCCAGATAGCTTTCTACTGAACGCACACAGAGGAAACTGGTATCTATCTTCTCGCCTGACTCTGGAGAAGACAGTGAGAACATTTACAATCATGTTGGTCTGTTCCTTTACCATCATGTTTGTCTGTGTGTCTGCATGTGTGTGTGTGTGTGTGTGTGTGTGTGTGTGTGTGTGTGTGTGTGTGTGTGTGTGTGTGTGTGTGTGTGTGTGTGTGTGTGTGTGTGTGTGTGTGTGTGTGTGTGTGTGTGTGTGTGTGAGTGTGTGTGTTTGTCTGTGTGTGTGTGTCTGTGTCTGCATGTGTGTGTCTGCATGTGTGTGTGAGCGTGTGTGTGTTTGTCTGCATGTGTGTGTGTGTGTGTGTGTGTGTGTGTGTGTGTGTGCACGTGCGTGCGCGCGCGCGCGCGCGCGTGTGTGTGTGTGTGTGTGTGTGTGTGTGTGTGTGTGATGGCTTGTAAAACGAGTGGTCCTCCTCACTCATGGAGGTGATGTGTGATTGGTGAAACTATCCCTCCCTTTATCCTGGGAGAACTGTTCTGAGATCTGATTTGGCTCAACATCTCCCCAACTGCAAAATCTGAAGATTCCTGAAAGGTCTGTCCTTGTCATGGTTCCTACCTGGCAGTGCTCCTTCCTCTCTCTGTCTCTCTTCCCCCTTCTCCCGCTCTCATTATGGTCAAGTAGGTGCAGGTGTGGTGTTGAGCAAGGCAGCTGATCTGAGGTCTGTGGGCATATTACATCATGGTATATAACCCCGCCCCAGACGTGGAGAAGCTGTCAGATCGTAAACTCTCGTTACCAGTTAGTCGTGTTACTTTGCTCGTATTCTCTATTTTGATGCTTCTAGTTGTTCACCTGGATCTCATGTTCTTTGACCGTGTCTAACTTTGTACTCTCGTCCTCTCTCCTCAGCCTGCTCGGCGAAGACCTGGAGACACTGGCCTGTTCTCACAAAGGAACTGCTCTGACACCTGCCTGGCTGACTATCCCTGTCCCTGCTCTGACACCTGCCTGGCTGACTCTCTTGCCCCCACGCACAGCCTGGACATTATGAGTATCACCCCTGTGTATCGACCCCTGCCTGGACATTGACCATTCTATTAAATATACCCATATTGGGTTTAAACCTGTCTGCCGTTTCGCCTTGTCTGCAAATTGGGTTCCAAACACAACCGTGATACATATGTGTCTTCAGTACAGTATCTACACTGTACTTGTTACTAGGCAACAAGGACACTGCCAGCTGTTTTTGTAATTGACCTATCTCAACCCTATATCTCAAATAGACCAAAAAGGTGATCTATTGTAAACCCTATGCAATATTCATATATATTTGAAATCTGTCTGAAGTGAATAGTTAGTATCACAGCGCCACGGTGGTGCAGTGGTTAACACTGGTTAACACTGTTGCCTCGCAGCAAGAAGGTCCTGGGTTCGATTCCCACTTGGGGACCAGGTTGCCGGGTTGCCAGGTACCCAAGTGGGGTATCTCCCGGGCCTTTCTGTCTGGAGTTTGCATGTTCTACCCCATGCTCGCAAGGGTTTCCCCTCCAGAAAAAGAGATAAACCAAATGGAAAAACATGCAGAACAGATCTGCAACGCTGTTGTGTCCCTGGCAAAGATGCACAGGAGCACTTGGATTGGTCCCCGGGTCTGCTCCTGGCTGCCCTTGGGGGGGAAGGACAACAGGATGGGTGAAGCGCAGAGAGGACATTTAATCGGCAACCCCAAAGAATGCATGTGTGTGTGTGTTCCTATGTGTGTCGCCCATCTCACATGTGTGTGTTCGCTGCATGACAATGTAGCAATGTGTTTTACAAATAAAGACATGAAGATGGAACCACTTCATGCACTGATTGAATAAATAACTATTTGCACTATTACCAGTATGGTATTGTTTAATAGAAAAGACAGAAGTTTAATGTGACCTAAACTATTTAATACTTTTGTCCAACAAAAACAACAACAATAATAATAGCCTAATGATAATAATAATAATAATATGATGATGATGATGATGACAACGAAGAAGAAGAAAGTGATTTTCATAGTTTCTTCTTTTTCATCATCACCACCATCACCACTGGCGTCAGTAGCCTCCCTCTGTGTATCCCTGTCTGCTATAGAGCCGGGTGCTCAGTGTCCTCAGCAGCGCCCCCAGGTGGTGACCTAACATGCTGTGATCAGTGCTTTCACTACTACGCCCCAAAACTGTGGAACTCTCCTGCAGGTCATTAGGACAGCACACTCGATTGGCACTGCTCAAAACGTACCTTTTAAAAATAGCTTTTAAATGAATTATTATCTTTAACCCCAAATAATGCATGTGTGTGTGTGTTCCTATGTGTGTCGCCCATCTCACATGTGTGTGTTCGCTGCATGACAATGTAGCAATGTGTTTTACAAATAAAGACATGAAGATGGAACCACTTCATGCACTGATTGAATAAATAACTATTTGCACTATTACCAGTATGGTATTGTTTAATAGAAAAGACAGAAGTTTAATGTGACCTAAACTATTTAATACTTTTGTCCAACAAAAACAACAACAATAATAATAGCCTAATGATAATAATAATAATAATATGATGATGATGATGATGACAACGAAGAAGAAGAAAGTGATTTTCATAGTTTCTTCTTTTTCGTCATCACCACCATCACCACTGGCGTCAGTAGCCTCCCTCTGTGTATCCCTGTCTGCTATAGAGCCGGGTGCTCAGTGTCCTCAGCAGCGCCCCCAAGTGGTGACCTAACATGCTGTGATCAGTGCTTTCACTACTACGCCCCAAAACTGTGGAACTCTCCTGCAGGTCATTAGGACAGCACACTCGGTTGGCACTGCTCAAAACGTACCTTTTAAAAATAGCTTTTAAATGAATTATTATCTTTATTTTGTTGTCTTATTTTTCTTTATTTCTATTATTTTTACTTAAATATTTTATTATCATTGTTATCGTTGTTTTATGTATTTAAAAGAATAATAATTTATTTGTTATTTTTTAATGTCTCATTTGAGTGTTATTACATGTTTTCTTTGTGAGGATTCGCCTGTTCCCTGAACTTTTCCCTGTCTACTCTCCCTCACCAGCCCCCACCCTTGCGATGATTTACTCTCCTCTACTCTTCACCAGCCCCCACCCTTGGACTACCTTCACGCAGCTGTCATAGTTTATGATTAGCGCCCCAGAGGGCTTTATATACCTGGACCTCCCTTCCAGTCCTGGTCGGGTCGTTCTGTATCTGTGTTCACTCTGTGTTCATGGAGTTCTGTACGTTACCATCCTGTACGTTACCATCACCTGCCGCGTCTCCGGCGTGAGACGACGTGCCAGCCATCACCACCTGTCGCCGTTTGCCTGGTGTGGGACACCGTCTTCGCTCTCTAATTCTCTACGAGAGGTTTTCCAGTGTTCCCACTCCAGACGTCAAGCCGGCGCGTCATCGCTCCCTATTTTCCACGGGAGGATGGCATCTCTTCGCCCCGGTCCCCTGGGACCCCTTTGTTCTGCGTTGCCCGGCCCCCCCCCCCGAGGAGGAGGAAGAGGATCTCCGTGCCTGGAGTGGGACACCGCCTTCGCTCTCTAATTCTCTACGGGAGGTTGCCAGTGTTCCCACTCCAGACGTCAAGCCGGCGCGTCATCGCTCCCTAATTCTCTACGGGAGGATGACGCCTCTTCCCCCCGGCCTCCGCTGTCGGGCCCCTGTCTCAAGTCAAGTCAAGTCTCCGTGCCCGGCCCCCCCGAGGAGGAGGAAGAGGATCTCCGTGCCTGGAGTGGGACACCGCCTTCGCTCTCTAATTCTCTACGGGAGGTTGCCAGTGTTCCCACTCCAGACGTCAAGCCGGCGCGCCATCGCTCCCTATTTCCACGAGAGGATGGCGTCTCTTCCCCCCGGCCTCCGCTGTCGGGCCCCTGTCTCAAGTCAAGTCAAGTCAAGTCTCCGTGCCTGCCCCCCCCCCGAGGAGGAGGAAGAGGATCTCCGTGCCTGGAGTGGGACACCGCCTTCGCTCTCTAATTCTCTACGGGAGGTTGCCAGTGTTCCCACTCCAGACGTCAAGCCGGCGCGTCATCGCTCCCTAATTCTCTACGGGAGGATGGCGCCTCTTCCCCCTGGCCTCCGCTGTCGGGCCCCTGTCTCAAGTCAAGTCAAGTCAAGTCTCCGTGCCCGGCCCCCCCCCGAGGAGGAGGAAGAGGATCTCCGTGCCTGGAGTGGGACACCGCCTTCGCTCTCTAATTCTCTACGGGAGGTTGCCAGTGTTCCCACTCCAGACGTCAAGCCGGCGCGTCATCGCTCCCTAATTCTCTACGGGAGTATGGCGCCTCTTCCCCCCGGCCTCCGCTGTCGGGCCCCTGTCTCAAGTCAAGTCAAGTCAAGTCTCCGTGCCCGGCCCCCCCGAGGAGGAGGAAGACGATCTCCGTGCCTGGAGTGGGACACCGCCTTCGCTCTCTAATTCTCTACGGGAGGTTGCCAGTGTTCCCACTCCAGACGTCAAGCCGGCGCGTCATCGCTCCCTATTTCCACGGGAGGATGGCGCCTCTTCCCCCCGGCCTCCGCTGTCGGGCCCCTGTCTCCGTACCAGGCCTCCGCCGTCGGGCCCCTGTCCCCGTGACAGGCCTCCGCCGTCGGGCCCCTGCCTCCGTGCCCGGCCTCCGCTGTCGGGCCCCTGTCTCCGTGCCCGGCCCCCGCCGTCGGGCCCCTGTCCCCTTGCCAGGCC
This sequence comes from Notolepis coatsorum, assembly GCF_963971535.1. Taxonomy (NCBI): domain Eukaryota; kingdom Metazoa; phylum Chordata; class Actinopteri; order Aulopiformes; family Paralepididae; genus Notolepis; species Notolepis coatsorum. Next base: position 63,547,802 of record NC_140165.1, read on the forward strand.
TCCGCCGTCGGAACCCTGTCCTCATCCCTGTAAGCAGCCCTGGCCCGTAGCCCTGGCCCTTAGCCTTTGTCCCTGACACTTAGCCCTGTCCCTTAGCCTGTTCGCCTCTTAAAGGCACAGTGCCGCATTTTCCTTATTTCCTTGACTCTAGTGTTTTGTGTTCTCCCCTGTTCCCCTCCCCAGTGCCCCTGGTCCTAGTCCTTGACATTTAGCCCTGGCCCTGTCCTTTAGCCCTAGTCCCTTAGCCTGTTCGCCTCTTAAAGGCACAGTGCCGCATTTTCCAGTTTTCCTTGACTCTAGTGTTTTGTGTTCTCCCCTGTTCCCCTCCCCAGTGCCCCTGGTCCTAGTCCTTGACATTTAGCCCTGGCCCTGTCCTTTAGCCCTAGTCCCTTAGCCTGTTCGCCTCTTAAAGGCACAGTGCCGCATTTTCCAGTTTTCCTTGACTCTAGTGTTTTGTGTTCTCCCCTGTTCCCCTCCCCAGTGCCCCTGGTCCTAGTCCTTGACATTTAGCCCTGGCCCTGTCCTTTAGCCCTAGTCCCTTAGCCTGTTCGCCTCTTAAAGGCACAGAGCCGCATTTTCCTTATTTCCTTGACTCTAGTGTTTTTGTGTTCTCCCCTGTTCCCCTCTCCAGTGCCCCTGGTCCTGGTCCTTGACATTTAGCCCTGGCCCTGTCCTTTAGCCCTAGTCCCTTAGCCTGTCCGCCTCTTAAAGGCACAGTGCCGCATTTTCCAGTTTTCCTTGACTCTAGTGTTTTTGTGTTCTCCCATAAAGGGACTGTGCCGCCTTTGTTCTATAATAAAGATTTGCCCTGTTTTGGCTTACTCTCATACCTGTCTTGTGTTGTGCGATTGGGGTCGGTTACAAACCATAACAGTACGACCCGACCAGTCGACCCGTCCAGCTGTCTGATTCCGTAGTGTTCTGACCCGTCATGGTAGTGTTCTGACCGTCATGTTAGTGTTCTGACCGTCATGTTAGTGTTCTGCCCCGTCATGTTAGTGTTCTGCCCCGTCATGTTAGTGTTCTGACCGTCATGTTAGTGTTCTGCCCCGTCATATTAGTGTCCTCCCCCGTCATGTTAGTGTTCTGACCGTCATGTTAGTGTTCTGCCCCGTCATGGTAGTGTTTCGGTCGCCCGGTGGCTCCCGTGGAGGGGGAGGTACTGTGAGGATTCGCCTGTTCCCTGAACTTTTCCCTGTCTACTCTCCTTCACCAGCCCCCACCCTTGCGATGATTTACTCTCCTCTACTCTTCACCAGCCCCCACCCTTGGACTACCTTCACGCAGCTGTCATAGTTTATGATTAGCGCCCCAGAGGGCTTTATATACCTGGACCTCCCTTCCAGTCCTGGTCGGGTCGTTCTGTATCTGTGTTCACTCTGTGTTCATGGAGTTCTGTACGTTACCATCCTGTACGTTACCATCACCTGCCGCGTCTCTGGCGTGAGACGACGTGCCAGCCATCACCACCTGTCGCCGTTTGCCTGGAGTGGGACACCGTCTTCGCTCTCTAATTCTCTACGGGAGGTTTTCCAGTGTTCCCACTCCAGACGTCAAGCCGGCGCGTCATCGCTCCCTATTTTCCACGGGAGGATGGCATCTCTTCGCCCCGGTCCCCTGGGACCCCTTTGTTCTGCGTTGCCCGGCCCCCCCCGAGGAGGAGGAAGAGGATCTCCGTGCCTGGAGTGGGACACCGCCTTTGCTCTCTAATTCTCTACGGGAGGTTGCCAGTGTTCCCACTACAGACGTCAAGCCGGCGCGTCATCGCTCCCTAATTCTCTACGGGAGGATGACGCCTCTTCCCCCCGGCCTCCGCTGTCGTGCCCCTGTCTCAAGTCAAGTCAAGTCTCCGTGCCCGGCCCCCCCCCCCGAGGAGGAGGAAGAGGATCTCCGTGCCTGGAGTGGGACACCGCCTTCGCTCTCTAATTCTCTACGGGAGGTTGCCAGTGTTCCCACTCCAGACGTCAAGCCGGCGCGTCATCGCTCCCTAATTCTCTACGGGAGGATGGCGCCTCTTCCCCCCGGCCTCCGCTGTCGGGCCCCTGTCTCAAGTCAAGTCAAGTCAAGTCTCCGTGCCCGGCCCCCCCCCCGAGGAGGAGGAAGAGGATCGCCGTGCCTGGAGTGGGACACCGCCTTCGCTCTCTAATTCTCTACGGGAGGTTGCCAGTGTTCCCACTCCAGACGTCAAGCCGGCGCGTCATCGCTCCCTAATTCTCTACGGAGGATGGCGCCTCTTCCCCCCGACCTCCGCTGTCGGGCCCCTGTCTCAAGTCAAGTCAAGTCAAGTCTCCGTGCCCGGCCCCCCCGAGGAGGAGGAAGAGGATCTCCGTGCCTGGAGTGGGACACCGCCTTCGCTCTCTAATTCTCTACGGGAGGTTGCCAGTGTTCCCACTCCAGACGTCAAGCTGGCGCGTCATCGCTCCCTAATTCTCTACGGGAGGATGGCGCCTCTTCCCGCCGGCCTCCGCTGTCGGGCCCCTGTCTCCGTACCAGGCCTCCGCCGTCGGGCCCCTGCCTCCGTGCCCGGCCTCCGCTGTCGGGCCCCTGTCTCCGTGCCCGGCCCCCGCCGTCGGGCCCCTGTCCCCTTGCCAGGCCTCCGCCGTCGGAACCCTGTCCTCATCCCTGTAAGCAGCCCTGGCTCGTAGCCCTGGCCCTTAGCCTTTGTCCCTGACACTTAGCCCTGTCCCTTAGCCTGTTCGCCTCTTAAAGGCACAGTGCCGCATTTTCCTTATTTCCTTGACTCTAGTGTTTTGTGTTCTCCCCTGTTCCCCTCCCCAGTGCCCCTGGTCCTAGTCCTTGATATTTAGCCCTGGCCCTGTCCTTTAGCCCTAGTCCCTTAGCCTGTTCGCCTCTTAAAGGCACAGTGCCACATTTTCCAGTTTTCCTTGACTCTAGTGTTTTGTGTTCTCCCCTGTTCCCCTCCCCAGTGCCCCTGATCCTAGTCCTTGACATTTATCCCTGGCCCTGTCCTTTAGCCCTAGTCCCTTAGCCTGTTCGCCTCTTAAAGGCACAGTGCCGCATTTTCCAGTTTTCCTTGACTCTAGTGTTTTGTGTTCTCCCCTGTTCCCCTCCCCAGTGCCCCTGGTCCTAGTCCTTGACATTTAGCCCTGGCCCTGTCCTTTAGCCCTAGTCCCTTAGCCTGTTCGCCTCTTAAAGGCACATAGCCGCATTTTCCTTATTTCCTTGACTCTAGTGTTTTTGTGTTCTCCCCTGTTCCCCTCTCCAGTGCCCCTGGTCCTGGTCCTTGACATTTAGCCCTGGCCCTGTCCTTTAGCCCTAGTCCCTTAGCCTGTTCGCCTCTTAAAGGCACAGTGCCGCATTTTCCAGTTTTCCTTGACTCTAGTGTTTTTGTGTTCTCCCATAAAGGGACTGTGTTGTTTATTGTTCTATAATAAAGATTTGCCCTGTTTTGGCGTACTCTCATACCTGTCTTGTGTTGTGCGATTGGGGTCGGTTACAAACCATAACATTCTTATTGTTTACTATCTAATGTTGCTATTTTATTATTTTAACTATTAAATTTTTCGGTCTTTATTATTATTTTATTTGTAATTATTTTATTGTCTTATGTTATTGTCTTACTGTTTGTCTTATTTGGCTATTTTTACGTATCTAGTTGTTTTATTACCGTTTTTATCATTTTAATGTCTTATAATTTCCATCCTTATGGAGTGATTGTAATTATTTTCTTATTCTTTTTTTTATCCTTTTGTTTCGTTTTTTGTGTAAAGCATTTTGAGCTGCAATCTGTATGAATGGTGCAATATAAATAACATTATTATTTTACATTTATTTTAATTTAAATGAAAAAATATATATTTTAAGACTTCTAAAGAATGTCATGTTTTTAGACATAAAATCTATATTATTCAAATGTGAGCCAAATATATGATACTTTATTATTATATTACATTATATTATAATATAACATTACATTATATTATATCATAGCTATTATTTATATTATTCAAATAGAACTCAAATTCATGTTCCGTTGTGATGTCACAGTATGATGTTCCGTTGTGATGTCACAGTATGATGTCATAATCAAACATTCTAGAACATTTGTGTATCTATTCAACAATTCTCTCAGATCTCAGATTCAGAGGACAAGTGAAGATATCACTTGTTGTTTCCAGCTACTTGTCTGTAAGCTTGAATATATACTGTAGATACAATTTTAAAATCCCCACATGGAAAAGGAAACAATGTCCTGTACAATCCTTAATGACCTGCGTCTGGAGGGAAGGTTCTGTGATGTGGTTATTAAAGTCAACAGCACTGAGTTTAATGCTCACAAGGCAATCCTGTGTGGCTGCAGCGCCTATTTCACGTAAGTTTAGCTTGGTTCAGGTTAACTTGGTTAGTAAAAAGATACTATACTGTACGTCTACTGTAAAAAGATAGTATACTGTATGTCTACTGTAAAAAGATACTATACTGTACGTCTACTGTAAAAAGATAGTATACTGTATGTCTACTGTACAAAATATACTATACTGTACGTCTACTGTAAACATATACTATACTGTACTTCTACTGTAAAAAGATACTATACTGTACTTCTACTGTGAAAATATATTATACTTTTACTGTGCTAAGACCCTATACTTCTACAGTGAAAATATATTACTACACAGGACAGAATGTTACTCACTGTTTACTCATCAGATATCTCTATACTCTGCATCCCACAGAACCCTCTTCACTCGCTGGAGCGACTCAGAGAAACTCGTCTACACTATCCCTGGGGTGTCCACGGCTATGATGCAGCTCATCATAGAGTACGCCTACACATGCTTTGTGCCGGTGACAGCAGAGAACGTGGAGGAGCTTCTGGTGGCTGCAGACCAGTTTCTCGTCACTGGCATAGTAGGAGCGTGCTGTGACTTCCTAGAAGGCCAGCTGTCTCTAGAAAATTGTGTCGGCATCTGGAGGTTCACGGACATCTACCGCTGTCCTGACCTGAGGCGCAAGGCCCATCTCTTCATCGTGTGTCACTTTGAGGAGATGCTGCGTGTCTCACAGGAGTTTGTGGAGCTGTCCCTGCAGCAACTGGTGGACATCATCGAGAGGGATGATCTAAACGTGAAGAACGAGGAGACGGTGTTCGAGGCCATCCTCCGTTGGATCGACCACTCCCGTGAGGAGCGTAAAACACACATCCCTTTGCTGCTGCCCAAGGTAACTAATAGTATTACTGTGCATTGCATTAAAACAACACTATGTTCCCTAGTACTGTGGTTCTCAAATATTTGGGTCCAAAACGGTTCCCTAGCAACAGAATTCCAGTGAAACCGTCTACAACCGCTGTCTAAGTTGTACCCACTGTCTGCTTGTCTCTTCCCAGGTTCGCATGGGATTGATGAGGCCTGACTACTTCCATAACAACGTCCAGAACAACCCTATGGTGAGGGACAGCCACGACTGCAGGCCCGTCATCCTCAGCGTCCTGAACCCCCCTGGCTCCGACAGGCTCCCAAACCCCCTGACGCGCCCACGCCTGCCCCAGGAGGTCCTATTGGCCATCGGAGGCGTTAGTGGCGGCAACCTGACCAATGGCATGGAGGCTTACGATATCCGAGCCGGTGGATGGATGGACGTGAGCGTTGAGGCGGAGAATCCCCGGGGCTACCACGACAGCGCTTATCTCCACGGTCTGGTCTACTGCGTCGGCGGCTGGGACGGCGTAGAGCGTGTCAGCAGTGTGTGCAGGTTCAACCCCGTCACTCGCAGCTGGCTGCAGGCGGCTCCCATGCACTCACGCCGCTGTTACGTCAGCGTGGTCGCGTTGGACGGCTGTATCTATGCCATGGGAGGGTACGACGGACACGTGCGACTGAACACCGCCGAGCGTTACGAGCCTGAAACCAACCAGTGGACAGTGATTTCACCCATGCTGGAGCACAGGAGCGACGCCGGCGCCGCAGCCCTCCACGGCAAGGTGGGTGGAACTGAGACACACACGTGTGGTAGATGGACCCAAGGAACGTTCACATTAAAAACTAAGCGATTGGTATCATTCAGAATCAGAAATCATAAATGTCTTTATTGCCAAGTAAGCTTGCACATACAAGGAATTTGTCTTGGTCCTTTGGTGCATCAACATTAACAGACAATTAAAGTGGAATGAAATTAAATGGAATATATAAACTAAATTAGAATATTCTTTCGTATTACAGGTTTACATCTGTGGTGGCTACAACGGGACGGAGTATCTGCTCACAGCTGAGTGCTACAGCCCAGACACCAACCAGTGGACTCTGATCGCCCCCATGAGCAGCAGGTGTTGCGGGGTGGGAGTGGCTGCGTACGGAGGTCAAGTCTATGTGGTAGGTGCACATGGAGACAAATGCTTTATACTAGATATTTTTATAGATATGTATCATTTTACTTGCAATGCTGCTGTGATGCCCTTATTTCCCTAAGTGGATTAATACAGTGTCTGCCTGCCTTAACCACATACTAAAACATTCCTCTCATGTGTCCTGTCCTCAGGTGGGAGGGTTTGACGGTGAACACAGCCTGGATAGCGCGGAGGCCTACAGCCCCTTGACTGACTCCTGGCGTGCCCTGCCCACCATGCTCACCCCCCGCAGCCACTTTGGCATCGGGGTGTTGGACGACCTGCTCTTCGTGGTCGGAGGCTCCAGTGACTTCACCACCTCCAACATGGAGCACTACGACCAGAGCAGCGACAGGTGGACTGTAGCCAAGGAGATGGATATCCAGCGCAGAGGCCTGAGCTGCTGCATAATGCATGGCCTGCCTAACATGAGCCAGTACGCCGCTCCCCGTGGCGCCCTGCAGTGACCTCTGGAGGAGGAGGAGGCAGCGGGGGGATCCATCTAAGAACCGTAAACATTTATTAGACCAGTTTTATCCATATGGTTGAGCCTGTTAGGAATTGCACCTCCAACCCAAGCAGATTGCAGATCACTCTCTATATGGAGGCTACCATCTCTCCTCACTGATACTGGACACCTGACAAACACACACACACACACGCACGCACGCACGCACACACACACACACACACACACACACACACACACACACACACACACACACACACACACACACACACACACACACACACACACACACACACACACACACACACACACACACATACAGCAAGCACATGGTACAGTAAGACAATGATTACATAGTAAACATCAATATACATATAAACACATAAGCAAATACACAAAAGACGGCAAGCACACACACACACACATGCAAACGCACATGCATGCACATACACACACGCCAACGCATACACATATGAACATAGTTTGACTCTTCCCCCTCCTACCCCTCCAATTACATCATCAAGTTCGCAGACAATACCACAGTTGTGGGTCTCATAACAAACAACAATGAGTCTGCCTACAGGAGGGAGGTGGAAGACCTTACAGCCTGGTGTGACAACAACAACCTGGCGCTCAACATAAAGAAAACAAGAGAGATCATAGTGGATTTCAGAAGATTAAGGCCTGACCACTCTCCTCTGCTCATCAACAATGAGGTAGTGGAGAGGGTCACTGAGTTCAAGTTCCTGGGTCTCAGTGTGAGTGAGACCCTGTCCTGGAGCACCAACACCACCTCAGTGATCGGGAAAGCTCAGCAACGCCTATACTACCTAAGGAAGCTGAAACAGGCTGGCCTGCCACGAAATCTCCGTGTCAACTTTTATCATTGTGCGGTTGAGAGTGTGCTGACCTACGGTGTGTCTGTGTGGTTCTCCAGCTGCACAAAGGCAGAGCAAGAGGCTCTACAGAGGGTGGTGAAGGCGGCAGGCAGGATCGTCGGGACTCCTCTACCAAACATCACCTCCGTCTTCACCTCCCGCTGCCTCCACCGCTCCAAGTGTATCATCAAGGACCAGTCTCACCCAGCACATCACCTCTTTCAGCTCCTTCCCTCAGGGAGGAGATACCGGTCCATACATGCAAATAGTTCAAGACTTATGAACAGCTTTTTCCCCCAAGCAGTCAGACTGTTAAACTCTCATTGACTGTCCCCTCACGTGCACCATGCACTTTACCTGGACTTGATAACCACTATGTTACCGCTCATCATGCACTTTATTATTTAAAATATTCTGTTATATGTACAGTGTTGTGTTTCATGTATGTATATATTGTACTACGGTCTGTGGGAGCTCCCCTGAAATTTTGTTGTATAATTGTGTGCAATGACAATTAAAAGTCTATTCTATTATATAGTTTGTGTAAATAATATGTACAGTATACAGCAGGGCTGTAAGCTAAGCTTTTTCACTAGGGGCACACTTGCCCCTAAATGAGACATTTAGGGGCACAGAATATTTTTTAGGGGCACATTTTTAAATAACAATTTTACCATTATAGTGCAAACAAATATGTTCCTGCTGCCTCATTACTGTGGTCCTTTTATTTAACATTTAAGTGCGTTTGTTTTCAGGTTTGTATCTTTTATAATGAACCAACTGAGAAAGTGTGTAAATCACTAATAGAACAAAAACAACAAACTGTGTGTGTGTGTGCGCGCGCGCTTGTGTAGTGCTCCTTGCATGAGATCACCACAACACACACACACACCATTGAATTAATCAGGAGGACAAGAAACACTGCATACCTTTGTTTCACAATGAAAAGTGCTTTATAAATAAAGTGAATTATTATTATTGTAAATAACCCCATGAAAGGTTTATTATTTTTATGGGTAATTACCTGCTTCATATTTGTGATGTTACTGGTTTCAGGGTGTGCCTAAAGTGATCAATGTGTTGGGCCATTTATAGAGATCTATGCCAATTAATGTTTTATGTATATCCAGGACTTTTTTTTATAAGAATTGAGAGGCCTACTACGGTATTTGTTATGTCAAAATGCTCGCTATCTCCACTGTCTGTGTGTATACTCTGCTTTGGTCAAATCACATTCAGCATGCCCTCAGCAGGGTATCTGCGGCTCTGCAGATATACCCTACTCCCTCAGCTAGCCCCTTTCGTGACTGCGATGCAAGCCAGGGGCTCGAATACGCATCGAATCAATGTTATAAGAAATAGGGTGACCAGGTGTCCCCCTTTTGGTTGTACTGTCCCACCATTTGACCAAACGTCCCACATATTGAGAGGATGTCCCTCTTTTTGAAGCAAAAAAAAACATTGGTCTCGGTGAAGACCATGCTATTCTAATAAAAAAAATTACATTATCTATCTGTCCCACTTTGTCCCACCAAAATCTTACTGTTGTCCTGCTTTTGGACTTTTTGCATCTGGTCACCCTATAAGACATTGATATCAGGAGCTATCTGTAGCTACTGCTAGCCGGCTAGATAGCGTTAAGACAACGTCTCAGTGAACTATTTAGTTTAATGGGACATTTAGTTTTGAACAGTGAGCTAACGTGAGCTAACGAGCTAACAGAGAGGTATCATGCACGACTACTAGACTATTGCTGGAGCATTTGTTGATATCAGGAGCTATCAGTAGCTAGCCGGCTAGATACCGTTAGACCAGGGGTCAGCAACCTTTTTGACATGGAGTGCCTGTTTGAAATATAGTTGTAACTAGTGTGCCTCAACAATATTCCATGCATCGTAATATTTTTTTCTCATAATCAGGTCTTTTTAATGATAATTTTTACATTATTACATCATTATTGTTATTGTTATTATTAACAATATTATTATGATGGTTGTATCAACCCTAAATCTGAGTTGGGGGGGGGGGGGGGGATGCAATGCAGACAAACAGCTGCATACAGTGCGACCATTTCACTCACATTTGCCCATTCATTTTTGGACACATCACACACCATTGGTGTGTGTACTGTACGTGTGCTCAGGCACGTGCACACATAGAGGCCAAGGGGTGCCTGAGCACCTGCCTTTTTGAGCATCATCAAAAAAGTGCCCTTTTTTTTCTTTTTTTTTTTCTTTTTTTTTTTTTTTTTTTTTACTGTTACGCATATAGACTGTCTTTCCAACTGAAAAATGTCAGGATAGAATCAAAATATTAGGTAAAGAGAGAGAGATGCCCCATATTCCATTGCAGTTTGCACGGCCTCCTCAGCATGCCTCTCCGCGGACCTATATATTTTATGCATAGCGTGGGTGGTGATGATGATCATGATAGAAACCGCTGTTGAATGCTGGTATTACACTCATTGAGGGACACAAAGAAGTCAAGTCTGATGGGATTTGGGAATCTCAAATACAAATCGGGATTGGAATAAAAAATGCATTTATATTAAACAATACAGAATATACAGCACTTCTTGGGGTCTGTAGGGTAAGCACTTATTCCCTCCCCCCTGAACATTTATGGAGATGTATGGGCCTTTTAAGTCAGTGATAAAAGTGTCTTTCAAGGATAAGTGAGCTCCTGCACTGATTATTATAGTTCAATATTCAATATTTGATCACCAAAACCCCCCAAAAAGCATAAAAAGGGGGCCCCCGCCCGAAAAGGGCCCTTAAAAATCGCGCTCGCGCACTACGTGCGCTCGCTTAATATAGACACACAAGTGTAGTGCCCTTTTCAGCCTTTGAGCACCTGCCCCTCTAAAGTCCTGTGCACGTCCCTGCGTGTGCTGTCATAGCTCCACCTACAGCCCTAATGGAGAACACCAGGATGTGAATGGAGGGTGAATGTGAGGTATATCGTGTAAATAAGTTTTGATTGATCGCAAGACTACACTGTAAAAAAATATATAATAAGTTACCAAAACTTAAAAATATTGAGTTCAGGGGCTTCCGGTATGAGAGCAGAAGAGTAGCACGCATGCGGTGAGGCTCCTGGTCAAAAGAGCGAAAAACTGAGAAATAAGGACCCGAAAAGTGACGAAAAGTAATTAAAAATGAAGATGCAAACGAGAAGGAAGGAGGAGAAAACAAATATGAAGGAAAGAGAAATGGAGAACTCACAGGAAGAGGAGAGTTCGATGGAGCAGAACCCCCGAGGCGAGACCGAGAAGGAGCAGGCGGAGGAAGGGGGAGTCTCGGCTGAGACAGACAAGGAAATGCCAGGATGGGCCGTGCTCATGCAGGCCGGGATATTGGCGACCATGAAATTGAACTCGGACACGATGCAGGCGAACATGAAACTGAACTCGGACACGATAAGAAATGATATTGGGAAGTTACGGGAGGAATTGAGGAAGGAACAGGAGGACTTCAGAGGTGAAATGAATACAGAAATCAAAAGGGTGGATGAGAAGATGGCGGAACAGGACAGTAACGTAACAGAGGTACAGACTAGAACGGCGCAGATGGAGGAATGGAGCACAGAGATACACGAGGTGTTAACGTGTGCGATTCAAAAGCAAGAACAGATGGAGACAAAGATGTCGGACATGGAGGGGAGGTCACGGAGAAATAACATCAGAATATGGGGATTGAAAGAAGGAGTCGAAGGGGAACCGGTGATCCAATATGTGGAAGAGCTTATCAAGGAACAACTGAAGGAGACGGGACTGGAAAAAATGGAGATACAGAGGGCCCACAGGGCGTTGGCTCCGAGACCGAAACCGGACAGACCTCCGAGGGCGGTGATTATTAACTTTCTGAGGTTTGAGATTAAGGAGTTGATACTCAGAACCGCGTGGACCAAAAAGATAGAAATCGAGGGGAAAAGACTGTCGTTTGATCAAGATTACTCGACAGCGGTGGCAATAACACGCAGGTCCTACGCGGGACTGAAGAGAATTCTGAAAGAAAACGGAATGAAATTCCAGTCACCCATGACCTCGCTAAGGATTCACTGGAAGGAAGGGACGGTGACATACGCGACGGCGCGGGAGGCGGCGGAGGAGATGAGACGACGGGGAATGCAGATGGCGGAGGACGGAGAGGGAAGGAGACAGGAGGGCCAGACGCTGAGCCTGCAGCAGAGATTGGAGGATGGAGGGGGCACGCAGATGGACCAGAGTGGGAGATCGAGGCCCGGGAGAGGAGGGAGGAGAGAGGAGAAGGCCGAGGTGAGACGTGACAGACCGAAGGCGGAGACGGACGAGGAGGCCAGAGACGGAGAAGGAGGGGAGAGGAGGCGGGAGGAGACGAACGGATGAGTACACGCACAAGAGATTGAAAAACTATCCAAATAGAGACAAAATATAGAAACTGAAATAACATATACATAAACACACATTCCCAGGTAGAGGCAGGATATAGAAACGAACATAACGTATACATGGACACATAATACACAGGCCGACGGAGGAAATAAATGGAAATATAATTAGGTATGATAGACGGAACACAGAACATATTGAAACAAGTACATAGACACACGCTGAGAGTAACACAGTTGGAGGGGATTAAGGGGATAAATGGACATCACATAGAAAATAGAGAGGAGGAAAATAAAATAAAAAGGGGTACACATAAGACACCACACACGGGTTTGGGAGGAAAGAGGGACATTGGAACATATGAGCCGCATTGAGGGGGACCTAGGAAATGGGGGTCTTTGATCAGAATGAAGGACAGAGCGCTTTTGACCAGGAGCACGACAGCAGTAAAAACAGTAAGAATGCTGGACAAATATGACGAGCGGTTGGGGGCAAAGGTTTCAAACCCCCAAGCCGTCAGGAGGAGGCCTCTCACTAGGAGAGCAATTACTCCTCACCCACCAGCAGGGGACAGGGGGGGACACAGGGACCCCCCGAACGCCTTGGGAGCACTTTATGTAAAGTTTATGTTTTTTATTTATGTTAATCATTATATGTATTCGGTAAAGAGAGCTGAGGCTACAACCGGAGGGGGGAATGAATGTGACATGGGGGGGACTGACAGACGAAAGAAGAAGAAAGATGACAATGGTTAAAGGTATAAAAATGATGTCGTTAAACGTTAATGGAATGAATAATGCGATAAAGAGGGGCAAAGTGATGTTGAAATGTAAAAAAAGTGAGATGGAAGTGATTTTTCTGCAGGAGACACATTTGGTAGCACAGGATCATGAGAAACTGAAGAGATTTGGATATGAAAATGCATACTATAGTTCCTTTAAACAGAACCTGAGGAGAGGAGTAATCACGTTAATCAAAAACACAGTCAAATTTGAATTGATCAAGGAAGTAAGAGACAAGGAGGGAAGGTTTGTTCTGGTGAAGGGGAAAATGGAGGGCCAAATGGTTACGTTAGTGAATGTTTATGCACCCCCAGAGAGTGAGAGGGATTTATATGAGACCATTTTTTATATGATAGTGATGGAACTAGAAGGGATATTGATATGCACAGGAGATTTTAATGTAGTACTGAATCACGACCTAGACACCACGAGTACTAGAAAAGGACGGGCACCAATCAGTAGATATATGAATATTCAGATGACGGAAATGGGAATTACAGATGTTTGGAGGGGGATGCACGCCATGGACAGGGAATACACACATTACTCACACCCGCACGTGACATATGCGAGAATAGACTACTTTTTGATGACGACGGGGGACAGTTACAGGGTACGGGAGAGCAGAATAGGAGTAGCGGACATATCGGATCACAGTGCCATATATCTGACAGTAGATCTAGAAGGGAGACGGAGGAACACGATCTGGAGACTAAATGTAGGAATATTAAATAACAAAGGGGTGGTGAGTCAGATCAAGGAGGAGATAGCCAGATATAAGGAAGAAAATGACAACGGGGCGGTAGATCCGAACATTCTATGGGACACACTGAAGGTGGTGATAAGGGGGAAATTGATGGAGAAGACAGCAATGCTGAAGAAGGCCAGAACGGAGACATATCACAATCTGATAGGGAAGCTGAAGAAGCTAGAGGGGAGACACCAGATATCAAAAGAACAGGAAACGCTCGGAGAAATCAAAGAAGTAAAGGCCAGGATAAATAGGGAATTATTGACGGAAATAGAAAAGTAAGCGAGGTTCATGAAACAAACGTACTATGAAGGGGGACCAAAAGCGACCAGACTGTTGGCTAGGAGAATTAGGACGCAATAGAAGTTGAACACGATACACACAATAAGGGATACAAAGACTAATGAAATATTGAAAGACCCAGCTGAAATAGAGAGGACATTTAGAGAATACTATGAGAAACTATACACACAGCCAAAAGCAGCAGGAGAAGAGGAAATAGAAGCATATCTGGAGAAGCTAGAGTTACCATTGATAGGGAAAGAACAGAATGAAGAATTAAATTAAATAATTACGGAACAAGAACTGGAAGAGGCAATTAGTAGAGCTAAAAACAACAAGTCTCCGGGGAGCGACGGATTCCCATCGGAATTCTACAAGACATTTAGAACTGAATTAGCACCCATGTTAGGGGCGGCGTTCAGACACACGATGGAAGAGGGAAAAATGCCCCCCTCGTGGAAGGAAGCCATAATCACCACGATACCGAAGGAAGGGAAGGATAGGGAATTATGTAGTAGTTTCAGACCTGTGTTCATACTCAACGTGGATTACAAGATGTATACATCGATAATATCAAAGAGATTTGAGACGTTTATGCCAGACATTATAGATGAAGATCAAACTGGATTTATTAAAGGAAGACAGACACAGGACAACGTGAGAAAGACATTACACATAGTAGAGGAGATACAAAAACAAGGTGGTAGCGCGGTACTGATTAGCCTAGATGCAGAAAAAGCATTCGACAGTGTGAGCTGGACATTTTTATATAAAACATTGATGAGGTTCGGACTGAACGGGAGGGCGATGAAGATGATCAAGGCGCTATATCAAGAACCGACAGCGAGGGTTAAGGTGAATGGCAGCTTGACGGATAGAATCAGATTAGAGAGGGCTACCAGACAGGGATGTTGTCTCTCACCGACGCTCTTCGCCGTTTTCATAGAACCACTGGCACAACTGATCAGACAGACCGAGGACATTAAGGGAGTAAGGATAAAGGGAACGGAATATAAACTAGGCCTATTTGCGGACGACGTGATAGTATACATGAGGCAACCAGACAAGAGCTTCCCGGCACTGATGGATCTACTGAAGGAATATGGCCACTACTCAGGATACAAACTAAACGTGACAAAGACACAGACCTTAGCATGGAACTATACCCCAACGACGGAAATTAGACAACAGTATGGGATAAGATGGGACATGGACAAGATTAAATACTTAGGGGTGAACATCACGAGAGGGGTGGAGAAACTGTTTGAGGCGAACTATACACAGATAAATCAGAACATCAAGAGAGACTTAGAGAGATGGACAGTAATGCCCTTAGACTTCAATTCAAGAATAGAGGTCATTAAAATGAACATACTATCAAGGTTACTATACCTATTCCAGTCACTACCGATACAAATACCACAGAATCAATTCAGGGAGTGGGACAGACTGATATCGAGGTTCATATGGGCGGGGAGAAGACCACGGGTCAGATATAAAACACTACAACTACCAAAGGAAGAGGGAGGGATGGCAGTACCCAGTCTACAAGATTATTACTATGCAGCACAACTGAGAGCAGTGACGTGCTGGTGTAACGACAGATATGAGGCAAGATGGAAAGACATTGAAAAAGAAGGGGAGGGATACAAGGTACAAGCTCTGGTGGGAGATAGGGAACTATTTAAAGAAAAAGAGGGACTATTAGATCCAATCACCAAATGCACCTTGACTATATGGAACAGAGTAGTAAAAACACACAAGTTGGAGAAGCAGTCAGGGGTTCTGAGATGGGTAGCACATGACAAGAGATTCAAACCAGGGAGGTTAGACCATGGATTCAGAAGGTGGGAGCGGGGGGGGGGGGGGGGCAACAGCGATATGCAAAATGATAGAGAAGGGGGAAATGCAGACACTACAAAAATTAAAGGAGAAATTTGGACTAGAAAACAGGGACCACTTCAGATATCTACAGGTTAGAGACTACTACAACAAAGAAATAAGGGGGGCCAAAGACGAAGAACAGAATGGAATAATAAAGATGATAGTATGGGCATACGAAGGGGGGCAAGGAAGAGTAATATCAGCAATATACCGGGCTATAATGAACAGCAAGGGACACACAACCGATTACATAAGGGAGAAATGGGAGAGAGAGCTAGAGATAGAAATAACAGGGAAGGAATGGGGGAACATATGCGAGGTGCAACATTCAACAACAGGATCGAGGATATGGAAAGAGTTTGGATGGAAAAACATAATCAGATTCTTTATAACCCCAGAGCTGAAGGGAAAATATACACCAACACAAAGAGCATGCTGGAGGATGTGTGGGAAGGAGGGGGCAAATCACACGCACATATTCTGGGGATGTCAGAAGCTGAAGGGGTATTGGGAGGAGATAGGGGAGGCAATGATC
Organism: Notolepis coatsorum; assembly: GCF_963971535.1. Taxonomy (NCBI): domain Eukaryota; kingdom Metazoa; phylum Chordata; class Actinopteri; order Aulopiformes; family Paralepididae; genus Notolepis; species Notolepis coatsorum. The sequence goes on from NC_140165.1 coordinate 63,564,098, forward strand.
AGAATATTAGGATACGGATTACCACAAACAGGACTGGTGCTTTACTTAGGAGACCTGACACACGAGGGAATACAAGGGGGGGACAAATATTTAATAAAGATAATGTTGATAGCGGCCAGAAAAGCAATAACGAGACTGTGGTACAAGGAAGACCCACCGACAATAGCACAATGGGTAGGAATAGTGGAAGAGATACAGGATATGGAGAGGATAACACACATGCTGAGGTTACAGGAAGAGACATTTGGAGAAAGATGGGGTAAGTGGGAGGATTACAAGGGGAACGAAAACGACATCAAAGAGGAAGAACCAAATACACCACAAGAGGGCGAAGGGTAAAGGAGGAAAGAGGTTCAAAGAGGGTCTCTGAACCCATGTCACACACTTAATGTTTTCTAATTTCATTTTGGTTTAAGGTATGACAACTGTTTTATGTTTTTTATTTGCTTAAGTCAGTATTTTTTTATTTTTCGTCTTTTGGATATTAAAATTTTTTATTTATTATTTATGTCTGATTAATAGTGTTGTTGATGTTATTGTATATGTCGTGTTGTTTGTCTATAAATGTTTAATAAAAAAATTTAAGTTTAAAAAAAATATATATATATATTGAGTTCAGTTACTGTGCATTAAGGTTTTCAGTTTTCAATCCATAATAAGTTAACAGAAAAATAAGTACACAACCACATTATTTCAACCTAATAAAACTATGTTTATTGTCATTGTTTTAAGAACACAAGTTGACTTGGTAATACTCACATTTTGAGTAAAAAAATGGCTTTTAACATGTGCAATGTTCAATGAAATAGAAAAATAAATAATACAATTTGTTGATTAATCCCACTGGTCACAATGGTGACCGTAATAATGTTTTTGTTATAAGGCTCTGCAAATGTTACTGAATGATGTAGCAATGTATTTCCAGCTAAATTGAAATAATAAACAAATAAAGGGTCTCAATTAAATATGTGGTAGTAAAAAGAACCTGTGGGAGGATTTCAACAAGATAAATGCGACAACAGTGCAAAATATTTCACTATAATATTTCAAAGCAAAAAAAATAAGAAATAAATATATATATAATTTTCATTTTTTTTTTTTTTTTTTTTTTTTTGCTGCCCCCTGTGCCAATGCAAATGCCCAAAGTGCCTAGGGTTGCCTACCCCTGCGTTAGACAATGCCTCGTGTATTAAACTAAAAGTGAATAGTTGACTGGGTCATTCTGTTTAAACAGTAACGATAGCTAGGTAGCTAACGTTAGCTCACGGTCGCATGCACCAGACTATAGGAGCCTCTTGTTTACACGAGTGCGGGAGGGGCAGTGGAGGAGGAGGAGGAGGAGGAGGGGCCGTGCGCTGCAGGTCTGTGTGCTTGAGAGAGAAGTCAGCGACAGCGAGTGAGATCTCCGCTAAGAATTGGATCATATTTTCCGATCGGTCTTATATTATATATATATTTATATATATTATTTATACTGAATATCGGCCGATACCGATCGCTGGCCGATCGATCGGGGCATCCCTAATTAATTTAGGAGTGAAATGCGAATGAAGAGTTGAAATCACTACTCGCAAGCTTGCCCCCAAATATGATTTACCACTCGCACGGGCCAAATTAAGGGGCAATTTGCGATCATCTCGTCACAGTGTACAGCCCTGTACAGTATAAAATCCTCACTTCCGTATTCTTCATTTCTGTGAATGAATCACAATCAGTGTGTTGGTATGATCAACTCAAGGTTTTCAAGGACAGTGGTTCTCAAAGTGGGGTCCGGGGACCTCCAGGGGTGGCCTATTAACTTTCAATGTGGGGTCCTTAACATGAAAACGTTTGAGAACATGTACAGTAACATGTGAAGGGAATGTTAAGTGTGTCACCAGGCAGCAGTTAGAACATGTACAGTAACATGTGAAGGGAATGTTAAGTGTGTGTCACCAGGCAGCAGTTATAACATGTACAGTAACATGTGAAGGGAATGTTAAGTGTGTGTCACCAGGCAGCAGTTATAACATGTACAGTAACATGTGAAGGGAATGTTAAGTGTGTGTCACCAGGTAGCAATTAAAATATGTACAGTAACATGTGAAGGGAATGTTAAGTGTGTCACCAGGCAGCAGTTATGAATGGACTGCATTTATATAGCGCTTTTATCCAAAGTACTTTATAACTTATGCCTCACATTCACCCATTCACTCACGTAAACACACACCGACAGCAGAGGTAACCATGCAGGGTGCAAACCTGCTCATCAGGAGCAGTTAGTCGTTAAGGGTCTTGCTCAAGGACACTTTGACACGCTGCTGGGAGGAGCCAGAATCGAACTGGGAATCTTCCAATTACCAGACGAACACTCTGCCTCCTGATCCACTGTCGCCCCATGAAGTAATTGTCTCTCAGGTAGAGTGTGAGTGTGTGTGTGTGTGTGTGTGTGTGTGTGTGTGTGTGTGTGTGTGTGTGTGTGTGTGTGTGTGTGTGTGTGTGTGTGTGTGTGTGTGTGTGTGTGAGTGAGTGAGTGAGTGAGTGAGTGAGTGAGTGAGTGAGTGAGTGAGTGAGTGAGTGAATGAATGAATAATGAATGAATGAATGAATGAATGAATGAATGAATGAATGAATGAATGAATGAATGAATGAATGAATGAATGAATGAATGAATGAATGAATGAATGAATGAATGAATGATCACGTCCGATCACCCATCCCTTACGGGATTATAAGACACCAAAAACAACAATTGAACATGCGTGCATGCGTGCGTGTGTGTGTGTGTGTGTGTGTGTGCGTGCGTGCATGCGTGTGTGTGTGTGTTAAGGCTGAGCCCGAACGTTCGAACGTTCGAACGTTCGAACGTTCGTTCGTTACGCTGACATTCGGACTTTAATTAATAGGTTCGAACGTTCGGTGAAAAAAAAATAAAGGATGCGCACGGGGTTGAGGTGATGTGAATGCGAGGCGCTCGGCTCAACCAGTATGGTCTGCCGGGCTGCAGCGGGATACTATTTCTCAACCAGAGCTCTATTTTGATTGACAGGCGATTCTGCCAATTACGTCACACCGCTTGCACCCGCCTCTGCTGTTACCACCAATCGGCAAGCCTCAACAGACTTACCGTAGCTCCCGGGGAGCCGTAGTTAGCTCCCCGCCGAGGAAGTAATCGGTAACAAGGTTTCCGTAGGTGAACCTGCAGAAGGATCATTATGAATACCATCCTTTTTCGGCCACGGAGCGCGAGCTTCATGGCGGGAGGTGGTTGCGTTGGAAACAGACCCGTCCACAGTCTACCTCGGAACGGTGGTAGGGCGGACGGGCGGCAGGCGTGTTGGGAGCCCGGCCGTTCCGAGGTAGACGGTGGACGGGTCTGTTGAGCCGAGGCGTGCGCCTCTCCTCCCGGCTCCCCTCCCCGTCGACCAAGAGTGAATACCTGTTATTGAACGTGTAACACTAACTATATAACGTTCGGTTAATGCCACAAAACGAATGCATTTGTTTATCTAGCCCCTTACGTGACTGCAAGGGCTATTGTTTATCATACTTTGATTCAGTAGCTTGTTTATTTTCTTCTGAGTGCTTTGTTTAATTACATGTTTACATGAACAGCCACCACTGTAAACATGTTTTTCACCAATAGACTATGCAATGCCGCCCTCCGTAGGATCTATAATAATACAATAAAAAAAAAATTATTATTAAAAAAATGTAAAAAAAAAATTATTAAAATTTTTTTTATTAAACATTTTTTTAAAACGAACGTTCGAACGTTCGTTCGATAAACCCTGGCTAACGTTCAAACCCTAAAAACAGGGTTCGGGCTCAGCCTTAGTGTGTGTGTGTGTGTGTGTTTGTTTGTGTGTGCGCGTGTGCGCATGTGTGTGTGTGTGTGTGTACCTGAGGCTGCAGACCAGCTGGGTGAAGGTAGGACGAGCGTGGGGGTCGTAGGACCAGCATTGGGAGAGCAGGGAGTAGAGAGGGGGGGGGCAGAGGAGGGGCTTGGGCAGGCGGACCCCCCCCTCCAGCTGGTTGATCACCTCCCCGTTCTCAAGCCAGAAGAAGGGCTGCTGACTGAGAGAGAGCACCTCCCACACACACACAGCTGAGGGGCACACACACACACACACACACACACATGTAGAGACACACACACACTGTGAGTGGACGTCTTGAGGTGATGGTCAAGGTGGTGTGGTCCTCTCTGCCCCGTCCTTGATGTGGCCAACAGCGTCGACTGCAGCGGCTGTTCTTCCTCAAACTGGATCTGAGCACCACAGGCGCTGGATCTGCTCTACGTCGCCCTCAGTTGACCTACAGCGTCTAACCTGCCCGCTCTCCTTCAACTGGATCAGAGTGGTTATCCTGCCCCCTGGGGAGTGTGGTTCTCCTGCCCCCTGGGGGGGGGTGGTTCTCCTGCCCCCTGGGGAGTGTGGTTATCCTGCCCCCTGGGGGGGGGGGGGGGGGTGGTTCTCCTGCCCCCTGGGGAGTGTGGTTCTCCTGCCCCCTGGGTAGTGTGGTTTTCCTGCCCCCCTGGGGGGTGTGGTTCTCCTGACCCCTGGGGAGTGTGGTTCTCCTGCCCCCTGGGGGGTGTGGTTATCCTGCCCCCTGGGGGGGGTGGTGGTTCTCCTGCCCCCTGGGGAGTGTGGTTCTCCTGCCCCCTGGGGGGTGGTGGTTCTCCTGCCCCCTGGGGAGTGTGGTTCTCCTGCCCCCTGGGGGGTGTGGTTCTCCTGCCCCCTGGGGGGTGTGGTTCTCCTGCCCCCTGGGTAGAGTGGTTCTCTTGCCCCCTGGGGGGTGTGGTTCTCCTGCCCCCGGGGGGGGGGGGGGGGGGGGGGGGGGGTGGTTCTCCTGCCCCCTGGGGAGTGTGGTTATCCTGCCCCCTGGGGAGTGTGGTTCTCCTGCCCCCTGGGGGGTGTGGTTCTCCTGCCCCCTGGGGAGTGTGGTTCTCCTGCCTCCTGGGGGGGGTGGTTCTCCTGCCCCCTGGGGAGTGTGGTTCTCCTGCCCCCTGGGGGGTGTGGTTCTCCTGCCCCCTGGGGAGTGTGGTTCTCCTGCCCCCTGGGGGGGGGTGGTTCTCCTGCCCCCTGGGGAGTGTGGTTCTCCTGCCCCCTGGGTAGTGTGGTTTTCCTGCCCCCCCTGGGGGGGGTGGTTCTCCTGACCCCTGGGGAGTGTGGTTCTCCTGCCCCCTGGGGGGGGGGGGGGGGGGGGGGGTTCTCCTGCCCCTTGGGGAGTGTGGTTCTCCTGCCCCCTGGGGGGTGTGGTTCTCCTGCCCCCTGGGGGGGGGGGGGGGTGGTTCTCCTGCCCCCTGGGGAGTGTGGTTCTCCTGCCCCCTGGGGAGTGTGGTTCTCCTGCCCCCTGGGGAGTGTGGTTCTCCTGCCCCCTTGGGAGTGTGACTTTGAGACTTTGAGCTCCGAGCCTTGACTTTTAGCCTTTATCTTATTTCCATACCAGCGCTTGATTTCCTATGCTTTTTTGCTGTTGTTCTTAGCTCTATTTATTTAAATAAAAATAAAAATGTCTTATGTACTTTAGATACTATGTATGTATGTATGTATGTATGTATGTATGTATGTATGTATGTATGTATGTATGTATGTATGTATGTATGTATGTATGTATGTATGTATGTATGTATGTATGTATGTATGTATGTATGTATGTATGTATGTATGTATGTAATTACCTGTATATATACTGTACATACACATACCAATTATTCGCCTGTTCTATTCTCCATCCATCTATCATCCATAGCAACACTATATTATCACCGACATCCTGTTGGGGGATCCCCTTTGAACAGCTCTGAGGTTTCTCTCCTCCACACCGCCTGTGGTGCTTTTTTTCCTTCCTATTGCTAGGTTTTTAGTGAGTCGTCCTCATCTTCATTGGGGAAGGTCTGGGGGTGTTGCATATTTGGATTTGATGGTGTTTTTTGTCCTGGATCTATTGTGATGTTTCTTCTTGATTTGTACAGCCCATGGGGGGCAATTCCATGTGATCTCGGGCTATACAAATACATTTGATTTGATGATTTGATATATATACATAGCATAATGGTTGGAAAAATGGTTCACAGATCACAAACCAAACTATTTATTTCAAACATAATCTCACACACGTCCAAAAGCTCTAAACAGTTTTGCACACATTAATTTAGTTTGACAGTTATTGAGAGTAAATGAGTTTGAATATGGCCACCAGTGATGTCATCGGGGACATTGAATCCTTGCGTTGTGTTAATTACAGCTGCATGAAATGATGTAGATGAAAACAAATCAACACCTTGTCTTATAGGGAACTGTTACCTTATCATTTCACTGAGCTGTAATTAACACAAGGATTCAATGTCCCAGATGACCCATATTCAAACTCATTTACTCTCAATAACTGTCAAACTAAATGAATGTGTGCAAAGAAAGTAAGTACACAAAAAAGTTATGGGGTCGAGTACAGGAATCTGAATCGTTATTGACAGGGAAAAAGCGTTATTATTGATGCACTGTAACACACACAGACACACACACGCACGCACGCATGCACGCACGCACGCACGCACGCACGCACACACACACACACACACACACACACACACACACACACACACACACACACACACACACACACACACACACACACACACACACACACACACACACACACACACACACACACACACACACACACACACACACACACACACACACAGCTGTATCTCACCGAACATCCAGACATCACTAGCCGTGGTGAAGCGCCTGAAGTTGATGGACTCTGGAGCCATCCATTTGATAGGTAATCGACTCAGAGAGGCTGCAACAACAAGACATGCAGAGCTCAAGTAATGTGTGATGATGTTGATGTACAGCGCCAGTGCTGCAAACTGTATGCACAGGCCAATATGTTGCCATGAAAATTGTATGTGTACAGACAATGTAAAAATAAGCCTGTTCAGAGCCTATTGTACTCCATTTTATACTGCACACCTATGGTGTAATTATAGCAAAAAAATAAATAAAAAAAAACTGCAGATAGAATATAATGATGCATTTAGGATCCTCCTTAACACATTGACTGCCACGCTTCTATCCATCAATGTATGATCACTGCCACCAGTCTAAACCTATGGAGATGTTCACCTTCTTTGCAGGGCTATAACTTTTTAAATTGTATTGCTAAATTGACATTACTGTTACGATTCCTGGAACGTTTCGTTGGCATGTCGGTGGTAGAGATGAGTAGAACCCGGAATGCAGACTTAACACGAGGAGAGGTACTGTAGTGGAGGATGAAATAGATGAAGCACGAGTCGTGGATGAAAGTATAAGCTCTTTACTTAACGTGGCAAACAATACAAAACTGACTCACTGGGAATACGGAGAAACATAAGGTTGACAGCACACAGGACGAGGGTAACATGAACAATGATCCAGCACAGGAAGGCAGGGCAGACAACACTAATATACACAGACTAATTGACACATGAGGGTGATTGGGAACAAGACACAGCTGCGTGGAAAAGATAGAACAACCTGGGGTAAAATACTGAAACATGATGACACTAAATAACACATAGATACAGACACAGGGGAGAAATCACTAGACTAGACAATGGGGCACAACACAGACAGCAGATACACAGACAACAGATTAGTGAGTATGACAGAGAACAAATTAATAAACATAGACAGGCACAAATGCAATAGGGTATTGTTCATGAGTGGTGTTGAAAGTCCGATGGCCGGTCCAATAGGACCGGGGGGGTGACACATTACTATGGCCCATTCAACATCGATTATCTATCGTTCAGGATGTAGGAACGTTATACTTTTTCATTCATAGATTCATACGAAAATACCGTCTAGAATATAAGTATGTTTTTATCGTTTTCTGCAGTAATTCCTAGAACGCTATAGTTATAGGCCTAAACGCATAATATAGATTATCGATTGCAGTTTATTCGCGATACACGCTATATTAAAAAATCCAACTGAATACGATCCTAAACGTTATGACTCATCATGCACGGATGAAAGGGGGGGGGTTGTTTATAATTCCGTGATCGTCAGTAAATGCTTTATGTAGTATGGGTGATATATTGATCAGAGTTTTGCATTGAAAAGAATAAACAATCAAGCTGAAAGTAACGTTACTGTCCTCTTACCGTTCGCCGATGAGACTGGAGGAAAAAGATCCCACTTATTTGACGTCGATCGACTAGATCCATTTCCAGTTTGTATGGCGCAATAAACGCCCAAATCATATCGATTATTGAGTTATGGCAGCGATCCATATACACGGATGTGTGTCTAGAGTCCCGCAACAATATGTGACTGCCGGATGGATTTCCCAGATGCACCGAGATCACCAGAGATCCAACGTGATTGGCGGTCAATGTGTTAAGCTCCCAAGACGGACTAGTGCAAGCCATTTGTTAGTGACTACAAATGTCCCCACCTTCCATGCTCTGCTGAGGAACTTGATTTTATGTGTCGTTTATTAGTCAAAAAACAAGATAATAGGTTAGTGATACAAGTGATGTAAAACAAAGTGATACAAGGTACTCCTCTGATTTGTGGAAACATTGGAATCGATGCCCTTATGTATTTTAATGTATTTGAATCTATGTTGTTGGCCTTGTTTCTTTTGTTATTGTATTCTTGTTGTTGTTTTGTATATGTGTAATATGGACCTTGAGTCTGAAATAAAGTCTTCATCATCATCATCATCATCATCAATGTATCACGTTTACTACAGGGCTAAGAGAATAATCAAAGACTCCAGCCACCCAAACAACTGCCTCTTTGAACTGCTGCGGTCAGGCAAGAGCTACCGGAGTCTCATGGCAAGCACAGAGAGACTCAGAAGGAGCTTCTATCCCCAGGCCATCAGGATGCTCAATGAACAATGAACAATAAGCAAACCATCAACACACCCACAGCGCACATACACTCACTTAAATAAACAACACACTGTAGCACCCACTTTAGACACACTTTACGCTTTATATTTATATTTATATTATTGGTAAGGAAATTGCACATCATTCTCATTCCTTATTGCACCTCCTTATTGCACCTCACCACTACAAGGTGGCACCACAAGCTAAGCTATACCTCACCATTTTTGTACCAGCTGTACATACTGTATATATAGATACACTGAACAATTTTGTTGTTTACACTTGTTTACGTACTTGACTTCTTGACTTTCTATTTTATACTTATTATACTTATTTTATACTATCTTGTTATTATCTAGCACACTCTCAGGAGCACACAGAAAGAAACATTTCATGCAAAGTATTCTGTATGACAACTAATAAAGAAACTTGGAAGGAGAAGGAGATGTGATATTGGTATCGACCTAAAAAACAACATATCAGGATGTATATTTATTGAACATTGATCCTCATGGTTCCTCAAAGTGCTTTGTTAACTTAGAATGACATGAGGAATGTTCCCGCCTTCGTCGACTAAAAACACACTTCTTCAATCAATATCTGAAATGAAAAACGAACCTTCATACTGTCATCTACTATCATGCACTTTGTCACTAAATAATCGTCCTTGTCTATATTACTACCTACTATGCTACTAAGTCTATATTACTACCTACTATGCTACTAAGGCGCCGGTTACACCTTAGTTTCGTTTTCGGTTTCTCCAGATCGCAACGCAACGGTAGCCAAGTGAGACATACGTTTGCAACCCGAGTACTTTCGTTTTGTCACCTGAGCACAGTGATGTAGTACACTGCCAAAGCAGTAGGTGGCAGTAGGTGGCGAACATGAAGGCAATTTCAACCAATCAGAACTTGAATGTGCCAATACACTTCCTGCAAAGAAAATGTCAACAAGGCGGGCGCCTATGGGCGCCACCATCTTTGCCTATTTACCCAATGCAGCAATTCTTTTTCAGCAAAGTCTAATAAAAGTGCAATAAACAAAACGGATACATTCACTGTGTGTTCTACCTGTCATTTGTTGATGAAACAAAACTAACATCAACACAAGTGACCACCAAGAGCGGATAGTTTAGTCTAAAAAAAGATCGGTAGCTACATTGTTAGCTGCATGCTAACGTCAATGGAATATGCCATTATAACAGTATAGCATTGTGGCTAGAAGCTAACGTTAGCTCACGCTAGTTAGCCAGCACCAAACTGATGATATCGGGAGCTATCAGTAGTTAGATAACATTAGAGACAACGCTGTGTGTATTAAACAAAGGTGAATAGATGACTGGGCCATTTTGTTTAATGCTTGTTAAGTTGAAAGAGGAGCTTTGAGCTAACAGGGTCTGATAGCTAACGCTAGCTCATGTTAGCCAGTGGCAGTGCTCAACCAATCGGTACTGCTAGCAGAATGAATGGATGTAAACTTTATTTAACATATTGCATAATGGGTACAATACAATACGGCTCAATCCAAACAATTGTTAAGGGAATGCAGACTGTTGTAGCTTGGACTGGGGTCCTTATAACAATAACTTGACAACACATGGTAGCTGCAGCTATTTGGGACACGGAGCTCTGTCCCAAACACACAGACACACCCACACACTAAGGCTGAGCCCGAACCCTGTTTTTAGGGTTCGAACGTTCGCCAGGGTTTATCGAACGAACGTTCGAACGTTCATTTTTTGTAAATGTTTTAATAAAAATTCTTTTTTTATTAATTTTCTTTTATATATATAATTTTATTTATTTTTTTGTATTATAGATCCTAGTCCTACGGAGGGCGGCATTGCATAATCTATTGGTGAAAAAACATGTTGTTTACAGTGGTGGCTGTTCATGTAAACATGTAATTAAACAAAGCACTCAGAAGAAAATAAACAAGCTACTGAGTATATAGTTAGTGTTACACGTTCAATAACAGGTATTCACTCTTGGTCGACGGGAAGGAGAGAGGCGCGCGCCTCGGCTCCTTCCACCGTCTACCTCGGAACGGGGGACGGCAGAGAGACAGAGAGACACCGGCGCGGGGGTCCCGCCGGGCTCCCAACACGCCTGCCGCCTCGGCCAGAGTTGTTTCCAACGCAACCACCTCCCGCCATGAAGCTTGCGCTCCGTGGCCGAAAAAGGCTGGTATTCATTAATGATCCTTCCGCAGGTTCACCTATGGAAACCTTGTTACGACTTTTACTTCCTCGGCGGGGAGCTAACGCTACGTTAATGCTTCTCGCAAGCAGATCAATGGCGGCATTGCCGGAAGTAAAAAAATAATAAACGCTTGCCGATTGGTGGTAACAGCAGAGGCGGGTGCAAGCGGTGTGACGTAATTGGCAGAATCGCCTGTCATTCAATCAAAATTGTTCTATTGCATTGGTTGAGACTAGAGCTCTGGTTGAGTATCCAGCAACAGCCCGGCAGAGACCATACTGGTTGAGCCGAGCGACTCGGGGGACGCGCCGCTTCACATCACCTCACCGTCGTTGCGCCTGCTTTATTTTTTTTCACCGAACGTTCGAACCCATTAATTAAAGTCCGAATGTCAGCTTAACGAACGAACGTTCGAACGTTCGGGCTCAGCCTTACCACACACACACACTCTGTTGTCACCGGAAGGGCACGCAGATGGTATCTACTGCGCATGGGCGTTTTCGAAGGCTACACGACTGTTGTCGGCGAGTTTTGGCGCTGCTCAAAAACGGAAAACACAATTTAGCGTTTCAGTAGGGGCCACAACGTATCCGCCAAAAAACGCATTTCTGTGTAAAAGGGACATGAAACGTATTCAAACGTATTCAAAAAACGACCACAAAAACACTAGTCTAACATGGGCCTAAGTCTACTGTATATTACTACCTACTATGCGACTAAGTCTATATAACTACCTACTATGGTACTAAGTCTATATCACTACCTACTATGCTACTAAGTCTATTTTACTACCTACTATGCTACTAAGTCTATATTACTACCTACTATGCTACTAAGTCTATATAACTACCTACTATGCTACTAAGTCTATATTACTACCTACTATGCTACTAAGTCTATTTTACTACCTACTATGCTACTACTAAGTCTATTTTACTACCTACTATGCTACTAAGTCTATATTACTACCTACTATGCTACTAAGTCTATATTAATACCTACTATGCTACTAAGTCTACTGTATATTACTACCTACTATGCTACTAAGTCTATATTACTACCTACTAGGGCTGACCCCTATTAGTCGATTAATCGGTCTAAAGGAGCCGTTGCCAACCTCTTAGTCAAAAAAAATAAAAAATAAACATTATACTATTTATTTTTTATTTTTTATTTTTTTATCATTCTTTCCAAAAAGAAAAGAGGCCTAGAAGCGTGGCTAACGCTAATGGCACGCATACCAGAGGCTAACTGCCTACGAAAACAGGCACAGAGGCAGTGAAAAAGGATTTCTGCGTGCCCTCCTGTCTCCGGAGGTCTCATAGTGGTGACCGGAGTGCTGGACGTCCCGCGATGATGTCAAGTCAAGTCAAGTCAAGTCAAGAGTTTTATTTGTCACGGCATACGAGTATACAATGAAATGCTGTATATTGCAACGATGTGCAATACAGTGGGTACAACATATAATAGAATCCAATAAATTTTTTTTGCAATAACAGGTAACAGGTAACATGGTGTGACATCAAAATCGGTATCTGTACATAGTTATTTACAGAGCATATAGGACATGCTAGGTAGCTTTGGTAGTGCAATACACTGTTACTGTTGCTAATACTGATTTAAAGTGGCCTTTCCTTTTGGCAATAAGTGTGAGTGTGTGCGCATGAGTGTGTGCCCGCTCATGTTGAAGTGTTAAAGTGGCTGCTAGTGTGTGAGCATGCACAGCGTGCGTGTCGTGTGTGTGCTCATGTGTGCTTATGTGTGGATAGTTCAGTGTTCTGTGGTGCTCAATGTTCATTGTTCAGGACTCTGATGGCCTGGGGGAAGAAGCTAAGCCTAAGCCTCTCTGTCCTAGTAGCTGGGGTTCGCAGGCGTCTGCCTGACCTCAGCAGCTGAAACAGGCTGTTATTGGGGTGGTGGGGGTCTTTCATTATTCTGCAGGCTCTGGATTTGCACCTCTTGTTGTATAGAACCTGCAGGGGAGTGCAATACCCGTGGTACGCTCGGCTGGGCGCACCACTCTCTGTAGGGCCTTCTTGTCCTGTGCCGTGCTGTTTCCATACCAGGCAGTGATGTTTCCGGTCAGGATGCTCTCTACAGCTCCTGAGTAGAAGGACTGGAGTATCTTCCCCGATACTCTGAACTTCCTTAACTGTCTCAGGTGGTAGAGGCGCTGTTTCGCCTTCTTTACTACTGTGTCTATGTGTGTTGACCATGTCAGGTCCTCTGAGATGTGGACCCCCAGGTACTTAAAGCTGCTCACCCTGTCCACGGTAGCCCCGTTGATCATCAGTGGTGTGTGCGTCTCCTGCTGTCCTCTCCTATAATCCACGATCAGCTCCTTGGTTTTACCAATGTTCAGGAGCAGGCTGTTGTCCTGGCACCAGCGTTCCAGTACCTCAACCTCCTCCCGGTAGGCCTTCTCGTCATTGTCCGAGATCAGCCCCACCACCACCGTGTCGTCTGCGAACTTCACTATGGAGTTGGAGCTGAACTTGGCCACACAATCATGTGTGTAGAGTGAGTACAGCAGGGGGCTCAGAACACAGCCCTGGGGGGACCCGATGCTCAGGGTGATGGTGTTGGAGGTCTGACCCCCCACCCTGACCGCCTGGGGTCTTTCGCTCAGAAAGTCCAGTACCCAGGCGCTCAGGGCGGAGCTCAGACCTAGCTCGATCAGCTTGTCCACCAGTCTGGTGGGGACTATGGTGTTGAACGCTGAGCTGTAGTCAATGAACAACAGTCTCACATAGCCCCCCTTCTGACGGTCAAGGTGCGAGAGGGTGCTGTGCAGTACCTGGGAGACTGCGTCGTCGGTGGACCTGTTTGTCCTGTATGCAAATTGCATAGGGTCCATATCACTTGGGAGGGAGGCACAAATGTGGTCCTTGACCAGCCTCTCGAAACATTTCATGACCACAGAGGTGAGTGCCACCGGTCTGTAGTCATTTGGACATGTTGGGGAGGGTTTCTTCGGTACAGGGATGATGGTAGACATCTTGAAGCAGGCAGGGACCACTGACTCTGCCAGGGATTGATTAAATATGGCGGTGAACACTGGGGCCAGCTGGTTGGCACAGGACTTGAGTATGCGTCCTGTTATGCCATCTGGGCCAGCAGCCCAGATGGCCCGCAAGGGAGGCGTCGTCGCTCCCCATTGAGACCCTCTCTGCGCCGCCCCCTATCTCCCTGTCTCCGGCTGTCTCTGAGCAATGACCGGAGTGTTGAATGTCCCGTGATTAAGACGGGGAGGACGCGAACCTCTTTGCGCCGCCCCTGTGCCTCAAATAGATTCGCTATCAGCTCTATCTTCAATCTTTCAAAATGTTCAGTTGCTATCGCTATCAGCTCTATATTTAATCTTTCAAAATGTTCAGTTGCTATTGCATGCACTCATCTGTGTTTCACTACACACTTGAGTGCATGCTTACCAACTGTTAGTCTGCAACACTACTATCACCGACATCTAAGAAGGGAGATCCCCCCTTGAATGGCCCTTCTAAGGTTTCTCTCCTCCACACTGCCTGTGGAGCATTTTCCCCTATTGTTAGGTTTTAGTGAGTTTTTCCTTACCTTCGCGTGGGGTATGTCTGGGAGTGCTTGCATTCTTTCATTTATTTGCATTTATTTTAAATTTGTTGGACCTTATGGTGTTCTTGTTCTGTTCTTGACTTATTGTTATGTTTTCTTCTTGACTTGTTTAAAGAAGACATGTACGGCCCATGGGGACATTAACGTGTGTTGTCGGGCCTTATAAATAAATTTGATTTGATTTCACCCATCTAATGAACACACTAATCTAGACAAATATCAAGATGTATCCATCAGTGGACCAATTGCTTGCTTTTGCAGAGGACAAGAAGCCTTCAGTCGACTCCTTCAGACATTAACACTTTGGCTGCCTAAGGTTAAATTCATGATATACCATAGATTGCCAGCGCTATTTGTCTATGGAGAAAGTCCCCTTCTTTGCAGGGCTATAACTTTTTAAATTCTATTGCTACATTGCCATTATTAGGGCCCATTCAAAGTCCTATATGTATTGTTCATTGTGTAGCAACGTTAAACTTTTTCATTCACATATTCATAGTAAAGTATGGTCTAATGTATAAGTATGTTTTCATCTCTTTCTGCAGCTTTCTCCAGAACGTGATATATAGCCCCAAATGCATTATATTGATGATGAAATACAGTTTGATGGCAATCAGCGCGATATAAAAAATTCCAACTAGACGTACTTCTAGAAGTTACTACACGTCATCTGATGTTGACCGGATGGGCGAGGGGGCGTTTATAATTCCGTGGGCAGCGTTATACCAATCATCTAATGTGGGTCAAATGTTGATAATAGCAGTTAGTATCGAAGACGGTAACGTTACACGCTGAAACTCACCCCAGTCTCCGCGCGCCGTTGGGCGATCATCGTAGAGTAGAAATCTTATCATTATGGGATATATTTTTACCCGGTCCATCTCCAGCTTGTATAATGGTATATACGTCCAAATCATGTTGTTTATCGAGTTATTGCCAATCGATCACCGTGTAGCGTGACGAGCCAGAGTCCCATGACCTATAGCGAGCGCCCGGAAGTACTACGGACGTCTAGGACAACCTCTATGCAACATCCTGTTTGGCGATTGCGCCGATCGGCCACCAGATGGCGCTCCTGAACCGCCAGAGAGCTCAGTGGGTCCTGCTGGTGGATCTCAGGCCAGCGGAGGGGACATATGAATCCGATCGCAGATTTTTGAAATATTGATATAAGGACGACGTACCGCGTCCTCCGGCAACTTTAGCATGGCCAGAAAAGACGTCTAAAGACGGTTCCCGGCAGTCAAAGTGTTAAGCACCCCCCACAGCCCAAATGGAATGATAAAAAAAATCCAAATCCTTAGTCGGGGACAGCCCTACTACCTGCTATTCTACTAAGTCTATATTACTACCTACTATGCTACTAAGTCTATATTACTACCTACTATGCTACTAAGTCTATATTACTACCTACTATGCCTGTCCCCGACTAAGGATTTGTATAGTCGACTTTGATTGGCCAAAATATGCCTATCCCAGAATGCAAAAATGTAAAAACTAAAAAAATATATAGGCCTATATATATAAATATTTTTTTATACATTTTTTTTTATTCCATTTGGGCTGTGGGGGTGCTTAACACATTGGTCGCCATGGGTTATATCCATCAATATAGCCAGTCTGCCACCGTTGAAAGCCTATGGAGATGTTTACCTTCTTTGCAGGGCTAGAAAGTGAGTTTAGTAGGAGAAAATACAATTTTAAACATCAGTTTGCACGTACCACAGGACAGATGTGTCCTTCAGTTATTGGTGTAAAGTTGTGGAATTCGCTCCATAGCGAGCTTAAGGGATGTAATAGTGTTTATCAATTCAAAAAAAATTATTAAAAAAAAATATTTAGTCAGTATGAAAATCAAATGTGATCTGAATAGTGAGATCTTTTCTTTTTTTTCTCTTTCTTTTATTTTTTATTCTTTATTATTATTAAATTTTTTCTTGTTTAACTGTGGATTGTATGTTTCTTGTATAATGGTATAAATGATTATTTGTGTAAATTAGGTTGTACGCCGACCATTAAGTAAATACTTGTTTAGTTTAGGAATAAGGGGCAGGTAACTATAAGATTTATTCTTCTTCCTGCTCCTTTTGTCCATGGAATGATAATTATGATTGTGTAATGAAGAAACTCTGATTGTATGATTCCATGTGGCAAATAAATACTCTGAACTGAACTGAACTGAGCTATAACTTTTTAAATTGTATTGCTATATTGACATTACTATTACTATGATTATCTATCGGTCAGGATGTGGGAAAGTTATATTTTTTCATTCATACATTGTTGTGTTACTAGCGTCGAGAATATAAGTATGTTTTTAATCTTTTCTGCTGTAATTCCAAAAACAGTAGTTATAGGCCCTGAAGCATATAGATTATCGATTGGCGTTTCTTTCCTATACACGCTATATAAAAAAATTCAAATGTATATGATCGGTATACATTATGCTTCATCATGCGTGAAGGAAAGGGGGGGGGGGGGTCGTTTATAATTCCTTGATCGTCAGTAACGGCTTTATTTACTATGGGTTGATACGCTGATCAGATGGTTTGCAGTGAAATGAATAAACAATCGGGCTGAAAATAACTAGGGATGTCCCGATCACGTTTTTTTGCTCCCGATCCGATCCCGATCATTTATTTACAAACCAATAGTATCCAGCTGCAGAACGGCAGACCAGCCACACTCTCAGGCTGAGGTTACACCTTTCGTATCATCTTCGTATTGTTTTCTTATACGCATCGCCGCGTATCGCCTCGAGTCACACTTTCGTTTTTTTTTTCGTTTTTGTCACCAGAGCACACTGATGTAGTACACTGCCAAAGCAGTAGGTGGCAGTAGGTGGCAAACATGAAGGCAATTTCAACCAATCAGAACGAATGTGCCAATACACTTCCTGGAAGCTCCAGCAAAATGTCAATAAGGCAGGCGCCTATGCCGCGCCACCATCTTGCTCAATGCAGCAATTCTTTTTTCAGCAAAGCCTAATAAAAGTGCAATAAACAAAACGGATACATTCACTGTGTGTTCTGCCTGTCATTTGTTGATGAAACAAAACTAACATCAACACAAGTGACCACCAAGAGCGGATAGTTTAGGCTAAAAAACTATCGGTAGCATTGTAGCATTGTTAGCTGCATGCTAACGTCAATGGAGTATGCCATTATAACAATATAGCATTGTGGCTAGAAGCTAACGTTAGCTCACGCTACTTAGCCAGCATCAAAACTGATGATATCGCGAGCTATCAGTAGTTAGATAACATTAGAGACAACGCTGTGTGTATTAAACAAAGGTGAATAGATGACTGGGCCATTTTGTTTAATGCTTCTTAAGTTGAAAGAGGAACTCTGAGCTAACAGGGTCTGAATCCTGATAGCTCACGTTAGCCAGCTGCTCATGCCATCGGTAATGCTAGCAGAATGAATGGATGTAAACTTTATTTAACATATTGCATATGGGTACAATACAATACGGCTCAATACAAACAATTGTTAAGGGAATGCAGACTGTTGTAGCTTGGACTGGGGTCCTTATAACAATAACTTGACAACACATGGTAGCTGAAGCTATTTGGGACACGGAGCTCTGTCCCAAACACACACACACACACTCTGCTGTCACCGGAAGGGCACGCAGATGGTATCTACTGCGCATGGGCGTTTTCGCAACAACGGCTAGCGTGCTGACTACACGCTGTTTGTCGACTCGTTTTTTTGCGTATCTCCAAACGCAAACACAATTTTGCGTTTCAGCCGTATCCACAAAAAAACGCCAAAAAACGCGTTTCTGTGTAGATAGGACATCAAACGTCGTCAAAAACGTATAAAAAAACGCCAGGAATACACTAGTCTAACCATAGCCTCAGACCCAAACGCATTTCCGTTTGATTTAATTATACATCAAATGATTTATGAAGTAAACTTTTCACCTGGATAACGTCAACATTCAGGGTGAATGTAATGTGAGAAATTGGGATAAAAAAAAAAGAAGAAAAAAAAGGAAAAAAATATTAATTTGGGTCTGAGAGGGTGGCTGGTCTGCCGTTCTGCAGCTGGATACTATTGGTTTGTTTTGGCAAAATTCTTCTGCTCTGTGTGACAATAAATAAATTAATGATGATATGCAATTTAAAACCAAAACTAAGGCCTCAGTATGAGTTTAAGACGTGAAAAAAAAATTTTAAAAAGAAAAAAAAAATTGCAGATTTTTTTTAAAAAAAATTGTCGATCTTGATCTTCGGAAAACCACGTGATCGGATCGGGACATCCCTAAAAATAACGTTAGTGTCCTCTTACCGTGCGCCGATGAGACTGGAGGAGAAATATCCCAATTATTTGATGCCGATCTCCTACATCCATTTCCGGTTTGTATGGTGCAATAAACGCCGAAATCATATAGATTATTGCGTTATGAAAGCGATCCAAATGCACTATAGTGTTTGTCTGGAGTCCCGTAACAAGATGTGACTGCCGGACAGATTTCCTCGACTCACCGATTTTAGCGAGTTTTAGCGAGAGTGTAACTCGCCCGACCATCCACTGGGCGGCGGTATTGAGACGTTGCAATCTCATACAGGGTCCCGCTGGAGTCCGGAGGTTGGCTGGATGAATTATGAATGCCATGGCGAAAAAATGAAATATTGATCCCAAAAACGGCGTACGCCGTTGTTGGCGTTCAACGCATGGCGGGCAATAACGACTTACTCCGTTTATGGCGCACAATGTGTTCATGTCTGAACGAGTCGACTGAAGGCTTCTTGTCCTCTGCGAAAGCATGCAATTGGTCCACTGATGGATACATCTTGATATTTGTCTAGTCTAGTGTGTTCATTAGACGGGTGAAATCCTCTTTCAGTGCCTCTGTGCCTGTTTTCTTAGGCAGTTAGCCTCTGGTATGCGTGCCATTAGCGTTTAGCCACACTTCTAGGCCTCTTTGCTTTTGGAAAGAATGATGCCAAAAAAATTTAAAATATATTTAATTTCTTATTTTTTTTGCATTAAGAGGTTGGCAGTCGACTACGGCTCCTTTCGATCGATTAGTCGACTATTCGACTATTCGAGGTAAGCCCTACCTATACTAATATGTCTTTACTACTATGCACTCAACACTATGGTTGGGTACCGAACATGGTATTTTGAAGGGTACTTTCCGTACATCCGTACCGCGAGTACAGATTCACGATAGATCAATCTGTACCAAATTTGTGTACCTTTACATGTTTAGTATAGCCTAAGTGTAATATACTAGCCTTTTCCACAAATATATATATATATATATATATTACTGTCCCGTCTCTTGGGTCTTTGGAGAGACCAGACGAGGTCAGAGGAGTTTGATCATATTGGATGGCCAGATAATGTTGATATTTAAAAACACAATACATGATCATGCAATCTATTTTGTGTGGTATGTTACAACAATAAATAACGTAAGGTTATTCTATAACCCTAGTTATATGAGTATAGCGAGCGCTCTGCTCTAGTGGAACTATCCCTTTAATCCATTCTAATAATGAAAAAACGTTCTCCACATGTACACCCCTATTCACCTCCGCCTGGCCACACCCACATCTGCTCCTATATAAGTGGGGTCGTGGCCACACAATCAGCTCCTTCCCAAGTCTTTCACCACCAAAGGAGAAGACCGTGGGGCCCTCAGTGAGTCAGAGCAGAGCGCTCGCTATACTCATATAACTAGGGTTATAGAATAACCTTACGTTATAAATCGTATAGCTTTACGCTCTGCTCTAGTTGAACACAGGAGCTGAGCAGAGCGAAAAGCGTGACAGATGTACCCGCTGAGGCCCCCTACAACCATCAGAATACCAGGGAGGATCCGAGCCCCCCGGCCCCCCCTAGCGGAGGACGGGAAGGAGATCGGACCCGACTGTGCGAAGAGGGTTTAGCACCTCAAACGCACAGGGTGAGCAGACCGTGGGACTTACCTTTGTTTAGAAGGGCCCGCGACCACTCGAGCGCGCATCCCACATGCCACCAGGGAACGGACATGAAGCAAAAAAAGGCCCAAACATCACGGGGTCGGAGGTCAAGAACCCAAACCCTGTGGCAAGGCTGTAGCAGTGGAGCGTGGAGGAGGTCCCAGCCCTAGGACAACCCGAGGACTAGGACCCCCTGAAAAAGGGGCCTGGTGAGGCCAACGAGGCCGCGGCATCAAGACCCCACCAGACGGTCACTGGTGACACCACCCCCCACATCACCAGCGTATCGGACAGGGCCCAAATCAAGCCCTTCCCCCCTCGGCACGCCACTCTGAAGCACTCTTCACCAAGAGGCTACCCCCCTACAACACTGCGGGGCCAGTCGGCGTGCCGGGGAGACAACCCTCCAAGGAGGTTGATCCCTCATTCCAGGCAACAGGCCCCAAGAGCAGAACTCGACCTGTGCCCGGAGCACTGCGGACTAGACAGGCGCCTAAGGGGTCTACTGCAAGAACAGTATCCCGGCGGAAGGGGCGTTCGGTATGCTGTGCACCATGTCACAAACTCCACAAACCCGACCCCGCCAATTCATCAATCCAGCGGGTTCGAGGTTCAGAGAAGAGGCTTACACAATTGGCAGATGTCATCAAAGATGCAGGGGCATACTCTCGGGCAGATGGGGTCAGGCCCGGCCTCAACCCGAGAGTCGACTCTGCTACCAACACACTGGGGAACCAACCACCCCCCTATGTTTAGTTTAACAGGAGGCGGTTGTTCCCTTAAAGGAAAACTCCAACATTTTGGGAAATTAGCTTATTTGGTATCTACCCTGGAGTTAGACAAGAAGATACATACCCTTTTTCTTCTCTGTGCATGCAGTAGGAGTAGGGAAGACACGCACCGTTAGCCTAGCTTAGCGTCAGTCACTGGAAGTAGGTTTCTCCATTAGCCTAGTTCCAAACGTCTTCCTACTCCTACTGCATGCACAGAGAAGAAAAAGGTATGCATCTTCTTGTCTAACTCCAGGGTTCCCAAAATGTTGGAGTGTTAAGATACATACCTTTTTCTTCTCTGTGCATGCAGTAGGAGTAGGAAGACGCGCACCGTTAGCCTAGCTTAGCGTCAGTCACTGGAAGTAGGTTCCTCCATTAGCCTAGTTCCCAACGTCTTCCTACCCCTACTGCATGCACAGAGAAGAAAAAGGTATGTATCTTCTTGTCTAACTCCAGGGTAGATGGCAAATAAGCGAATTTCCCAGAATGTTGGAGTTTTCCTTTAACCCACAAAGAAAACTCAGAAACATAACTGCGCGTATACACAGGCTATACAAGCAGTACAAGTGTTTCAGCTTTCAAAGGGTTAACCCAGGTCAACAGGTTAACAAGGACGAGTCCCGACCTGGGCCTGGCGGACCGGGACCTACACAGGGATGCCTAGAGGAGTTGACAGGGCAACCTCCCCGACAGCCCCCTCCCATCCCCGGCCTAGCAGGGAGGGAGGGGTGAAACAAATGAAGAAGGACCAAGCCCCCTAACACAGCGCAAGGTACAACACAGTATGGACCAAGCACTTCACTGTTAAGGGCAACTCGTGGTGGCATACACATGACACACACATCCATGACATCAATCCCCGCGATGTCCGGCCCGACCTGGCATTTCCCCCCCGGAAAAGCACAAAGTCATTCGGGGTACCAGAACAGCAGATCTCCGCCCCGGCGGGCAACGGGTTAAACTGACCTGGTCCGGCGTGACCAGAACCAGTCCCGTGTCCTAGTCACGCCGCCATCCCCAGTCCTAAGAGGGGGGTAGGTACGCGTGTCGATCCAAAACATCACAGAGGGCGCCACCAAGATGGTCAGTACACGAACGCACTGCTCCTGGTGACCCACCTCATGGGCGTGAGACCCCTCCGCCAATGTTTTGATCTACTCCGTCATCTCCTCCCAGAGATGTACGTGAGCCGTCGAGTCTAACCTAGTAAAAAATCTCCTTCCCAGCCGCCCACATAAAAAAACGCTGTTTCTATGAAGTTGGGCAACCAAGGCGCGCCAGCCCATAAAGTGGTTTCAACATTGAAAGCACCCAGGGCCAGCGCTAATTGGTCTCGAAGACCATACGCTGATTTCATAACTAGCGTATATGCACTTCGAGAACCCGAAACACATCGACGGCGAATTCTAATAAGAAACACCACACAACGTTTCCTCCATGCTGTCTGGGACGAGCAGCAGGAAGTCGGCCTATAAGACACAGACACGGGTCTCATATGACGCGCCTGAGGGTAAAAACCCTGTCAATTCCACTCTTTATATAAGATGGGAAGACAGAAGTTCCCCCAGAGAGACCTCTACATGAGTAAACAATTGAAAAAGATATATGTAATAATTGGGCCAAGTGACCAACGGCCCAATACACACTTCAATAGAGAGCAGAGCAGAAGACAAACAGTCTTCGAAAGCATCGCATCATCCAACTTTGACAATGACAGCGGTCTGCAGCACAGACCCTGAAAACTCACGGATATGTCTCATGGCCAATAGGAAAACGCGCCTAGTGATGTATTCCATGGCCGGGGAAACCTGTGACCCACCCATCCTAATATGGAGTGGAACCAGGGAACCCCCCCCCCTCCCCCTCCCTGTGACGCGCTGACCTCCCAGCCCGACAGGGAGTTCACTCTTACTACCGCAAGAAGAACACCGTCTTTTAGGAAGAGAGGAGACATAAGTCCTCGACCAAGTGCTAGCTACAGGCCTTGCTAAGTTATACATAATAGCGACCAAAGCAATTATCAGAGAAAACTGCACCACCCTCTAAGCAAGAGCGCAATCCCAGCAGTAGCTGTGGGTTTACACCGTATCCCCAAAAATATAGTGAATCAACACACGTTTTGTAAACAAAATCATATCATATCACCTCACCCCTGATACGACGGCAAAAGAAAGCAGAGCCGTGACACCAGGTGCATGGCGCGCCAGATGAAGCACACTCACCTGTAGAGTAAAAGCTGTACATCATGCACGCCAGCCACAGCCGATAACCTCGTTTGTGTAAAAAACAGGTTTTCTTCATCCACGGCTTCATCCACGGCTCTGGCTTATGTGTGAAAAACTTACCACCCGTTATTTTCATCATTACCCTTAACACATTGGCGGCCACTGGGATGAGTCTAATATCACTAGAGACTACCAGCATTTGTAAACAGACTTGGGGCTGTTTGTAGAGCTAAATCTATACTTTATAGTATTGCTATCTGTCCATTCTCATTGTCAATTGAGTCCATAAACCGTCCCTTCAAAATGGCTTAAAGAAAAAAAATGTCATCAATACGTTCTCATTTTATAGCGCCGTGAATATAAGCATTATACGGCATTTGGTCTAGTATATTTCCTGGAAGGCTAGATAAAGGGCTAATAGCTACTAACGTTATATCCAATGGCATTTCCGTTATACATAAGCTACAGTTAAAACTCAAACTGCATATGATCGGCACGATCCTCAAGCATGTATGCATGAAAGGGGGGGGGGGGGGGCGGGGGACGTTGTTTCTTATTATTGATTACCAATAACCGTGTTCATCTAAGTAGCCACATACGCTGATCGTATCGTATCATAACAAGGCCCGATCGGGCTGTAATTTACGTGAAAAATATCTTACCATGAGCCGGTTGGATCCCCCCGAGCATTTCCCCGTTATCGATCGCCATCTGGTAGATCGATATGTCCATTGGCTGATGATAAATCCCCTTATTGCATAGTGAAATCCGCGATCCAAAATGTATTCCGTGGAACAGACAATAGCTATCGCTTCAGGTGAGTAGAAAACTACATTAGAGATAAAAAAAAAAGACAACTTCGGCCACAGGGAACACTGCATTATCGCGATAGCGCCCCTAAGAGGATCTGGCCGGTAATGCACTTTCTCGAATTCAAAGAGTAGGGTACATCTGCAGTGCAGCTCGGCGACCTTGAATAGGTTATTAAAATGGAATAAAAGCCAAAACAACTTGCCACAGATATATCCGTCCTTCGGTCCATTAAGCATGGATTCGAAAGCCGGATATATCCGTGCTTGGGCGCCATTGTGTTAAGCTAAGAAAATAACAAGCTAAGAGAGGGACTCAAGCCCTTGGTCATATGCCACTATGTACAACTCTGTAGGTTAACCCCCAGCCAGTTGTGGACTCAAGCCACGTTGCCTAAACGTTACATGAACACACACACAACTTCTCATCATACAATAAAAAAACCCAGTTCATATTTACTCACGTAAAGATAATGCTGTTTTCAAGTAGAGAGAAAGACATAAGCATTGGCCAAATGCTAGAACCTAAGCTATACAAAATAGCAACCAAAACAATTTTCAAAGAAACTGTACAACACTCCAAGCATTT
Source organism: Notolepis coatsorum (assembly GCF_963971535.1). NCBI lineage: Eukaryota > Metazoa > Chordata > Actinopteri > Aulopiformes > Paralepididae > Notolepis > Notolepis coatsorum. The sequence goes on from NC_140165.1 coordinate 63,589,108, forward strand.
GTAGCTGCGAGTTCAGCACACGTCGTATCTCCCAATGCAGTGAAGTAACATATGTTTTGTTAAACAAAGACATCGTTATTAACCAAAAACATTCGGGAGGGGGAGGAAGGAAGAGTGGGGTAATGTCCTACGGACACCTACCTGCACCCCTGTACGTAGGACGAAATTGCCGCAAACACAGGTTGGCTACCACGTTGACGAGGCCTCTCACTGGCGGGGCCAGAAGCGGCGACGGCTGGAGCCTCGCTCCGGCGCGACGCCCCCATCCTGCGGCCGGTCATGGTGCACGCCTGACGACATCTTCTGCCAGAGATGACGCCGTAGTCAGAGTGCTCAGGGCCCGCTACTTCCTCACAGCTAGCGCCAATGGTTGTAGCACAAGCTAACAGCTAACTCCAGGCTGACTGATAGCATCAGGCTAACTAGGGATGTCCGATATTATCGGCCTACCGATATTATCAGCCGATATCGGCATTAAAATGTGATATCGGAAAATATCGGTATCGGTTTTCAAAAAAAATAAAACGATATTTTTTTACATTTCTATAGAAATGATGTCCGATATTATCGGCCGATATCGGCATTAAAATGTGATATCGGTTGATATCGGTATCGGAAATTAAGAGTTGGACAATATCGGTATATCGGTATCGGTAACGACTTACGACTTAGGCTAACAGTTAGCTTTTACCGGCTATCGATAGCCACCAGCTAACGCAGTAGCGAGCGGCTACTACTGAAGCTGTATAACGTGAGGAATAGCGATACAGGCCAACACTTCAGACAGCCGCTGTCTCTTCGTCTTTTTATCCAAAAGAAAAATGGAAAAGGCAACACACGTCCCTCTCACAGAACGGTGTTTACCAGACACAGCAGCATCGGCAGTAAGCCCCGTTGTACACGGGCTGCAGCCGTCCTGAGCTCGGAGATATTCTCATAATGAAACACCAAGCTTGCATCCTCCGTGTCGGGTGTTTTCGTCTTGAAAAGCAGGGCCAGCGCGGTGGCAGAGGGTATCCGGGGACTTGAACCACAGACTCGGAATCACGGCCCCAGGAAAACAAAGCTACGACCTCACTGAGGAGGAGCACTGTTTTATCGTGGGGCATCAAACTAGAACCCCCTCCACGCCGCTATGGAGAGGCAACGAAGGGATTCTAGCCTGGAGCCGACCTTACGCAAGCTGCGCAGTTGTCCCCTCACAACTGACACACCTGAGGCTCGCGTCGCAAAACATCACCCGCCCAGAGAGACCGTCAGCTCTCACACAGCCGACCGTCTCTCGAGGCATAGTATCCAGCTGCAGAGCCGGAGACAATGCCGGCGGGGATTGCTCAGCGACGCGCGCCCCAATGCGAAGCGCCGGTGGAGGTCAGAATGATCATCATCTTCTAGACTCTCCGGTGGTGAAGACGTTATCGCTTTATTTTCTCGAAAATTAGTGAGAGAGAAAAAACAAAAATACAATGTCAACGCATCTCCTTTACTAACTAACTACTTCAGCACTAAACTAAAGCGGTGCTATACACAAACTTCTCTGTGGTGAAAGTAGGGAAGGAGCTGATCCCGCTTATATAGGAGCGGATGTGGGTGTGGCCAGGTGGAGGTGAATAGGGGTGTACATGTGGAGAAAGTTTTTTCATTATTATAATGGATTAAAGGGATAGTTCCACTAGAGCAGAGCGTAAAGCTATACGATTTATAACAAATGTTTCGAAAAAATAACAATGTTGAAGTTGCAAAATTAGAATTTTTTTTTATTTAATTTTTTTTTTATAGTTATCAGAAAAGGGTACCGTTTGGTACAGAATTCCAGGAACTGATACTGGTACCGGTTCAAATGTGAATGGTACCCAACCCTACTCAACACTACAGCACCCAAGTTTCAACACTTTGATGAACACTGTTACTCAGCTGATAAAGTTGCACCCTTCCTGCTGACCTGTTGTATACAGAACTCGTAAGTCGCTTTGGATAAAAGCGTTTATTTAAAAATAAATAAAAAGAGAAGTGAAAGTGTCTATAGAGGGTGGGGGAGGGGGGAGCATCTGTGTGTGTGTGTGTGTGTGTGTGTGTGTGTGTGTGTGTTTGTGTGTGTGTCTGTGTGTGTGTGTGTGTGTGTGTAGTGTACACACCTTTGTAATAATCCTCATCCTCAATGTAGCGAGAGAGACCGAAGTCCCCAAGCTTCACACAGTCTGCAGACGCCACCAATATGTTCCTCACTGCTATGTCTCTATAGACCGAGAGACAGAGAGAGAGAGACACAGAGAGAGAGAGAGAGAGAGAGAGAGAGAGAGAGAGAGAGAGAGAGAGATAGAGAGAGAGAGAGAGAGAGAGAGAGACAGAGACAGAGACAGATACAGAGAGACAGGGAGACACAGAGACACACAGAGACATAAGGAGACAGAGAGACAGAGATACAGAGACAGAGACACAGAGACAGAGAGACAGATACAGAGAGACAGGGAGACACAGAGACACACAGAGACACAAGGAGACAAAGAGACAGAGACACACGGAGACACAGAGAGAGACAGAGAGACAGACAGACAGACACACAGACAGACAGAGACACAGAGAGACAGAGACACAGAGAGAGACAGAGACACAGAGACAGAGAGAGACAGAGACACAGAGAGAGAGAGACAGAGACACAGAGACACAGAGAGAGACAGAGACACAGAGACAGAGAGAGACAGAGACACAGAGAGAGACAGAGACACAGAGACAGAGAGAGACAGAGACACAGAGAGACAGAGACAGAGAGACAGACACATACAGACACACAGACATACAGACAGACAGACAGACAGACACACAGACAGACACACAGACAGACAAGACACACAGACAGACAAGACACAGAAAGAAAGAAAGAAAGAAAGAAAGAAAGAAAGAAAGAAAGAAAGAAAGAAAGAAAGAAAGAAAGAAAGAAAGAAAGAAAGAAAGAAAGAAAGAAAGAAAGAAAGAAAGAAAGAAAGAAAGAAAGAAAGAAAGAAAGAAAGAAAGAAAGAAAGAAAGAAAGAAAGAAAGAAAGAAAGAAAGAAAGTCAGAGAGAGAGATAGAGAGAGGGAGACAGAAAGAATGTGTTACAGAGGTTTTACAGTGTACTTAACATTAATGTTATATATAACTACTGTCTATATGAGCCGTGAGCCTCACTCTAAGTTATATATAACTACTGTCTATAGGAGCCGTGAGCCTCACTCTAAGTTATATATAACTACTGTCTATAGGAGCAGTGAGCCTCACTCTAAGTTATATATAACTACTGTCTATAGGAGCCGTGAGCCTCACTCTAAGTTATATATAACTACTGTCTATAGGAGCAGTGAGCCTCACTCTAAGTTATATATAACTACTGTCTATAGGAGCCGTGAGCCTCACTCTAAGTTATATATAACTACTATCTATAGGAGCCGTGAGCCTCACTCTAAGTTATATATAACTACTATCTATAGGAGCCGTGAGCCTCACTCTAAGTTATATATAACTACTATCTATAGGAGCCGTGAGCCTCACTCTAAGTTATATATAACTACTGTCTATAGGAGCCGTGAGCCTCACTCTAAGTTATATATAACTGCTATCTATAGGAGCCGTGAGCCTCACTCTAAGTTATATATAACTATGTCTATAGGAGCCGTGAGCCTCACTCTAAGTTATATATAACTACTATCTATAGGAGCCGTGAGCCTCACTCTAAGTTATATATAGCTACTATCTATAGGAGCCGTGAGCCTCACTCTAAGTTATATATAACTACTATCTATGGGCTTGTTTGAGATTGGCGAGTTTTTTTTTTTTTTTTTTTAAACATACACATAAACATAAACATAACAACATAAAATTAGATATACAAGCATTAATTAACAGTACACATCCAATTAAATCACCATTTAAATAAATGTATTATACGAGATATATACCTAATACTTGCTATCTAATACCCTACACACATACTCTCGCTCGCTCCCCCCCCCCCCCCCCCCCGGACCCCCACTTGGATAATCCATCCATTATCATTCGCTCCTTACCAGGCACTACAATTCATATGCTAGCTTTTATTCTCTCCACCACTTCTAACCACATTGCAATTTTGGATTCACTGACACCTAAAATCCTTGCTGTGGATATTTCTAGATAAATCACATCGAGATATGTAAGAATTCAAACCTTCCTACAAATTTTTTCCGGTTGAAACCATCGTGATGCTATCAGCTTTTTAGCCGCTGTGATACCTGATAAAACTAATCTCTTTAGCTGTATAGGGACTGCAAACACAAAAACATCATTCAACAGCAATACATTGGCGAGGTCTGCGCAGTTTTTACTACCGCCTTGCCAAGCGCGTTGCATGCCGGTTAGAATGTTGTCCGACTTGCTCTGGAAATCTGACTAGGCGAGCCACGGAAATCTCACAGGAGCGAGCCACGCGCAGTCTTCAGAGCTAGGCGCCACAGTAGCTCTCCAGTGACTGCTCAACGCAAATGCATGATGGGAAACAACATGCTATCATCTGCGCAAAGCACCCATTGGCTCAGAAAAGTTGTCACCACCCACAAGGAAGTTATGAGACGTCTATCAGATAGATTTATTATTGGATAGAGGAGTTTGGGTACCAAGAGCTTCTTCAAAAAACGTCATCTTATCCATCATTATTCCAAGATAAACTTCATGAACTGTCAGACAGACACCAAATTATTTTTTATAATATTGACATATACAATTGAACGCTTTACACATTCCTCATAAATGCTGTCTTAATAACCATCTCTGCAATGGAGTTTATATCAAAATAACAGTATCAACCCCCCTGAACCAAATATAATGGGAAAGTGAATTGCAGAAGCTCTTGGTACATAAACTCCTGTATCCAATAATAATAATAATAAATTAAGACTTGATTCACATCAATTTGTGTCTGACTGACTGTTATAGTATTTCTACCTGTTCTCATTATACCCCCCACATAAAATCCAAAGGATAATTAGCTGGCCAAACATTATCAGTGCTCTCGAAATTATAATTAGCCAAAACTATAATATATAGGCCTATATCTCGTTGCACATCTTACATGATAAAGCGTTTGCTGAATAATTCTGTTTTGCCTCAATATACAGTATATATATATATATATATATTGATGCAAAACTGAATTATTCAGCAGTGTGTGTGTGTGTGTGTGTGTGCGTGCGTGCGCACGTGTGTGTGTGTGTGTGTGCGTGTGTGTGTATGTGTGTGTGTGTGTGTGTGTGCGTGCGTGTGTGTGTGTGTGTGTGTGTGTGTGTGTGTGTGTGTACCTGTGCACCATGCTCAGACCCTCCAGGTGTGTGTGTGTGCGTGTGTGTGTGTGTGTGTGTACCTGTGCACCATGCTCAGACCCTCCAGGTGTGTGTGTGTGTGTGTGTGTGTGTGTGTGTGTGTGTGTGTGTGTGTGTGTGTGTGTGTGTGTGTGTGTGTGTGTGTGTGTGTGTGTGTGTGTGTGTGTGTGTGTGTGTGTGTGTGTGTGTGTGTGTGTGTGTGTGTGTGTGTGTGTACCTGTGCACCATGCTCAGCCCCTCCAGGTAGGCCATGGCCTTGCAGACCTGCAGGCAGTAGAGGACCAGTGTGCTGCTGCTCAGTGTGTGCTGGTGTTCCAGCAGGTAGGAGCCCAGCTGTCAGTCACAGGACCAGGTTACATGTTAGATACTGAAAGAGGCTGACTGCTATAGGGAGGTGTAGTGGTTACGTCATGGCCGTTTTTCGTGTTCCACCCTCTGTCCAACGCAATGTATTTTCCCCATTGCCCATTTCTAAATCGTCTCGTTTAAAACAAATAAAGCATTAACATTTGCATGGTGTACCTTTCTGTGCTTATTCATCCACAATCTATAGCTCAACATGAAAATATTCACAAGTAATCATAAAAAAAATCACTGAATTTTAGTTCAACCAAAAAAGCTTAAACAATAATGTTAGTGATAGAAGGGAACTCATTTTGTGCAAAAATGGAAAGCTTTTCAATTTCCATGTGGCAGAATTGTTACAATAGCCGATAATCCATTTTCCCAATGATAAATCCCTATACGGGTGGAACAACCAGTAACGTCAGTGTTGTGAAGGATCAGATTAAACCGAATATGTATATTTATTTATATATATATATTTAATTGTATTTGTATATCGTTTGATATCCCCTGTATATTCCTTGTACAATATGCATTGAATATCCCTTTAGTCTACTAAACAGCCCATAATAGTTTCATTCTACCATTGGACGAGAACCTGGCGCCAGGTTGCCATACCCCTAGGTCCAAGTTCAATCGTGCCGCCTAACATGTCGTGGCAAGCCCCGGTTCCGCGCAGGAATATGTCGGGCGAAATACGAATGGTACTATTTGTTCATAGCGCATATATATATGGCGCAAGTAAAGTAGAACTTCCTTTTTAGTCCAGTTCTTTACCCTCCAACAGAGTGACAGACGCAAAGCCTCCCCACGACGCACGTGTGGTGTAGTAAGGCCTACTTGGCCCAGAATAGGCATTGAGATATCGTGTAGATTAATAGTTGAATAGTCATAGTTTGGCACTATACCGTCGAGTTGGACGTATTCTATTAAGCTAATAATAGTCTATTTATGTATGGTGCATCGTTCAGTTAGAGTTCTAAAGTTATCAGTACCCCCATCGTTCCTGACGTTATCTGGACGCTTAACCAGGCTGGTCAGACCCCTAGTGGTGATTGCATCCGAGGAGCTCCGGGCCAAGAGCGACTGGACCTGTATATTGGATTACTCTACCCGGACGACGGCGAGCCTTCCACGGCTTGGATTATGCTTTGTGTGCTTTGATTATTCCATGGATAAAGGCCAACACTGCGGAGTGTTGGAACTACCCCCCGGAGAAGACTCCAGGTGAGACGGCGCTCGACACCAGTGAGGTCGCCTCACGTCTCTCCGTTGTGGACCGGCAGCCACCGTCCACAGAGGGTCCAGCTGTATTCGTCTGCGGCCCGAGGTTCTGTGGGCACCGTGTCCAAGACTTTGGATTCTCCCAAGACACCGTCGGCCAGATGGGATACCGCCAGCGGCTTCTCTAACCCCCCCCTCCTACTGTCTTACAACCAGCGGGACCCCCCCCCCCCCCCTTAGTGTATCCAGCTATAATCATTTAAGTACCATCGCTATCGTTTCCTAAATATTCCAGGTTGTATACTTACTCCCTGCGTAACCAGAGATTGGACATTCAATGTTGATTTACCTACGAATACTCATTTGCCATAAAAGTGCATATTTCATATTTCAAATCATAAATGTAATTAAGTGATCGTTGTATACACCCTTTGCTGTATTAAACCTTCGATTTGGTACATTTGTGTGGATTCGTTTCATCAGGTGGGAAAGTGTTCATCATACTTATATCTTGTACTGGGTGGCCAGAAGTTAAAGTACATGAGGTAGTGGTATTAAATATCATATCTAACAATACAGTCAGGGAATTGTACCCCTCAGTTACAATTGGTCCTTCGAACCGGATGGTAACTAGTGTAATATTAATATAGTGTTATTAATATCGAAATGGCCTATGATGAACACTCCACGAAACGATCCTCCTAACCTAGAACGCCCGCGGCGCAGACGACAGACACATCAGTACTTAGAGGCTTACACTGTCAGTCAACTACCTAGCCTTCGACAAACGGTAAACGCGGTAAAAGTAGAAAGTAAAATTATGTCTGACCTTAACGACCAGGTTTCCCCGACCACAGAGGCCCTAGTAGGTCCTCATGTAACTGACCAAGTTCACGGTGGGGACCAGGAGGGAATTGATATGCCTTTACCCCCCGCCACTACCCAAGAAGTAGTCCCCGACCAGCCCCGGGAGGAAGACAACCCTACAGAGAGAGAACTCTGCACGGAAGAAGAGGAGGAGAGCGCCGAGGAACTAGAGCTCCAGGACCCCCCAACGAGTACCCCCAGGAGCGGCTCACGCAGGAGCGGCTCACCTCCACAACCGCCTTCCCCCAGCGAAGCGGAGAGGATACTACAACAGGCGTTCCTCGTCAGCCTGACAGCCTCTACCGAACGCGACCGACTCCAAGCGCAGATGCTTAGCGAGCGACAACGTCTCCAAGCACAGGCGACCAGCGAGCGCGAACACCTCCAAGCACAGCAACGGAGCGAAGAACAGCGCACACGCCTGGAGATGAGACGCTTCCAGACAGAAGAGAATATGGCAAGAGACCGGGCCGACGCCCAGCGTGCCGCTGCCGGTGCCCAAAGAGACGCAGAGCGCGACAGACTACAAGCGCAACTAATAGAGCAGCTGATCAAAAGGACAACTCCCTCTCCCTCCGCCAGGGGTTCAAGGAACTCGTCGAGACAACAGTCAAGGGCAGCGTCTCCTCAACGAGCAAGCGACCCTGAACTTGACCAACAGACCGAGTCTAGACCCCCCGCAGACCCCCTTCCCATACCGGTCCAAGCGAGACCCAGCTACAAGGAAGGAGCGGCATACACTGCGGAGAAGCTAAATAAACGATTACAGGATCTGGAAGATCTGATAGAGGAAGAAGAGGGAGAAGAGGAGAACCAAGCCCGACGACAGCACAGTACTCCACCGGACAAGGAGGTCCCATACAGTCCAGGCTATACCCCCGCGGCGCTGCGCTACAGACCCCCGACTCTATTCACGGGTGAGCACGACGCACGACCAGCCCCGAGGAACAGCACCTGGACCAGCGGGCCATGGTACCCTGCCAGTACCAGCCCACAGCGAGGCGCAAGAGGGGACTCGCCCAGGAGGTCTCTCCCCCAACGCTCGCCGATGTATCAGCCATCCACGGCGTCATACAATGCCACACCGTCATTCCCAGACTTCGCCTATGAGAGTCGAGCACAGTACACGGAGCTCCGGATGTGCTTAGAGACAATGATGGTGGATGTCGCTGATGAACGCCACAAGTATGCAATATTACTGAAGCACCTGAAAGTACCGCGAGCGCACAATATAGCGCTAGCATATGCTACCTCTTCGACTCCATACACAGCGGCCCTTGCAGCGCTGGATCAGAGATATGGACGTATATGGGATTACGTAATCCAAGAGATAAGGCATATTGACCGCCTACCCCCAGCCACAGACAATCGCTCACTAGACGACCTGTCAATCAAAGTGCAGTCCCTGGTAGGGATGCTGGGAGCGCAACGGGAGAAGGGCATGCATGAGCTATACGCCAACTCTAACGTCGAGAGGATTTTGGAGAAGCTGCCACCCGCAAGACAGGAGCGCTTTAGGCGGCAGAGGGATTACCGGGATCCCAACGGCCCCGAGCCATCCCTCCTTGATCTAGCCGACTTCCTGGCGAGAGAAGTCAGCAGCTTACGACTGGACACCTTCGGGCGGAGCACGCCAAGCTCCAGAGAGGGACCCAGGAGAATAAATGATGGAAGAAGATCGGTGACTGTCATGCACCAATCAGAGTCAGTACCGAGCAGTAAGAGTCACAGCACCCCCTCGAGAAAAGAGAAGTGGAAGATAGCGTGTCCCTACTGTGAGAAAGAACACTGGCTGTCACAATGTGACCTATTCACAAAGATGAATGCAGAAGAAGTGAGTCAATGGATAAAGTCCAACCGGCACTGTTATCGATGTGCGCGGCCCCACATGGCAGCCGAATGCCGCCTAAAGAAAAGGTGCAGCCGGTGCGATGGAGCCCATCTAGATATACTGCACGAAAGCAACGGAAGACGGCCTATACCTGCACCACGGAGCGGCACCAAGGCAAGTGTCATGTACATTGACCCCGCCAGCAGCAGCGGAGCCCAAGTGCTCTTAAAGGTAGTCCGTGTGACATTGAGCTACCAAGATAAAGTCATGGACACTTACGCCGTCCTTGATGACGGGTCAGAGAAGACCCTTCTGCTCGCCTCCGCTGCGACCCAGTTGGGACTGCGGGGGAGCAAGAACGAAATGACGATTCGGACAATAAGAAGAGATTTAAAGACGATAAAGGGCGAGAATGTCTCCTTCACCATCGCAGCCAACGGGCAGCCAGAGCGACGGTACAAGATCACAAATGCTTTCACCAGCCAAGAAATAGGACTATCGCAGTACACCTACCCTGTCACCAAGTTGATGGATAAATATGTGCACCTGCGCCAATTACCTATCCCGCTCATAGACGGCGCTACCCCGACCCTGTTGATAGGCTCCGACCATGCAGAACTCATAGTCCCGATTGACCGGGTCCATACAGGCCCCCGAGGCTGTCCTGCAGCAGTCGAGACCCGCCTAGGGTGGACCCTACAAGGCCCCCTCGCTAAATCTCTCAACCGAACAGCAGCCACTAGCTGCTTCCACTCCAGAACGACAGAAGAAGACACCACTCTCCTGCAGCATGTCGAGAGGCTATGGACCCTAGAGACAATGCCCTTTAAGAACGAAAAGAAAGATATTCGCTCTAAAGAAGACATTTTCGCCATCAACCTACTCGAGCAGGGGACAAAGAGAGTCACAGTCGGCGGAGTGATGAGATACGCAACTCCACTCCTGAGGCGAGAGGGAATGCCCACCTTTCACGCAAAGAAAGACGCCACGGAGCGCTATCTACTGAACACAGAGCGGCGCCTAGCCAAAGACCCCGCTCAAGAGAGTGTGTACCGAGCTGAGATTGAGAAGCTAATCACAGCGGGACACGTAACAAAGATTGACATTAAAGAGGCCGATCAGACGACCGAATCATGGTACGTGCCGCATCACAAGGTCCATCACAACGGCAAGGATCGCATTGTGTTTAACTGCAGCTACCAGATCGGATCCCAAAATCTGAATAAAGAGCTCTTGCCCGGCCCCACACTCGGCCCCTCCCTACTAGGCGTGCTACTGCGCTTCCGCCAGGACAAGGTGGCTATAAGCGGGGATATCAAAGGGATGTTCTTGCAGGTGAGACTAGTAGAGGAGGACAAGCCTCTGCTACGGTTCCTATGGAGAGAGAAGATCGGAGATGAGAACCCATCCATCTACCAGTGGGAAGTACTCCCCTTCGGAACCACATGCAGCCCGTGCTGTGCTACCTTTGCACTACAGAAACACGTCACAGAGGACCCAGCAGCAGATGAAGAGGTCCAACACAGTGTGAAGAACAGTTTCTACGTGGACAACTGTTTACAAAGCGTCTCGACTCAAGAAGAAGCCGAGGCTCTCCTAATCAAGTTACGCGCCTCCCTAATCAAAGGCGGCTTTGATCTCAGGCAGTGGGCCAGCAGCGACCCGCACGTATTGCGCAGCCTCTCCTCCGCGGACAAGGCTGCCAGCAGCGAGACCTGGATGGCGACAATCCCAGGAGAAGCCCAAGAAATGACACTAGGACTAGTCTGGCGCTTCAAAACAGACTCGCTCCACTATAGACACAAACCCTTGGCTCCAGAGCAAGGAAGGTCGGCGGCGATACCGACCACCAGACGGAGTGTGTACAGAACACTCGCCAGACAATATGACCCGTTGGGATGTATTCTACCTTACACCACCAGGGCAAAGATGATTGTACGAGCACTATGGGACAAGGACCAGGGCTGGGACGACCCAATACCCGCACACCTTGCCTCAACATGGAGAGAGTGGGAGACGGAACTCCGCTCACTCCCAGGTGTCAATATACGCCGCAGCTACTTCCCATCCACAGTGAGGCCAGAGACATGCCAGATTGAGCTACACGTCTTCAGCGACGCCTCCGAAGTAGCCTACGGATCGGTGGCCTACTTGCGTGCCCAAGAGATGGGAGGAAAGATACACACTGCTTTCATCCTGGCCCGCTCAAGAATAGCCCCACGTAAGCAACAATCTATCCCACGTCTAGAGCTCTGCGCAGCCCTCGCAGGAGCGCATCTAGCCACGTTAATCCAACGTGAACTCACCATTCCGGTGCATAGAACAATCTTGTGGTCAGATTCCACGACCGTACGCACATGGATCAAGTCTGATTCATGCAGATACAAGGTCTTCGTGGGAGTCAGAGTCACCGAGATTCAAGAATTAACAGAAGAAGCAAGCTGGCGGTATGTGGACACCAAACACAACCCAGCTGACGTCATCACCCGGGGAATGTCTCTGGATGACCTAACCCGTCGCAACATCTACAGTGACGGACCAGCATTCCTCAAGCTCCCGGAAGGAGATTGGCCTACGCCCACCCCGAGGGAAGCAAGTAACGAGGAGGCTGAGAACAAGAAACCTATGTTCTGTGGACTGAGCACTGTCGCCTCCACAGACCCCAACATAGATGACTGCATTACCCTAGAGAGTGCGCAGCAAGGAACGTTCCTGCGGCACCACCCAGAGATTCAGTCCACCACTGACATGTCAGCAGCTGACTACGAAGAAGCAGAACTTCTTCTACTACAACGAGCCCAGAGAGACTCGTTCCCCGATGAGCTAGACTGTCTACAGGGAGGAAACCCCGTCCCATCAGACAGCAGACTGATTCACCTGGCACCAGAGAGTGACGCCCATAATCTCATCAGAGTGGGTGGTCGCCTGCGGAGAGCCCCCGATCTACCAGATGACATTAAGTACCCGATCGTCTTGAACAGCCGACACAAGGTCACAGAGCTGATCATAAAGAAATACGACGAGGATGTACACCACGCAGGAGCAGAGAGAGTCTTCGCGGAGATCAGACGTCGTTATTGGATATTGCAAGGGAGAGAAGCAGTACGGCGCTTCCAGCGAACCTGTCTAGACTGCCGTAAGTGGCGCGCGCAGCCCAGCATACCACGGATGGCTGACTTACCCCCCTGTCGCCTCCGAATCGGCGACAAGCCATTCCACTCTACAGGCATGGACTGTTTTGGCCCGTTGTATATAAAGAGAGGAAGAGGCACCGAGAAGCGGTGGGGTATTGTATTCAAATGCATGACCACCAGAGCGATACATATCGAGCTCCTTCCGACCATGAGCACAGACTCATTCCTTATGGCCTTCCGGAGATTCACATCACGGAAAGGAAAACCGTCTACATTGTTGTCTGATCACGGGACCAACTTCAAAGGCGGAGAAAGAGAGCTGAGAGAGAGCTTCCAAGCTATGGGCCCAGAACTTAAGACCCACCTCGCTCCAGCCCAGATTGACTTCCAGTTTAATCCCCCGAACGCACCCCACTTCGGTGGAACCTGGGAACGAGAAGTACGTTCTATAAAGACAGCCCTGTACGCCGTACTCGGAGCCCAGACTGTGGCGGAGGAAGTCCTAATGACAGTCCTCACGGAGATCGAGGGAGTATTGAACTCAAAGCCCCTTGGTTACGTCTCCAGTGATGTAGCAGATGTCGACCCAGTCACCCCCAACACACTCCTAATGGGGCGGCTGGACCCCGCGCTACCCCAGACAATGTACAGGCCTGAAGAAGCGAACGGCCGAAGAATGTGGAGGTACAGCCAAGTACTAGCTGACAAGTTTTGGAGCAGCTTCCTACTTCACTACCTACCGTCTCTACAGACCCGCCAGAAGTGGGTAAAAGAGAGAGACAATTTGACAGAAGGAACAGTCGTCATGATTATTGACCAGTCACTACCCAGAGCTATGTGGCCGGCTGGCCGCGTAAGCAAAGTGATCACCGGTGCCGATGGCAAGGTCCGAGCAGCTGAAGTACTCGTCCAAGGGCGCACTTACACACGTCCCGTGGCGAGGCTCATAGAACTGCCCCGACTCCCAGATACTATCGATGATGACCATGACCCCATGACTTTGTGAGTTGACTGACCCTTACAGCGGACCTCGAGTGGTAGACAGTGCGGTTAATCTGTCTCTGCTTAGCTAATTAGGTGGGACTAATTAGGGGGCGGCTGTTGTGAAGGATCAGATTAAACCGAATATGTATATTTATTTATATATATATATTTAATTGTATTTGTATATCGTTTGATATCCCCTGTATATTCCTTGTACAATATGCATTGAATATCCCTTTAGTCTACTAAACAGCCCATAATAGTTTCATTCTACCATTGGACGAGAACCTGGCGCCAGGTTGCCATACCCCTAGGTCCAAGTTCAATCGTGCCGCCTAACATGTCGTGGCAAGCCCCGGTTCCGCGCAGGAATATGTCGGGCGAAATACGAATGGTACTATTTGTTCATAGCGCATATATATATGGCGCAAGTAAAGTAGAACTTCCTTTTTAGTCCAGTTCTTTACCCTCCAACAGAGTGACAGACGCAAAGCCTCCCCACGACGCACGTGTGGTGTAGTAAGGCCTACTTGGCCCAGAATAGGCATTGAGATATCGTGTAGATTAATAGTTGAATAGTCATAGTTTGGCACTATACCGTCGAGTTGGACGTATTCTATTAAGCTAATAATAGTCTATTTATGTATGGTGCATCGTTCAGTTAGAGTTCTAAAGTTATCAGTACCCCCATCGTTCCTGACGTTATCTGGACGCTTAACCAGGCTGGTCAGACCCCTAGTGGTGATTGCATCCGAGGAGCTCCGGGCCAAGAGCGACTGGACCTGTATATTGGATTACTCTACCCGGACGACGGCGAGCCTTCCACGGCTTGGATTATGCTTTGTGTGCTTTGATTATTCCATGGATAAAGGCCAACACTGCGGAGTGTTGGAACTACCCCCCGGAGAAGACTCCAGGTGAGACGGCGCTCGACACCAGTGAGGTCGCCTCACGTCTCTCCGTTGTGGACCGGCAGCCACCGTCCACAGAGGGTCCAGCTGTATTCGTCTGCGGCCCGAGGTTCTGTGGGCACCGTGTCCAAGACTTTGGATTCTCCCAAGACACCGTCGGCCAGATGGGATACCGCCAGCGGCTTCTCTAACCCCCCCCTCCTACTGTCTTACAACCAGCGGGACCCCCCCCCCCCCCCTTAGTGTATCCAGCTATAATCATTTAAGTACCATCGCTATCGTTTCCTAAATATTCCAGGTTGTATACTTACTCCCTGCGTAACCAGAGATTGGACATTCAATGTTGATTTACCTACGAATACTCATTTGCCATAAAAGTGCATATTTCATATTTCAAATCATAAATGTAATTAAGTGATCGTTGTATACACCCTTTGCTGTATTAAACCTTCGATTTGGTACATTTGTGTGGATTCGTTTCATCAGGTGGGAAAGTGTTCATCATACTTATATCTTGTACTGGGTGGCCAGAAGTTAAAGTACATGAGGTAGTGGTATTAAATATCATATCTAACAATACAGTCAGGGAATTGTACCCCTCAGTTACAATTGGTCCTTCGAACCGGATGGTAACTAGTGTAATATTAATATAGTGTTATTAATATCGAAATGGCCTATGATGAACACTCCACGAAACGATCCTCCTAACCTAGAACGCCCGCGGCGCAGACGACAGACACATCAGTACTTAGAGGCTTACACTGTCAGTCAACTACCTAGCCTTCGACAAACGGTAAACGCGGTAAAAGTAGAAAGTAAAATTATGTCTGACCTTAACGACCAGGTTTCCCCGACCACAGAGGCCCTAGTAGGTCCTCATGTAACTGACCAAGTTCACGGTGGGGACCAGGAGGGAATTGATATGCCTTTACCCCCCGCCACTACCCAAGAAGTAGTCCCCGACCAGCCCCGGGAGGAAGACAACCCTACAGAGAGAGAACTCTGCACGGAAGAAGAGGAGGAGAGCGCCGAGGAACTAGAGCTCCAGGACCCCCCAACGAGTACCCCCAGGAGCGGCTCACGCAGGAGCGGCTCACCTCCACAACCGCCTTCCCCCAGCGAAGCGGAGAGGATACTACAACAGGCGTTCCTCGTCAGCCTGACAGCCTCTACCGAACGCGACCGACTCCAAGCGCAGATGCTTAGCGAGCGACAACGTCTCCAAGCACAGGCGACCAGCGAGCGCGAACACCTCCAAGCACAGCAACGGAGCGAAGAACAGCGCACACGCCTGGAGATGAGACGCTTCCAGACAGAAGAGAATATGGCAAGAGACCGGGCCGACGCCCAGCGTGCCGCTGCCGGTGCCCAAAGAGACGCAGAGCGCGACAGACTACAAGCGCAACTAATAGAGCAGCTGATCAAAAGGACAACTCCCTCTCCCTCCGCCAGGGGTTCAAGGAACTCGTCGAGACAACAGTCAAGGGCAGCGTCTCCTCAACGAGCAAGCGACCCTGAACTTGACCAACAGACCGAGTCTAGACCCCCCGCAGACCCCCTTCCCATACCGGTCCAAGCGAGACCCAGCTACAAGGAAGGAGCGGCATACACTGCGGAGAAGCTAAATAAACGATTACAGGATCTGGAAGATCTGATAGAGGAAGAAGAGGGAGAAGAGGAGAACCAAGCCCGACGACAGCACAGTACTCCACCGGACAAGGAGGTCCCATACAGTCCAGGCTATACCCCCGCGGCGCTGCGCTACAGACCCCCGACTCTATTCACGGGTGAGCACGACGCACGACCAGCCCCGAGGAACAGCACCTGGACCGGCGGGCCATGGTACCCTGCCAGTACCAGCCCACAGCGAGGCGCAAGAGGGGACTCGCCCAGGAGGTCTCTCCCCCAACGCTCGCCGATGTATCAGCCATCCACGGCGTCATACAATGCCACACCGTCATTCCCAGACTTCGCCTATGAGAGTCGAGCACAGTACACAGAGCTCCGGATGTGCTTAGAGACAATGATGGTGGATGTCGCTGATGAACGCCACAAGTATGCAATATTACTGAAGCACCTGAAAGTACCGCGAGCGCACAATATAGCGCTAGCATATGCTACCTCTTTGACTCCATACACAGCGGCCCTTGCAGCGCTGGATCAGAGATATGGACGTATATGGGATTACGTAATCCAAGAGATAAGGCATATTGACCGCCTACCCCCAGCCACAGACAATCGCTCACTAGACGACCTGTCAATCAAAGTGCAGTCCCTGGTAGGGATGCTGGGAGCGCAACGGGAGAAGGGCATGCATGAGCTATACGCCAACTCTAACGTCGAGAGGATTTTGGAGAAGCTGCCACCCGCAAGACAGGAGCGCTTTAGGCGGCAGAGGGATTACCGGGATCCCAACGGCCCCGAGCCATCCCTCCTTGATCTAGCCGACTTCCTGGCGAGAGAAGTCAGCAGCTTACGACTGGACACCTTCGGGCGGAGCACGCCAAGCTCCAGAGAGGGACCCAGGAGAATAAATGATGGAAGAAGATCGGTGACTGTCATGCACCAATCAGAGTCAGTACCGAGCAGTAAGAGTCACAGCACCCCCTCGAGAAAAGAGAAGTGGAAGATAGCGTGTCCCTACTGTGAGAAAGAACACTGGCTGTCACAATGTGACCTATTCACAAAGATGAATGCAGAAGAAGTGAGTCAATGGATAAAGTCCAACCGGCACTGTTATCGATGTGCGCGGCCCCACATGGCAGCCGAATGCCGCCTAAAGAAAAGGTGCAGCCGGTGCGATGGAGCCCATCTAGATATACTGCACGAAAGCAACGGAAGACGGCCTATACCTGCACCACGGAGCGGCACCAAGGCAAGTGTCATGTACATTGACCCCGCCAGCAGCAGCGGAGCCCAAGTGCTCTTAAAGGTAGTCCGTGTGACATTGAGCTACCAAGATAAAGTCATGGACACTTACGCCGTCCTTGATGACGGGTCAGAGAAGACCCTTCTGCTCGCCTCCGCTGCGACCCAGTTGGGACTGCGGGGGAGCAAGAACGAAATGACGATTCGGACAATAAGAAGAGATTTAAAGACGATAAAGGGCGAGAATGTCTCCTTCACCATCGCAGCCAACGGGCAGCCAGAGCGACGGTACAAGATCACAAATGCTTTCACCAGCCAAGAAATAGGACTATCGCAGTACACCTACCCTGTCACCAAGTTGATGGATAAATATGTGCACCTGCGCCAATTACCTATCCCGCTCATAGACGGCGCTACCCCGACCCTGTTGATAGGCTCCGACCATGCAGAACTCATAGTCCCGATTGACCGGGTCCATACAGGCCCCCGAGGCTGTCCTGCAGCAGTCGAGACCCGCCTAGGGTGGACCCTACAAGGCCCCCTCGCTAAATCTCTCAACCGAACAGCAGCCACTAGCTGCTTCCACTCCAGAACGACAGAAGAAGACACCACTCTCCTGCAGCATGTCGAGAGGCTATGGACCCTAGAGACAATGCCCTTTAAGAACGAAAAGAAAGATATTCGCTCTAAAGAAGACATTTTCGCCATCAACCTACTCGAGCAGGGGACAAAGAGAGTCACAGTCGGCGGAGTGATGAGATACGCAACTCCACTCCTGAGGCGAGAGGGAATGCCCACCTTTCACGCAAAGAAAGACGCCACGGAGCGCTATCTACTGAACACAGAGCGGCGCCTAGCCAAAGACCCCGCTCAAGAGAGTGTGTACCGAGCTGAGATTGAGAAGCTAATCACAGCGGGACACGTAACAAAGATTGACATTAAAGAGGCCGATCAGACGACCGAATCATGGTACGTGCCGCATCACAAGGTCCATCACAACGGCAAGGATCGCATTGTGTTTAACTGCAGCTACCAGATCGGATCCCAAAATCTGAATAAAGAGCTCTTGCCCGGCCCCACACTCGGCCCCTCCCTACTAGGCGTGCTACTGCGCTTCCGCCAGGACAAGGTGGCTATAAGCGGGGATATCAAAGGGATGTTCTTGCAGGTGAGACTAGTAGAGGAGGACAAGCCTCTGCTACGGTTCCTATGGAGAGAGAAGATCGGAGATGAGAACCCATCCATCTACCAGTGGGAAGTACTCCCCTTCGGAACCACATGCAGCCCGTGCTGTGCTACCTTTGCACTACAGAAACACGTCACAGAGGACCCAGCAGCAGATGAAGAGGTCCAACACAGTGTGAAGAACAGTTTCTACGTGGACAACTGTTTACAAAGCGTCTCGACTCAAGAAGAAGCCGAGGCTCTCCTAATCAAGTTACGCGCCTCCCTAATCAAAGGCGGCTTTGATCTCAGGCAGTGGGCCAGCAGCGACCCGCACGTATTGCGCAGCCTCTCCTCCGCGGACAAGGCTGCCAGCAGCGAGACCTGGATGGCGACAATCCCAGGAGAAGCCCAAGAAATGACACTAGGACTAGTCTGGCGCTTCAAAACAGACTCGCTCCACTATAGACACAAACCCTTGGCTCCAGAGCAAGGAAGGTCGGCGGCGATACCGACCACCAGACGGAGTGTGTACAGAACACTCGCCAGACAATATGACCCGTTGGGATGTATTCTACCTTACACCACCAGGGCAAAGATGATTGTACGAGCACTATGGGACAAGGACCAGGGCTGGGACGACCCAATACCCGCACACCTTGCCTCAACATGGAGAGAGTGGGAGACGGAACTCCGCTCACTCCCAGGTGTCAATATACGCCGCAGCTACTTCCCATCCACAGTGAGGCCAGAGACATGCCAGATTGAGCTACACGTCTTCAGCGACGCCTCCGAAGTAGCCTACGGATCGGTGGCCTACTTGCGTGCCCAAGAGATGGGAGGAAAGATACACACTGCTTTCATCCTGGCCCGCTCAAGAATAGCCCCACGTAAGCAACAATCTATCCCACGTCTAGAGCTCTGCGCAGCCCTCGCAGGAGCGCATCTAGCCACGTTAATCCAACGTGAACTCACCATTCCGGTGCATAGAACAATCTTGTGGTCAGATTCCACGACCGTACGCACATGGATCAAGTCTGATTCATGCAGATACAAGGTCTTCGTGGGAGTCAGAGTCACCGAGATTCAAGAATTAACAGAAGAAGCAAGCTGGCGGTATGTGGACACCAAACACAACCCAGCTGACGTCATCACCCGGGGAATGTCTCTGGATGACCTAACCCGTCGCAACATCTACAGTGACGGACCAGCATTCCTCAAGCTCCCGGAAGGAGATTGGCCTACGCCCACCCCGAGGGAAGCAAGTAACGAGGAGGCTGAGAACAAGAAACCTATGTTCTGTGGACTGAGCACTGTCGCCTCCACAGACCCCAACATAGATGACTGCATTACCCTAGAGAGTGCGCAGCAAGGAACGTTCCTGCGGCACCACCCAGAGATTCAGTCCACCACTGACATGTCAGCAGCTGACTACGAAGAAGCAGAACTTCTTCTACTACAACGAGCCCAGAGAGACTCGTTCCCCGATGAGCTAGACTGTCTACAGGGAGGAAACCCCGTCCCATCAGACAGCAGACTGATTCACCTGGCACCAGAGAGTGACGCCCATAATCTCATCAGAGTGGGTGGTCGCCTGCGGAGAGCCCCCGATCTACCAGATGACATTAAGTACCCGATCGTCTTGAACAGCCGACACAAGGTCACAGAGCTGATCATAAAGAAATACGACGAGGATGTACACCACGCAGGAGCAGAGAGAGTCTTCGCGGAGATCAGACGTCGTTATTGGATATTGCAAGGGAGAGAAGCAGTACGGCGCTTCCAGCGAACCTGTCTAGACTGCCGTAAGTGGCGCGCGCAGCCCAGCATACCACGGATGGCTGACTTACCCCCCTGTCGCCTCCGAATCGGCGACAAGCCATTCCACTCTACAGGCATGGACTGTTTTGGCCCGTTGTATATAAAGAGAGGAAGAGGCACCGAGAAGCGGTGGGGTATTGTATTCAAATGCATGACCACCAGAGCGATACATATCGAGCTCCTTCCGACCATGAGCACAGACTCATTCCTTATGGCCTTCCGGAGATTCACATCACGGAAAGGAAAACCGTCTACATTGTTGTCTGATCACGGGACCAACTTCAAAGGCGGAGAAAGAGAGCTGAGAGAGAGCTTCCAAGCTATGGGCCCAGAACTTAAGACCCACCTCGCTCCAGCCCAGATTGACTTCCAGTTTAATCCCCCGAACGCACCCCACTTCGGTGGAACCTGGGAACGAGAAGTACGTTCTATAAAGACAGCCCTGTACGCCGTACTCGGAGCCCAGACTGTGGCGGAGGAAGTCCTAATGACAGTCCTCACGGAGATCGAGGGAGTATTGAACTCAAAGCCCCTTGGTTACGTCTCCAGTGATGTAGCAGATGTCGACCCAGTCACCCCCAACACACTCCTAATGGGGCGGCTGGACCCCGCGCTACCCCAGACAATGTACAGGCCTGAAGAAGCGAACGGCCGAAGAATGTGGAGGTACAGCCAAGTACTAGCTGACAAGTTTTGGAGCAGCTTCCTACTTCACTACCTACCGTCTCTACAGACCCGCCAGAAGTGGGTAAAAGAGAGAGACAATTTGACAGAAGGAACAGTCGTCATGATTATTGACCAGTCACTACCCAGAGCTATGTGGCCGGCTGGCCGCGTAAGCAAAGTGATCACCGGTGCCGATGGCAAGGTCCGAGCAGCTGAAGTACTCGTCCAAGGGCGCACTTACACACGTCCCGTGGCGAGGCTCATAGAACTGCCCCGACTCCCAGATACTATCGATGATGACCATGACCCCATGACTTTGTGAGTTGACTGACCCTTACAGCGGACCTCGAGTGGTAGACAGTGCGGTTAATCTGTCTCTGCTTAGCTAATTAGGTGGGACTAATTAGGGGGCGGCTGTTGTGAAGGATCAGATTAAACCGAATATGTATATTTATTTATATATATATATTTAATTGTATTTGTATATCGTTTGATATCCCCTGTATATTCCTTGTACAATATGCATTGAATATCCCTTTAGTCTACTAAACAGCCCATAATAGTTTCATTCTACCATTGGACGAGAACCTGGCGCCAGGTTGCCATACCCCTAGGTCCAAGTTCAATCGTGCCGCCTAACATGTCGTGGCAAGCCCCGGTTCCGCGCAGGAATATGTCGGGCGAAATACGAATGGTACTATTTGTTCATAGCGCATATATATATGGCGCAAGTAAAGTAGAACTTCCTTTTTAGTCCAGTTCTTTACCCTCCAACAGAGTGACAGACGCAAAGCCTCCCCACGACGCACGTGTGGTGTAGTAAGGCCTACTTGGCCCAGAATAGGCATTGAGATATCGTGTAGATTAATAGTTGAATAGTCATAGTTTGGCACTATACCGTCGAGTTGGACGTATTCTATTAAGCTAATAATAGTCTATTTATGTATGGTGCATCGTTCAGTTAGAGTTCTAAAGTTATCAGTACCCCCATCGTTCCTGACGTTATCTGGACGCTTAACCAGGCTGGTCAGACCCCTAGTGGTGATTGCATCCGAGGAGCTCCGGGCCAAGAGCGACTGGACCTGTATATTGGATTACTCTACCCGGACGACGGCGAGCCTTCCACGGCTTGGATTATGCTTTGTGTGCTTTGATTATTCCATGGATAAAGGCCAACACTGCGGAGTGTTGGAACTACCCCCCGGAGAAGACTCCAGGTGAGACGGCGCTCGACACCAGTGAGGTCGCCTCACGTCTCTCCGTTGTGGACCGGCAGCCACCATCCACAGAGGGTCCAGCTGTATTCGTCTGCGGCCCGAGGTTCTGTGGGCACCGTGTCCAAGACTTTGGATTCTCCCAAGACACCGTCGGCCAGATGGGATACCGCCAGCGGCTTCTCTAACCCCCCCCTCCTACTGTCTTACAACCAGCGGGACCCCCCCCCCCCCCCTTAGTGTATCCAGCTATAATCATTTAAGTACCATCGCTATCGTTTCCTAAATATTCCAGGTTGTATACTTACTCCCTGCGTAACCAGAGATTGGACATTCAATGTTGATTTACCTACGAATACTCATTTGCCATAAAAGTGCATATTTCATATTTCAAATCATAAATGTAATTAAGTGATCGTTGTATACACCCTTTGCTGTATTAAACCTTCGATTTGGTACATTTGTGTGGATTCGTTTCATCAGGTGGGAAAGTGTTCATCATACTTATATCTTGTACTGGGTGGCCAGAAGTTAAAGTACATGAGGTAGTGGTATTAAATATCATATCTAACAATACAGTCAGGGAATTGTACCCCTCAGTTACAGTCAGACTACACCTCCCTATGGAGCCTGTTGCTACTGTCTCACAGCTAGCCTAGACACACACATACACACTCACTATGTGAAACATGGGGACATTACATAGATTTACAAGCATTCTGCAACTAACCATAACCCTAACCCTTAACTCTGACCTTAACCTTAACCCTGACCTTAACCTTAACCCTGACCTTAACCTTAACCCTGACCTTAACCTTAACCCTGACCTTAAAACCCTTTATAACCTACGTGCCCCTCCTGGGCCCCATTTACCACTGCTGCTTCTCTGTACCGTAACTCTTTGAGTGTTTGCGCTATCGGAAAAAGCTCTGCGCCGTCTGAAAGCCAATGAGTTGAGCTTTTCTTCACATACAGTATATGGCTTATTACGGTAATCCAAAAACTGTGGGAGTTATTGAGGAAATAAACACAAGAAGTCTACCTGCTTCAAGGTCAACCACCAAGGTCAAGATTCCGCCTAGAAGAAATTTAGTAAAAAGGAGCCTAAAAAGCAGAATCTAAAAGGCCGGGTTCACAAACTTGATTGCAGTTGCATAATAGTTCCAAGTTCAAAATGTACATGTGATAAGCTAAATTGATGGTCAATTGCAGTGTCTACTTCACTAAAAACCTGTAACTGATTTTAGTTTTTCTTGTCTAATAACAGTTACACACTCAAAATATACAGTAAGTTCAAACAATAACAGACATTGAAAGCTGAAGTAGTTCTGAAAAAAGGTTGAAAAGCCGTTACTCACATTCTCTGACAATTACACAGCAATAACAACTACATATACCCAGATGGACTGTTTCAGGCTTAGGTTTAAAATTATTATTATTATTATTTTTTTTAATCTTTATTTCGAACATGCAATGAATACAAACAAACAATAATAAAAAGCAAAACAACTCAATCTACATGTTCGAAAAGGAGTAGGAAGAAGTATACACTTATTTAATCCTACCCCTTTTCCACTACTCAAATGAGTGTACTATTATAAAACATAAAAAAGAAAAGAAAAAGAAAAAAAAAATATATATATATATATATATATATATATATATATATATATATATGCAAAACAAAAAACAAAAACTATATATGTAAAACATGAAAGAAATAAAATAGAAAACAAAATAAAAATGTAAACACCCGTGAATATCAAGTCCCTTCCTCATCCCTGTACCTTGTGAACATAATTTCCTTATACATCAGTTTGAATTGTCTCATGTTTGGACATTGCTTTAGCACCACATTTAGACTGTTCCACAGTTTCACTCCACATATCGAGATGCAGTGTTTTCTCATGGTAGTGCGTACGTTTAGCACCTTTAAATTGTGTTCTCCCCTCAGATTATAACCCCCCTCCCTATCAAAGAACAATTCTTGAATGTTTGATTTGATTTGATTTGAATCTTTATTTCGAACATGCAATGAATACAAACAAACAATAACAAAAAGCAAAACAACTCAATCTGCATGTTCGAAAAGGAGTAGGAAGAAGTATGCACTTATTTAATCCTACCCCTTTTCCATTACTCAAATGAGTGTACTATTTTAAACATAAAAAAGAAAAGAAAGAAAAGAAAAAATATATATATTATATATATATATATATATATATATATATATGCAAAACAAAAAAACAAAAACTATATATGTATAAAAGAAATAAAATAGAAAACTAAATAAAAATGTAAACACCTGTGAATATCAAGTCCCTTCCTCATCCCTGTACCTTGTGAACATAATTTCCTTATACATCAGTTTGAATTGTCTCATGTTTGGACATTGCTTTAGCACCACATTTAGACTGTTCCACAGTTTCACTCCACATATCGAGATGCAGTGTTTTCTCATGGTAGTGCGTACGTTTAGCACCTTTAAATTGTGTTCTCCCCTCAGATTATAACCCCCCTCCCTATCAAAGAACAATTCTTGAATGTTTCTTGGAAGTGCATGACTTTTTGCTTTATACATTAATTGTGCCGTTTTAAATTCCACAAGATCATTTAACTTCAATGTCTTTGACTCCAAAAACAATATGTTAGTGTGATCACGATAACCTGCAATGTGAACTATCCTTATGGCCCTTTTTTGGAGTATAAAAAGTGGTTGTAATGTAGACTTATAATTGTTTCCCCAGACTTCAGCACAGTCATTTAAATATGGTAAAACTAGTGAACAGTAGAGAATGTAGAGTGATTTTCTATCCAGAATGTGCTTTACTTTACTCATGACTGAAATGCTTCGTGAGAGTTTAGATTGGACATGTTTTATGTGAGGTTTCCAACAGATTTTATGGTCTATTATTACACCTAGGAATTTATTTTCATAAACTCTTTCAATAATCACATAATTTATTTTAACTTGTACCTGAGTATCCAATCTACAGTTTCCAAACAACATAATTTTAGTTTTGCTCAAGTTCAATGATAATTTGTTTCTATCAAACCATTCCTTCAATTTCTTCATTTCAGATGTGATGACCTCTAAAAGCTGCTGGACATTCTCACCAGAAAAAAAAAGATTAGTGTCATCCGCAAATAAAATACATTTAAATATATTGGATACTTTACATATCTCGTTAATGTACAAGATGAACAGTTTTGGACCCAACACTGACCCCTGGGGGACACCACAAGCAATGTCCAAACATTCAGATTTATAATCTCTCATTGTCACAAATTGTCGTCTTTTATTTAGATAGCTTCTCACCCAGTCCAATACTACCCCCCTGATCCCATATCTCTCCAATTTCCTGATTAATATATCATGATTAATAGTATCAAATGCTTTTTTTAGGTCAATGAATACTCCAGCTACATGTTTTTTTTTATCTATGGAATTTGTGATTTTTTTCAATGAGTTCTATTAACGCTAGTGATGTTGACCGGTGTGTTCTGAATCCATACTGGCTATCGGTGAGTAAATTATGTTTATCAATGAATTTATCGAATCTGTTGTTGAAGAGTTTTTCTAATATTTTTGAAAACTGAGGAAGTAGAGAAACAGGCCTATAATTTGTGAAGTGGTGTTTATCTCCAGTCTTGAACAGAGGTATGACTTTTGCTATTTTCATTTTATTCGGAAATCGACCAGTTTTGAATGATAAATTGCAGATGTGCGTGAGTGGTTTTGAAATCCCACTAATGACATTTTTTACTATTTTCATATCTATTTCATTACTGTCTGTAGATGTCTTGTTTTCACATTTATTAGTAGTTTCTATAATTTCATTTTCATCTACCGCTTCCAGAAACTAGGATTTCTTTCAATATAATTGTATTTTATGTCTTCAGGAGTCACTGGATCTGGGATTTTTCCCGCTAATTCTGGTCCAATATTTACAAAGAAATTATTAAAGTTGTTAACCACATCATCCATATTGCTAATAGTTTGATCATTTTCCATAAAATACTGAGGATAGTTTATTTGTCTTGATCCATTCCTGATAATACCATTTAATATCTTCCAAACACCTTTAATATTATATTTGTTGTTGTCTAATATTCTACTATAATGATCCTTCTTACATCTTCTCATAATATTAGTCAACTTATTTTTATATATATTTATTTTCTGCCTCTTTAGTTCTATGTTTTATAAATTCTCTATATAGTATTTTTATTTTATTTTTTTAAACTTTGACCAGTCAGCTGGTTCTTTTAGCGTTTATCGCTTTTTCTGGTCAAGCATGACCGACAGAAACAGGTTGAATGGGGTATAGATTGGGGGAAAGACACTCTGAGAAAATACGGCGAGTCCGGGAGTCGAACTCGTGTATCCCAGATCCGTGACGCGCATGGTTGTCCCCGACGCCGAAATAGCGTCCGAGGTACGCGTGAGCTACTGGAGCTCCCCGTATTTTTCTTTTTACATGCATTCTGTAATCCCCTTGTGATCCATGGGCTGTCTGAGTGTGTATGTTTACTGCTATATTCTTTTATTGGACAATGTTTGTGATATAGTAAGTTAAATATAGATAAGAATGTTTCATATGCTTTATCAGTGTCTTCCTCTTTATATACTATCTCCCAATTTTGTAGTAGCAAATCATTTTTGAAAGCGTTCATTGATTCTTCAGTCCTTACTTGTTTAAATTGTAGTTTATTGTCCTGCTTGTTTTCTGTGTAGTTGTTGTCATAAACTGTAAAAACTGGTAAATGGTCGCTGATGTAATTTATTAGTAATCCACTAATATCAGAGTGGCACAATGGGATGTGATTCGGCTGGGTCTTGTGATTTTTGGATAAAGGCTCAAACTATACAATGTGTTGATGAATTCCTCAGTAATTTTATGTTTGTTTGGATTTAAAAGATCAATGTTAAAATCCCCACAGATGAAAATAGCCTTTTGATTATTGTTTATATACATTTCTTCCATCCAGTCCTTGAAAACTTCAATATTCGAACCTGGTGCTCTATATATACAGCTCACAACTATATTTTTCTTTTTTTCTACACATATTTCTATTGTTATACATTCTAATAAATTATCAATCACATTTGTCATTTTTTCTACAATCTTATAATTCAAGTTATTATCCACATACTGTACACAGCCACTCCTCCTCCACTCTTATTTGTTCTGTTCATATAGTTGAGTTCATATCCGACCATTTCAAAATCCATTCCCTTTTCCTCGTTCATCCAAGTTTCTGAAATGGCAATTATGTTAAATGGTTGTGTAAACTGGTTTAAATATTCCTTAATGCTGTTAAAGTTTGCATACAGACTTCTTGAATTGAAGTGAATTATTGATAGTTTGTTAACTGTCTTAATTGTCCGGTTGTACTGATCTTCAGTATAGTAGCAGCAGTTGTCGTTGATGTTGAAGAATAGATTATTGTCTGGGTCAATATCATTTTCTATATCCTGTAGATTGTGCTCAGTGTATTCAAATGTTTTGAGTTTCATTTTTTCGTGTTCAAGAATCCACTGTGTCAAATCCACATCATCACCAGATGTAGGTGGTGATGGCCTATGCGTCATGGTTGTAAGTTGTGTAATTGTGTCCAGTGTGTCTCTATTACCTTACAGTCCCGTCATGATGTTTATTGGTATTTGTCCAGCTCCTCCATGTTTCTGATGAGTAGCACTTTGGCCTCCTCCGGTGGTCCATTCAGCTTGATGAATACTTTGCCATGTAGATTGAATTAATTTCTGCTTCCTCATGTATCGGGCCTTTTTGGCGATGTCGCCGTTGCGTTTTGTAAGATGCTCATTGATAAAGACGTTTGATCCCATACATTTTTTTCCTTGTTTCAGTAGTGCAATTTTGTTCTTTCTGTTTACAAACCGAATTATGATGGCCTGTTTGTCATTGCCGTTTCTTCGGGGCAGTGGGTGGCAAGCCTCGATGTTATTGCAGTCCAGCTCAATCCCCTTGGACTGAAGGAAGGCAGCCACTTGTTGCTCCACAGAGTTTGAATCCAGCGCACTCAGCCCATCCCCATTGACAGCTGGCACCGCCCGAGCGTATGACCGGGGTTTGATTTGGAGCCCAGTGACAATAATGTCATTCATCCTGGTGTATTGCTCCAGGTCCTCCACTCTTCTCTCCAGAAAATTCATTCTCTGGTCTTTCTCATCATTCTGCAGCCTCAGAGCCTTTACCTCCTCTACTAATTCGAGGATGGCTTTCTGTTGTCGTTTGACATCAGAGACCTCCTCCGCCAGAAAATCGAGAGATCTTTTAATCTCGTCAACTTCCTCACTTTTCTTTGGTCCCATTTTCGCTTGGCTTTGAGTATCCTGTCAGTTTTAGATAAGAATACACACCAAGAATACACACCAAAACAACAAACAAACTCCGTTGCGAGCGGCAACCAAACTCGCGCGACTTTCTCTCAGTCGGAAGTGACGTTGTGTGTGCGTAAGAGCCTGTGCGTAAACTTTGACTTTAACCTTAACACATTGGTCGCCAAAAACGGCTTACGACGTGTTTTCCCGCCTTGCGTTGAACGCCAAGAACGCCGAAAGCCGTTTTTTAAATCAATATTTCATTTTTTTTCATAATTCATCCAGCCAACCTCCGGGACTGCAGCGGGACCCTGAATGAGATTGCAACGCCTCAATACCGCCGCCTGGTGGATGGTCGGGCGAGTTACACTCTCAAAACCGGAAGTTGTGATCGGTGCGTCGAGGAAATCCCTCCGGCAGTAATATCTTGCTACGGGACTACAGACAAACCCTGTAGGATTGCTTCCATAACGCAATAATCGATATGATTTCGGCATTTATTGCACCATACAAACCGGAAATGGATCTAGGCGATCGGCGTCAAATAATTGGGATCTTTTTCTTCCAGTCTCATCGGCGAACGGTAAGAGGACAGTAACGTTATTTTCAGCCCGATTGTGTGTTTCTTTGTTTGCAAACAGTCTGATCAATATATCAACCCATACTACATAAAGCCATTACTGACGATAAAGGAATTATAGACGACCCCCGCCCCCCTTTCCTCCACGCATGATGAAGCATAATGTATACCGATCATATACATTTGAATTGTTTAATATAGCGTGTATAGGAAAGAAACGGCAATCGATAATCTATCATGCGTTTGGGCCTATAACTAGCGTTTTTGGAATTACAGCAGAAAAGCTTATTATATATCATTTTTTTGTATCTACTTTTTCTCCCCATTTTTCAATTTTTCTCCCGTCCACAATTTCGCATTGTCCAATTCTACCCTCCCCTGTCTCGAACGCTGTTAGGCCATGCCTCCCACAAGCCGGCTGCAATGTGGACGAAGCCTTGCATCACGTGTCCCCTCCGGTACTCGAGGAGGCAGCATCTTTTCACCTGCACAGCGCAATCTCTCAGCGGCGAGGGTCTGCGTGGGAGGGACACGCCGCCCTCGTCGCTTCCTGATTCTACTGCGCAGGCGCACCAACTGACCTGTAGGAGTCGCTGTCCACACCGTCCGATCCCCACCCACCAGCTTCCCACCCCCTAATACTGCCAATTGTATTAGTATGAACGACCAACCAAGCTGGTAGCAACGCCGAGAGCTGGGCTCGAACCCAGTATCTCCTGCGTTGGTGGCGAGCGCCTTGCCCACTGCGCCACCTAGCCGCCCAGCAGAAAAGCTTATAAACATACTTATATTCAAGACCATATTAACACAACAATGTATGAATGAAAAAATATAACGTTCCCACATCCGGAACGATAGATAATCGATGTTGAATGAGCCATAGTAATGTCAATATAGCAATACAATTTAAAAAGTTATAGCCCTGCAAAGAAGGTAAACATCTCCATAGGCTTTCAACGGTGGCAGACTGGGTACTTTGATGGGTACAATGGCTGGCAGTCAATGTGTTAAGCCTGACCTTAACCATCACTACAACAGCTTGTCAAACACACACACACACACACACACACACACACACACACACACACACACACACACACACACACACACACACACCTCCCCATGCTCGTAGAGCTCCATGACGATCCAGACAGGATCCACCTCGATGACCCCGATGAGACGTACGATGTGAGGATGATCCAGACTCTTCATCAGGACTAGAGAGAGAGAGAGAGAGACATAGAGAGAGAGAGAGAGAGAGAGAGAGAGAGAGAGAGAGAGAGAGAGAGAGAGAGAGAGAGAGAGAGAGAGAGAGAGAGAGAGAGAGAGAGATAGAGAGATAGAGAGAGAGAGAGAGGGATGGAGAGAGAGAGAGAGAGAGAGAGAGAGAGAGAGAGAGAGAGAGAGAGAGAGAGAGAGAGAGAGAGAGAGAGAGAGAGAGGAGGGTGAGAGGGGAGGGTAAGAGAGAGAGAGAAAGGGAGAGAGAGGGGGGGGTGAGAGAGAGAGAGACAGAGAGGCTGCCTTTCTGTCATCTTCTACAAGTTACCAAAGACTGCCTTTCTGTCATCTTCTACAAGTTACCAAAGACTGCCTTTCTGTCATCTTCTACACGTTACCAAAGACTGCCTTTCTGTCATCTTCTACAAGTTACCAAAGACTGCCTTTCTGTCATCTTCTACAAGTTACCAAAGACTGCCTTTCTGTCATCTTCTACAAGTTACCAAAGACTGCCTTTCTGTCATCTTCTACAAGTTACCAAATACTGCCTTTCTGTCATCTTATACAAGTTACCAAAGACTGCCTTTCTGTCATCTTCTACAAGTTACCAAAGACTGCCTTTCTGTCATCTTCTACAAGTTACCAAAGACTGCTTTTCTGTCATCTTCTACAAGTTACCAAAGACTGCCTTTCTGTCATCTTCTACAAGTTACCAAATACTGCCTTTCTGTCATCTTCTACAAGTTACCAAAGACTGCCTTTCTGTCATCTTCTACAAGTTACCAAAGACTGCCTTTCTGTCATCTTCTACAAGTTACCAAAGACTGCCTTTCTGTCATCTTCTACACGTTACCAAAGACTGCCTTTCTGTCATCTTCTACAAGTTACCAAAGACTGCCTTTCTGTCATCTTCTACAAGTTACCAAAGACTGCCTTTCTGTCATCTTCTACAAGTTACCAAAGACTGCCTTTCTGTCATCTTCTACAAGTTACCAAATACTGCCTTTCTGTCATCTTATACAAGTTACCAAAGACTGCCTTTCTGTCATCTTCTACAAGTTACCAAAGACTGCCTTTCTGTCATCTTCTACAAGTTACCAAAGACTGCTTTTCTGTCATCTTCTACAAGTTACCAAAGACTGCCTTTCTGTCATCTTCTACAAGTTACCAAATACTGCCTTTCTGTCATCTTCTACAAGTTACCAAAGACTGCCTTTCTGTCATCTTCTACAAGTTACCAAAGACTGCCTTTCTGTAATCTTCTACAAGTTACCAAAGACTGCCTTTCGGTCATCTTCTACAAGTTACCAAAGACTGCCTTTCTGTCATCTTCTACAAGTTACCAAAGACTGCCTTTCTGTCATCTTCTACAAGTTACCAATGACTGCCTTTCTGTCATCTTCTACAAGTTAAAAAGGCTGCCTTTCTGTCATCTTCTACAAGTTACCAAAGACTGCCTTTCTGTCATCTTCTACATGTTAACAAAGGCTGCCGAAGGGTTATGTATATAACCCAGTTCTATGAGTTAAATGGTGCGCTCAGCACCTGTCTGCACTGTACTTCACTTCGTGCACGAGCACTGAATAAAAGATTCCACCATGTACCTTTACATCCCAACATCCGTCTGACCACACCCCCTTCCGCTTACCTTCATAAGCAGGTGTGTGGTCACCTACTCGCCTCCTTCCCAAACTTTCACCACAAGGCGAGATCAAGGGCCGCAGCGGCGTCCAGGTGCTGAGCGCACCATTTAACTCATAGAACTGGGTTATATACATAACCCTTCGTTCTATGTCGTTAATGGCTTGCTCAGCACCTGTCTGCAACAGGGGCTGAGCGGGAGCCATAGCCCGACCAATGTACTGTACCCCGCTGAGGCCCCCCACAACCATCAGACCGGGGAGGACCGAGCCCCCCCGACCCTCCCTAATGGAGGATACCCCCCCTATTGGAGGTTCACGGGAGGGCGACGGATCCAACCGTGCGAAGAGGCACTCAAGCAACCCAACGCACAGGGTGAGCAGACCGTGGCTTGACCCCACGACTACACACATGCACAACCCGCATGCCACCCGGGAACGAACGAGGGAACAACCTCGTTACTGCCCCCAAAATCACGGGGTCAAGAACAAACCCAACCCCGTGGCAAGGCCGTAGCAGCGGAGCGCGAAGGAAGACCCAGACCCACTGAAGCGACTGGATCCCCTGGAAAAGGGGGCCCGGAGAGGTCAATGACGCCAGGCATCAAGACCTCACCAGGTGGTCACTTAGGCTATGGTTAGACTAGTGTATTCCTGGCGTTTTTTTATACGTTTTTGACGACGTTTGATGTCCTATCTACACAGAAATGCGTTTTTTGGCGTTTTTTTGTGGATACGGCTGAAACGCAAAATTGTGTTTGCGTTTGGAGATATGCAAAAAAAACGCTTCGACAACAGCGTGTAGTCAGCACGGAGCAGTTGTTGCGAAAACGCCCATGCGCAGTAGATACCATCTGCGTGCCCTTCCGGTGACAACAGTGTGTTGTCACCGTTACCATGTGTTGTCAAGTTATTGTTATAAGGACCCCAGTCCAAGCTACAACAGTCTGCATTCCCTTAACAATTGTTTGTATTGAGCCGTATTGTATTGTACCCATATGCAATATGTTAAATAAAGTTTACATCCATTCATTCTGCTAGCATTACCGATTGCATGAGCAGCTGGCTAACGTGAGCTATCAGGATTCAGACCCTGTTAGCTCAGAGTTCCTCTTTCAACTTAACAAGCATTAAACAAAATGGCCCAGTCATCTATTCACCTTTGTTTAATACACACAGCGTTGTCTCTAATGTTATCTAACTACTGATAGCTCGCGATATCATCAGTTTTGATGCTGGCTAAGTAGCGTGAGCTAACGTTAGCTTCTAGCCACAATGCTATATTGTTATAATGGCATACTCCATTGACGTTAGCATGCAGCTAACAATGCTACCGATCGTTTTTTAGACTAAACTATCCGCTCTTGGTGGTCACTTGTGTTGATGTTAGTTTTGTTTCATCAACAAATGACAGGCAGAACACACAGTGAATGTATCCGTTTTGTTTATTGCACTTTTATTAGGCTTTGCTGAAAAATTATTGCTGCATTGAGCAAGATGGTGGCGCGGCATAGGCGCCTGCCTTATTGACATTTTCTTTGCTGGAGCTTCCACCAGGAAGTGTATTGGCACATTCGTTCTGATTGGTTGAAATTGCCTTCATGTTTGCCACCTACTGCCACCTACTGCTTTGGCAGTGTACTACATCAGTGTGCTCGGCTGACAAAAACGGAAAAAAAACGAAAGTGTGACTCGAGGCGCATGACGTCGCGGCGATACGCGGCGATACGTATAAGAAAACAATACGAAATGATACGAAAGGTGTAACCGCAGCCTTAGTGACACCGCCCCCCACATCGCCAGCGTATTCGGATAAGGCCCCTCCAAGAGCGGGCCCTTTCCCCCCAATAGCACACCGCCTGGCATACTGACCCTGCAGAACAGGCAGTCAGCATGGCCGTAAGCACTCAAAAGGTTAACCAACGGAAGCAGGCAGCGTACCGGGGAAACCAGGCAACAGGCTGTAACCTGAGCCTGGAGCACTGCGGACGAGACAGGCGCCAAAGGAGTCAGCTGGAACAGCCCTCCCGGCGGAAGGAGCGGACGCTGGCGTTGTTGATCACCATGACGAAGCCTCCATTAAAAAAAACCCACCCAGAGGGGTCGAGGCAGAGAAGGCTGACATGATTGGCAGACATCATGAACGTGCAGGGGCACACTCAACCGGGTAACCCGGGAGTTGACACTGCTCCAACACACCAGGGAATCAACCACCCTCTTGGTGGTTGTTCCTATAACCCCTCAAGAAAAAAACTCCAAAACACACCTGCGGGCATACACTGGCTATACCGCAGTACAAGTGTTTCAGTTTTCAAAAAAGGGTTATCCCAGGCCTACGGTATCAACGAAACTTTACTTCGGACCGGGCCCGGCGGCACGGGAAGCACAGGGTTACCAGAGGAGGTCCAAGACCACCCCAACAGCCCCCTCTTCGCCACGCGTGAGAGAGGAGCGAAAATAA
Source organism: Notolepis coatsorum (assembly GCF_963971535.1). Taxonomy (NCBI): domain Eukaryota; kingdom Metazoa; phylum Chordata; class Actinopteri; order Aulopiformes; family Paralepididae; genus Notolepis; species Notolepis coatsorum. The sequence goes on from NC_140165.1 coordinate 63,623,709, forward strand.
TGGAGAACCAGCCCTAAGCACACCGCACTTGGTATTCCCAGGCGGTCTCCCAACCAAGTACTAACCAGAACCGAACCGCGTGTAGCTTAATGCCAGCGGAAGAGTGCAAGAGCGCTTCCGCATTCTTCGCCGCGCATGCGCATGAGGTCCTCGCTTAGGTCAGACGCCCCATTCAACACAGTGAATCCCAAACTCGAAACTCCGTTAAGCTCCAGAGAGAGAGGCTGAAAACCGCCAGTTCTTGCCCGATGGATGGGAGCCGAATCGGGATCCGAGTTTTCTGATGAATAGCCCCAAAACATGGAGGTCGCGAACGGCGCCGGCTTCGCTGACCAGAGCTCTCTCAGATTCAAAATTGCAGCCTGGAACATACATGTTTCGGAACCAATGTGTAACTAGACAGTTACAATATAACATTTATATTAATTAACCCAGTTAATGCCTTAAGAGAAAGAGTCTGGTGGTCAATTACTACGGAAATGTTGTGTCTTACTAATAATAACTAATTCCGCGGTCAATATAAGTCTCTGTGATACTTTCTGAATATGATTTGGGAATGGGCAGGGTTACATTAGAAGAAAGACAGTGTAAACAATATAATTAACTCTGAATATAATAATGATGAAAAATAAACAGGATACACAACACAACAAGGTGCACTACAATGTGCACTACATATAACCTCATCGCATGCACCTTGTTGTGTATCCTGTTTATTTTTCGTCATTATTATATTCAGAGTTAATTATATTGTTTTCTTTTCTTTAGGAAAATATAGTTTCTCAAGCGGTTAGCACAACCCCAGCAACTAAGCTAAGGGTTACATCGTATCCCCACAAACACAGTGACACAATATATTGTAAACAACATGTCTGAGAGGAGGGTGGGGAAGCCCCAGGGAACCGATCACCCCTCCTACCTTACCCTTGATACGGCCCAGTTGAACAGGTAACCCTGTTAATATGTGAACACACTGTTCATTGTCATTACAGGCTGAGAAAAGAATTCATTCTTCACTCATATGTCACTAAGCATAGCTTTATAGGTTAATTAACCCCCTTAGTTGTGAGTACACGGTACATGAACACACATGATGTTCTCAACACAACTAACCAGATAATTTTTTCACATGTAAACAACAACCCGATTTGTATGGAGAAGAAGCTATACCAGTGACAAGACAATTCACACACAACACGCGTCGTATCCTCAATGTATTGCAGCAACACCCGTTTTGGAAAACATTGTTATTACAAAACATTTAGAAGGGAAGGAAGAAGACGTGTTTAAGGTCTGGTCGGGACCTTCCTACCGTGAGCGCAGGCCAAGCGAACTGCAGTCTGGCTAACGGGGCACCGACGTTAAACACAGCATTCCTATGTTGACGACAAGGGCAGCGTCGTTGCGCCACCCAGCCGCTACGTTTCTCCATGTTGACGCCGTCCTCGCTGGCCGGGCTCCCGGTAGGTTCGACTAACATCCTCTGTCAAAGATGACGTCGTAGTCAGAGTGTTTAAGGCATGTTATAGTCACATGACTATAACCCAGCTCTGTTGGACTGCACCCCATGCAGTTTGGTTTCAGGGCAAAACACTCAACAGAGACTGCAATCTGCTTCCTCCTGGAGAGTATTAAATCTAAGCTTGATAAGGGGGGAGTTGTTGCAGCCGCATTTTTAGATCTAAAGAAAGCCTTCGACACTGTGGATCATGGTGTCCTGCTCACCAAGCTTTCTCGGTACAACTTCTCCCCTAATACCATCACATACATGAAGTCTTATCTTGAAGGTAGAACTCAGAGAGTAAGGGCAAATGGGGAGCTATCCTCTGCCCTTAGCTGTGGTTTTGGTGTCCCCCAAGGATCTATATTGGGACCGCTGTTGTTTAGTTTATACATTAATGATCTTCCAGCTGTATGCAATAAGTCTGACATCCAGATGTATGCAGATGATACGGTAATTTATGTCCATGCAGAAACCAAGCAGCAAGCTGCAAACAAGTTAACAGCAATGTTGACATCGGTCACTGAATGGTTGACTAACTCATGTCTGCATTTAAACACCAAAAAGACTGTTTGCATGTTTTTTACAAAGAGGCTGATGAATACTGTCTCACCTGATGTCTATGTCAGAGGAGAAAGGTTGACAGTTGTATCCGAATATAGATACCTTGGGATAAAAATGGACTCCAATCTTACATTTAAAAAACAAATCAAATCGGTAGTAAACAATGCAAAGTTTCACTTATCAAACTTCCGTCACATCAGAAACTCTCTGTCAACAAAAGCAGCAGCACTGTATTTTAATGCCATTATTATGTCACACTTAACATACTGTCTGACTAGCTGGACACAAGCCTCCTGTACAACATTACGATCTGTACAGGTAGTTTACCATCAGGCTGTGAAAGTTCTGGACAGGAAAACAAACAGCCACCACCATTGTTATAGCATAGCAAACCAGAACCTACTGAGCTGGGACAATCTTGTCAAATTCAAAGATGCCTGCCTTACCTATAAAATCCTACATGGCTTGGCTCCTCCCCCCCTCTGTACTTTCATAAAACAGAAAGCATCTGCTGATAGATATACCAGGTCTGTAGTCAGAGGGGACTGTGTAGGACCAAACAGGAGGTCTGCTTTTAGTCAGACAGCCTTTTCCGTGAGAGCAGCCCACACCTGGAACAGTCTGCCAACACGGCTCAGGGAGTATCAAAGTTACATCTCATTTAAAACTAACTTAAAATCATGGTTGAGAGATGGTCAAGTGTGCGACCATTTTAACTGAGGGGTTGTATTTTAATGTATGTATTTTAGTGTATTGTAACCTATACTGATTCCTACTGTGTTTTAATTATTGTACTATGTTTTTTAACTGAGGGGTTGTATTTTAATGTATGTATTTGTATGTATTTTAGTGTATTGTAACCTATATTGATTCCTACTGTGTTTTAATTATTGTACTATGTTTTAATTATTGTTGTGCTCATGTCACCTGCCCCAGAGACTACAGTTGAAAATTAGCCAACTTGGCTAAACTGGCATATTTACAGTCAAATGTTCCTTAATATGCACTGTCTCTGTATTTTAAACCAATAAATACAAATACAAATACAGAACGTTCAACAGTGTAGCATTAAGCTAACAGCCATTCGGCTGATAGCAACAAGCTAACGTATACCAGCCTGGTAAACACAGCGAGCTAACGCCGCAGCTAACAGCTGCGCAGCTAACAGCTGACTGGCTAAAACAGTAGTCCACAACTAGCATGCAAGCTAAACAGCTATCACCTGAACTGGATACAATGACATAACAAGCCACACTTCAGACAGGCCGCTGTCCCAATCCCTTCCCTAACAGGGAAAAGAAAAAGAAATGTCAGAACACAGTTGTCAATGGTGATCCAGACATACACGGGGCCCTTTGAGCATGGAACTTCCGATAAAGAAGATCTTATGCCCACATTTCCTCATTAGGGTATACTTTCATTTGTATATGAAAGATGGGGCCTGCACGGGACAGAGAAGCATCCGCTCTAGAATCCTGGGATCACCAGAACCTAGCGCGGGCCACTAGATTAGCCATCATGGGCGTCAAACCAAGATCCTCCGACCGCCGTTTTAAGCCGAGCAGAGGACCCTAGCCTGGGGTCGGCGTTTCGTAAATTGTTAGCTAACCCCCATAGCATCAACAACAACCAGAGCTCGCAAGCAAAACAGTACGTACCCAACCTGGAAACAACCACTTCTCACAACAGACGGTGCGTCCTACAGTCAAGCTGTGTTGCTGGAGGGTAACCCCATCCAGCCGCAGCAAGGAGGATTGTAGTTGGGAAGCATGTCAGCGGCGTGAGCTCCTAATACGAAAAAACGTTGAAGGTCGGAATGATCCAGACACTCCAGTAACGAAGACAATATCGCCGTATTTTCTCGAAAATAGTGAGAGAGAAAATAAAGATATGATGTCAACGTATCTCTTGTTTTCCAACTTTCTTCTACTAACAACCTCGTCAAGTGGGGATCTACCGAAGGCACTTCCTTGTGGTGAAAGTGAAGAAGGAGGCGAGTAGGTGACCACACACCTGCTTATGAAGGTAAGCGGAAGGGGGTGTGGTCAGACGGATGTTGGGATGTAAAGGTACATGGTGGAATTTTTTATTCAGTGCTCATGCACGAAGTGAAGTACAGTGCAGACAGGTGCTGAGCAAGCCATTAACGACATAGAACTTTCTGTTATCTTCTACAAGTTACCAAAGGCTGCCTTTCTGTCATCTTCTACATGTTACCAAAGACTGCCTTTCTGTCATCTTCTACAAGTTACCAAAGACTGCCTTTCTGTCATCTTCTACAAGTTAACAAAGACTGCCTTTCTGTCATCTTCTACATGTTACCAAAGACTGCCTTTCTGTCATCTTCTTCTTTTTTTTTTTTTTTTTTTAAGTGTTAACTAACTTTAATAACAGTACATCTGCAAACAGTGCCAGTGTAGTTTAGTTATGAGTTGTCCCCCCCAATTCAGTTCAATGCAGTTCAACTGCCAGTGCACTGCAATAACGAAATAATAATTAAATAGTTAAATACAAAATAATAATGTGTTTAAAAGAAATCAGAAAAAACTGTAAAATGTCATTTCTTTCAAAGAGATGTCCTTTAACTCTTTGACTGCCACGCTGATTTTCCATCTTTACTCCCTGGCGTGCGCATGCGCGCACACACACACACAGAAAGGGAGAATGGCTTATCTGTGTGTGTGTGCGCACAAGCGCCCATTAAGCAGACTTAATGATTTTAGAATATCATTAAGACAACTATCCAGTTTTTTTTTTTTTTTGGCTGCCAATGAGTTATTATTTTTGAAACAAACACATAAACAAACATGACAACACAAGATTAGATATACAAGCATTAATTAACAGTGCACATCCAATGAAATCAACCATTTAGTTAAATGTCTTATACAAGATATACCCCTAATACCTGCTATCTAATACCCTACACACATATGCTCTTGCTCGCTCCTGACCAGACACTACCATTATATGCTAGCTTTTATTCTCTCCACCACTTCTAACCACATTGTCATTTTGGATTCATTGAGACCCAACATTCTTGCTGTAGATATTTCTAGATAAATCACATCGAGATATGTAAGAATCCAGACCTTCCGGCACATTTTTTCCGGTTGAAACCATCGTGATGCTATCAGCTTTTTAGCCACTGTGATACCAGATAAAACCAATCTCTTTAGCTGTATAGGTACTGCACACTCAAAAACATCATTCAGCAGTAATACAGAGGGGTGTACAGGTATATTCAGAGTTAAGAGATTTGATAATTGCTGGGTCACTTCTTTCCAGAATATCTTAACTGGTGGGCAGTCCCAGTACATGTGCATAAATGTCCCCTCGTCCCCATTTGTACATAAGGAGCATTTGGAGTCTTGTTTAAGACCCATTCTGTTCAGTCTTATAGGAGTCAAGTATGTCCTGTGAATATAGTTAAGATTGATTTGTTGATGGTCCGGGTTCCTTGATGCAAGTCGAACATTTGCCCCGGCTTCTTGCCAATCAAAATCTTTTTCCAGGTCTGGTATATCCCTCCTCCAGACTGAGTCTAGGTGGAGGGTTTCATACGAGGACGTTAGTAATTGATGATAAAAATCTGATACAAAACCTCTCGATGTCTCTCTTTCATAGAAGAATTTGTGGTATCTGTGGTGTACAATTGGTATCCAAAAATGGAACACCATGAGCCTTCAAACATAACAATAACTGTGCGTAAAAATAATATGTGGAATCGGTGAGATTAAATCTTTTGTGTATTTCATCATAACTACAAAAACCCTGTTTGTTGAAAACATCTCCTAATGTGTGTATGCCTTCTAGGGAATCTTATAGGTCGTTTTCCAATCAGGAGTGCATTGTTATTGAATAAGGGAGTATGATTATGCCATTTATGTGGGTTAGAATATTTTTTTTGTGTTTCACGCCATATCCGGATCGCATGAGTAATTATGGGGCCAAATTTCCGTTCGCATTGCTTAATTGATAATTTGGTGTATACTATGTCCTGCAGTCTATGTGGAGCTACTATATTTTCTTCAAAATTTCTCCAGGATACTGATGCTTGGGGATCAAACCATGTTGTCAGTGGTCTTAAAGTGTATGCCTTAAAATAGTGGAAAAAATCTGGAAATGCCATACCACCGTCTGCTTTGTTTCTCTGTGCGGTGGATCTTTTTATACGTGGTGGTTTGTTATTCCAAATAAATTTGTATGCGGAGGAGTGTAATTTTTTCCAGTAACCATCTGGAGGGGGTAACGGTAGCATTGAGCTGAAGAAGTTGATTCTAGGTAGGACGTCCATCTTAACTATTGATACCCGTGCCTGTACTGAGTTTTTAAGTTTTGACCACCTGTCAAAGTCGTATTTTATTTTATTTTGGATTTTTATGTAATTGTGCTTCACCGTTTGGCTTATGGTAGGGAATACTTCAACTCCCAAACATCTAAAGTGTTTACCCATCGGTATCTCTTCTGGGAGGGTTATATTTTTTTTTGCAGGGGCGTTAAGTGGAAGGAAAGCCGACTTCGGCCAATTTATCTTAAATCCCGATAAATCGCCAAAGTCCTCAATCAACTTGAGAAGATGAGGCAATGCGGTGTTGGGGTTTTGCATGAACAGTATTACGTCGTCCGCATATGAACAAATTTTATGTTGTGTGCCCTTGATTACGATTGGTTCTATGGATTGGGATTGTCTTATATATTGTGCTAAAGGCTCTAATGATAAATCGAATAGTCCGGGACTAAGAGGGCAACCCTGTCTAGAAGAGTGTGATACCGGAAAGATTTCGGAGGTGATTATACCTGTTGTAATCATGGCCGATGGGTCTTTGTATAATACTTTAATCATATCAATGAATCCTTTTCCTAACCCCATCCTTTCTAATACTGCCCATAGATACGACCATTCCAACCTGTCAAAAGCTTTCATTGCATCCAGGGACAGCATCGCCTTAGGTGTGGTGTCGTCCTTGTTAGCATCTAGTACGTGTAGTAATCGTCTTATGTTATCAGTGATCAAGCGGCCTCTTATGAAGCCAGTTTGATCCGGATGAACTAAAGACGTCATATGCTTTTGAAGTCTGATGGCTAATACCTTAGAGTACAGTTTGATATCGGTTCCGAGGAGGCTTAAGGGTCTATAACTACCGCACTCGGTGGGGTCTTTGTCTTTTTTAAGGAGGACTGTTATGAGTGCAATATTGTCGTTCTTATGGAAGTTCCCCTCCTTGACTGAGTATAAAATCATATTAAGTAATAGGGGTCCAATTATGTCCCAACATGAGAGGTACATTTCTGGTGGGATACCGTCTCTTCCAAGACCTTACCACTTTGCATTTCGGATATGGCCTTCCTGAGTTCCTCTAGTGTGATCGGTGTTTCTAACTGTTTAGCGTCATCCTCTGAACGTTTAGGGAGGTTAATTTGATTAAGATATGTGTCCATTTTGTTTTGATCGAAGGTCGTTTCTGATTTATACAAGTTGGAGTAGAATTCTTTGAATGTCGCGTTTATTTTTTTAGGGTCTGTAACAAGTCCTTGTTGTGCTTTAATGGTAGTTATATCTGCAAATTTTGCGTTAACTCTTAATCGCATAGCTAATAGGTGACTTGGTTTAGAACCTTGAGAGTACTGCTGTTGTCTTGTGCTACGTATTTGTATTTCAGATTGTTGTTTATATATGGCGTTAATCTCTTTTTTTAGTACATTAACTTGAGTTTCCAGTCGAACCGAGTCGTTGTATTGTAAAGAAGTAAATAACGTAGAGTAAAGCATTTCCAGTTCAGCCAGTTTCGATTCTTGCGTATTTTGGAGGAAAAGCTATCGGTGAAATCCTTGATCATTCCCTTTACCGACATCCATAACATTCTGGGGTCCTGCACAGAATTCGCATTCTCCAGTAGGAATACTGAAAGAGCTTCTTTGAATTGTGTAATGAATTCCTTGTTATTAAGCAGCATCGAGTTAAATCGCCATCTTGGGGCTCGGGATGATAGTATACCAAATGTTCCTTTTAGGAGTAAATAACAGTGATCTGATAATGCATTGGGTATCATTTCCACATCATAGTTATCAAATAGTCTCGGGGATGCAAAAACATAATCTATTCTGGATAATGTGTTATGTCTCGCAGATCGACAAGAGTACTTCCGGGTCGTGGGGTTGAGTGATCGCCATAGGTCATTTACACCTGTATTCTTCGACCAATCCTTTAATGCATTAGATGAATTTCTTTGTTCGTTGGAAAAGGAGGGGTAAGATTTATCCATCCCTGGATCCCAAATGGCATTAAAATCCGCACCAATTATAAATGAGTATTCGGGAAGGTCTAACATTGTTCTGGTAAGTGTAGTGAAGAAATTAGCTTCGTACAAATTTGGGGCGTATACCGCTATTACGCTATTACGCTATTTTCCTGTTCTTGTGTACAATCTTAGCTATAGTTATCCTACCATCTGCATCATGAATGAATGAATGACCTTTATATAGCACCCTTCACAGCACGAATAAAAACACAATAAAACAAAATCAGAAATAAATGACAACAAACAAACAGCAGTTAAAAACAGTGAAACCAGATAGAAAAAGTAGAATAAAAGAATTTGGATAAAATCATGAGTCACTAATTAAAACAAAACTATAGAACAGTGAGGACAAGAAAAGGCGCCTATGCATGATCAAAAGCCTGTCTGAACAAATGTGTTTTTAGTTGTTTTTTAAAAGAGTTTTCAGAGGGGGCAGTTCGCAGGTCCAGGGGGAGAGCGTTCCAGAGCCTTGGTGCTGTCACCTCGAAGGCTCGATCACCCCTTGTTTTTAGCCTGGACCTGGGGATCACCAGGAGGTGCTGATCGGCAGATCTGAGTGAGCGGGTGTTGGTGTAGGGATGGATGAGTTCCGTGATGTAGATAGGGGCCTGACCGTGAAGTGCTCTGAAGGTGAAAGTGAGGACTTTGAAGTGAATTCTATAGTGTACCGGGAGCCAGTGCAGGGATACCAAAATGGGAGTGATGTGACATGATTTTTTTGACCTTGTGAGTAGCCTGGCTGCAGCATTTTGGACCATTTGTAGTTTATCTTTTATTTTATTCAAGATGGAGAGAAAGGCTGGGTAACGAAGGCTTGGCTTAAGATTTCTCCTGTATAGCCTCTCCAGCACCTCTTTGTAGGGGACACGTAGGGCAATGGCCTCCCTGCATAGATCCTCGTAGAAAGACACTGGTTTGTCATTATATTTCAGTTTCCCCCATTGCTTGCGTGCCCCTCTGATGATCGCGTCTCTTATTTCTGTCTTGCGCAGAGTAGCAATGATAACCCTCGTCCCGTTGCCTTTTAGGTCCCGTGTACCGATTCTATAACAATTGTCCACTAACGGCGCTGTGGATAGGATCTGTTTACCTAGAATTCAAGCTAACACTGTTGGAAATATGTCGTCTGTGCAATTGACTGATTCATCCAATCCCACAATACGGATATTATATCTACGGTAGTAACGTTCGGTCTCGAGCCGCCTCTCCATTGCTTCCTCTTCGATGTCTTGTATTTTCTTCCGAAGCGCTTTGTCCACCTGTTGTATCTCCTCCGCTATCTCTGTGAATCCATCGTGAACAGTCTTCTTGTTCTCCTCGACTTTCAATGTGATTTCTAGCACCGTGTTCTCCACTGCAGTAATACGCCCGGCCTGTTCTGCGGCCGCTTTTTTAACCTCTTCGAATTTAGCATTGATGTGTAATTTGAAGTCGTCGATGTGTAATTTGAAAGCGTCCATCTGATCCTTTATCAGGTTAGTCAGAGACTTGAAATCGGGTTGTGTATCCTCCCTGCTTGTATCAGTTGAGGTTGTAGGAGCATTGGGAGACAGTGGATTTGACTGATATTTTCTTCTCAAATTCCACTGCTTTCTCTCTCACGGTGTTTGCCCCCGCCGTTACCGTTATATTGTCGTCTGCTGTCACCCTCTCGGGGCAAGTCGTCGTCGGGCCCGGTATATTATCAGCTACTGTCTCCCCAACGGGGCAAGTCAACAATGGTGCTGTTGTATTGGCGGCTGCTGTATCCCTCGATGAGCGTGTCACAACTTGCGCCGTTGTACTGTCTCCTCCTAGTTTCTTTCCAGTCTCTTTCTTTTCCTTAGGTCCCATGTTGAATCTTTATTTCTTTTGATATAGTTAGTAGAAGGTCTTATTTAATATATACGATGAGGTTTAAACTCATTAGTGTTGTACAAATAAGGTTTTTAAGCTAAATTAACGTTGACGGGAGCGGAGCTTTGACCAAACGTGTCTGCTACATGTTGTTGTCAAACCGGAAGTCCTTTCGGTCATCTTCTACATGTTACCAAAGACTGCCTTTCTGTCATCTTCTACAAGTTACCAAAGACTGCCTTTCTGTCATCTTCTACAAGTTACCAAAGACTGCCTTTCTGTCATCTTCTACAAGTTACCAAAGACTGCCTTTCTGTCATCTTCTACATGTTACCAAAGACTGCCTTTCTGTCATCTTCTACAAGTTAGCAAAGGCTGTCTTTCTGTCTTCTTCAAGTTACCAAAGGCTGCCTTTCTGTCATCTTCTACAAGTTACCAAAGACTGCCTCTTCTACTTAAGCATTACATCACGCGCAGGAGTGGTTTGTGAACAATAAACCATGCCTAGGGGTGGTCGTTAGACCCCCCTAGGCATGGTTTATTGTTCACAAATCACGACTGCAAGTGATGTAATGCTTTTATACAACTGCCACATTCATCCAACCTTATTGCTATACAATAAACACACATTAATCGAAGATTTATTGAAAAAACCATCCGCCAGAAAAAGTAGTTCCCACAACTACAAAAAAGACAAGTTGCCTCCATGTGGAAGCAGCTTGAAGTGCATCCAACCAACTAACACATCCAACTGTGTGTTATTGGAATGATTGAGAGAAGTTGCCTCCATGTGGAAGCAGCTTGAAGTGCATCCAACCAACTAACACATCCAACTGTGTGTTATTGCATCCAACTGCCTTTCAACTAAGGCATCCAACCAACTAACACATCCAACTGCCTTTCAACTAAGACATCGAACCAACTAACACATCCAACTGCCTTTCAACTAAGACATCCAACCAACTAACACATCCAACTTTTCTTTAGTTTTTAATTATGAAGTTAGTGGTTATTGGAATGATTGATTGATTGATTGATTGAAAATTGTATTACCAGATGCAGAATGGGTACAATACAGTACGGCTCAATACACACAATTGTTAAGGGGATGCAGACCTACTTTCTATAGAACTTCATTCTTAGATGCTTCTATAGAAAGTAGGTAAAACAAATTAAAAAGTTTTCTTTGCCCTATAGGAAAAAAAGGTTTTCTTCGCCCTATTTTTTTATTTATTTTTTTAAACCTACTGTAGAGGGCCTAAACTTAACCAGTTGGAAACCAAGCGTACAGTAATAAAATTAGCAATCAATCAATCAATCAATCAATCAACTCAATAGGCCATGCTCACTTAGAACAGCGCAGCACCCAGATCTCTCTCAGTCTGACTATCCCCCGCGTTGCAGACAGGAGTGTGTGTGTGTGTGTGCGTGTGTGTGTGTGTGTGTGTGTGTGTGTGTGTGTGTGTGTGTGTGTGTGTGTGTGTGTGTGTGTGTGTGTGTGTGTGTGTGTGTGTGTGTGTGTGTGTGTGTGTGTGTATGTGTGTGTGTGCTTGGGGTGGGTGGAGACTGAGCCAGCGTCGGACAGGGCTACAGTCAGAGAGAAGGAAAAAGAAATTGAAAAAGAAATTGCAAATTAATCAATCAATCAATCCGCGATTTTTCTTTTGTTACACAATGATTCAAGACCCATCAATTACATCATCCAACATTGTTTAAAGGACTAAGACATTCGCTGTGACAGAATCGCTTGATATTTAGTCGTTTAGTCGTTATCAACATATCCATTTGTTAAATTATTGTCCGGCATCTTGTGATCCGGCGGAGTGATGTGATGTGATTCGGTTGTGGGCGGGTCCTGGGCCAGCAGCATGGAATTGTGAAGAATAAACACGTGTAAAATGACTGTTTCAGCCAATCAGAATCAAGAAATTTGCATGCCGTTGTATAAAAGTTACCAAAGACTGCCTTTCTGTCATCTTCTACAAGTTACCAAAGACTGCCTTTCTGTCATATTCTACAAGTTACCAAAGACTGCCTTTCTGTCATCTTCTACAAGTTACCAAAGACTGCCTTTCTGTCTACTTCTACAAGTTACCAAAGACTGCCTTTCTGTCATCTTCTACAAGTTACCAAAGACTGCCTTTCTGTCATCTTCTACAAGTTACCAAAGACTACCTTTCTGTCATCTTCTACAAGTTAATTTTAAACATTTACAGATAATTTCACGGTAAGAGGTCGCCATTTCGCAGCAGAAACAGGTTCCCAGCACTTTTGAAAACATTTGCTTGTTTCTATCGCATAAAACCATTTTAAGAGAAATTAAACATCTTTCTATCAGACTGGATTTGTCAGTGGATGAAACTATCGACGATTTGGAAGCGTTTATTGACGTGTTTTATGATAATATGTTGGCTAAAAAGGCCGCTGGACGGGAAAGAAAACGCAGCAGGAATCAGCTGGGCTCTAGCGATACGGAGTATCCACTTCTTGCAGAACTAAAAGTAATGCGTGAGTCTATGTCAACTATGCAAAAGCAGCTGGAGAAGTTGGATCTTTTGAAGAAGCTAAGTGACGACGTGGAGGAGTTAAAGCAATCGGTGGAATTCAACAACTCCCTAATCGAAGTCCTAAAGAAGGACAACGCTTCTCTCAGGGCTGACGTTATAAGACTACAGAAAGTCACAATCGAGCTCCAAGAAGACAACTACAAAACGGCGAATGATGTGCTGGATCTACAGAACCGAATCATGAGAGACAATATAATTATACATAGGCTTCCTGAACAAAGTGGTGAAGAAAGGGGAGCTTACATAAAGTCGGAGCAGATCGTTCTGTCTTTCTTGGTGGACAGACTCAAGATGATAAAGCCAGACACAGATGCAATCCGCTTCTGCAGAGTGCACCGTCTTGGGCAATCCAAGCCTGGGGTCCAGAAGTCTCGTCCCATAGTGGCGAGGGTCACTGAGTCCAGAATGAAGCACGCCATCATGGAGAGAGGCAGAGAGTTGAAAGGCTCTGCCTTCTCGATCACTGATCAATATCCATCGGAGATCATGAGGAGACGACGTCTACTCCATCCAATTATGACGGACGCCAGAAACAGTAACAAAAAGACCCGTCTGTTCATCGATAAACTCTTCATTGATGGACAGTTGTATCGCAACTCCGACATTACATATTGGCTGACGGGCGGTGATGAAAAAGCACAGGCTGGACGCTAACGTGTTTCTTACTGCAGTAAACAATGGTGCAGGCTTGTGACGGTACACACACGCGACTATGGTTGCTACGGTAATAGTGTCACACTCTGTTAATCTGCCAAAGAAGGGTATGTTACTTGCTCATTTGAATGTGTGTAGTCTGAGGAACAAGGTGCATGAATTATGCCACTTGGTAGAATCAAATAATATACACATACTTGCTATCACAGAAACACACCTGGACTCATCTTTTGGTGATTCAGAGGTTGCAATGCATGGTTACAATCTGTTCAGAAAGGATAGAGATAAGAATGGTGGCGGAGTTCTGATTTATGTACAGAATCATATTCCAGCTAAAGTTTAAGTTTAAGTTTAAGTTTATTTGGATCCCCATTAGCCACAGCAGTGCTGGGGCTATTCTTCCTGGGGTCCATAACACATAAAATACAGTTACAGACGTATACACTCACAACATTTACATGTCATACAGACAATTAAAACAACAATAAAAACCCTTATACACTCATACCATTTACATGACATACAGACCATTAAAACAACAATAAAAACCCTTATACACTCACAACATTTACATGTCATACAGACAATTAAAACAACAATAAAAACCCTAATCAAATTCATAATACAAGATAAAAATATCAGACACATACATTTTCATTTACGTACACACTATCTATTAGGGAATGTCAATTTCTTTGGTTGAAAATGTTGTTTTACCACGATTTTGAAACGGCATTTACTATTCTCCTGCTTAACATGTCTGGGAAGAGAGTTCCATTCCTGCATACCACGGAACATGACAGTTCGCTTCATTGCATTCGACCTCACTTTTGGAAGTGTAAAACCTCGTGCAGAAGCATGTCTGGTGGAATGGTTGTGTCTGTCAAGACTTATTGATAAATTGTTATATAAAATTGAGGGGATCTTTGTAACAAGAATATTCCTAGTGAATACAAGGAGTGAGCAGAGTAATTTATGTTTGACAAGTAACCAAGTTAAACAACTGTGCATCGCTGCAACATTAGTTCTGTACTCACAGCGACTGAAAAAGTACGATACGACTACGATACAAAATGAAATAGAAGCCTTATGGTTACAAATACAATTGCCAAATTTAAAACCCATATTAATTGGATGCTGTTATAGGCCACCAAGTGCCAGTTCAAATTATCTACATGGTATATGTGAAATGTTAGACAACACAGCTGATTGTAATAGTGAAATATATTTCATGGGAGACCTGAATATCAATGCCTTCAATGAGAAATGCCCCATGTGGAACAAGATTGCATTAGCTGCCAAAATGTGTAATATGACTCAGGTAATGACATCACCAACTAGAATGGCTACAAATAAACATGGGGCCATTACAACAAGCTGCATTGATCATATATATACTAACAGGCCAGAGCACTGCACTAAAGTGTTGTCACTTACAGTTGGTTTTAGTGATCATAACCTAGTTTTGTACGGAAGACCAAAATACCTAAAGCTGGCTCCAAGATAAATTATAGAAGGTCTTATAAGGGGTTTAATCCAGCGCAATTTGTGGAGGAGGTAAAGAATAAGCAATGGTTTGATGTTTGCTATGAAGAAAACCCAGAAAAAGCACTGGGAGAATTTATGAAGTATTTCATGGGGATAGCCGATCAGCATGCTCCAATGAGAAAATGGTCGGCACGGACAAATTGTGCACCGTGGTTGAATAATGAGATGAGAAGTCTGATGGTCCAACGAGATGATGCAAAATAAAATGCAAATAGAACAGGTAATCCATGTGACAAACAACATTACTGTAAACTAAGAAACGCGGTAACCAAATTGAATAAATGTAGAAAGAAGGAATACTACATGCAGAAAATCAGTGATTCTAAAAATTATGGGAAAAAATTATGGAGAATGTTAAATAACATAATGGGGAGGAACTCAAACATGCATCCTTCCTTTATAGAAACAGAGGGTAAATTCCTTACCAAGCCAGCAGATATTGCAAATCATTTGAATGATTACTTTACAAATAAAGTAGACAAGCTGAGTAATGCCATGGGTGCAGTCGAGGACACAGTGTCACATAACATCATTAAAGATTGTATCATGAAGGAAAAGCAGTGCATGTTTGAATTCCACCATGTTACAGAGGAAAATGTTGAAAATATGCTTTTACACCTGTCTGATGATAAATCTCCTGGTATTGACAACTTGGATGGTAAACTGCTCAAAATGACTGCCAAATACATATCTAAGCCATTAAGTCACATCTTCAATAAATGTTTAGAGCAAGGTGTGTGCCCTGAGATCTGGAAGGAAGCCAAGGTTATCCCATTACCTAAGGACAAAAGAAAAACCTTTGCTGGTTCCAATAGTCAACCCATAAGTCTCCTCCCAGTGTTAAGTAAAATAATAGAGAACATTTTATACACCCAAATTCAAAACTACTTTTCAAGTAATAGTCTGATAACGAACTACCGACATGCATATAGAGATGGTCACTCTACAAGCACAGCACTTGACCAAATGACGACGAATGGTTTAAGAGCATGGATGACAGGAGGCTTGTTGGAGCTGTGATGTTAGACTTTAGCGCAGTTTTCGATGTGATCGATCATATTCTGCTGCTGAACAAACTCAAATGCCATGGCTTTGGCTCTGTTGCTATGTGTTGGATGGAGACCTACCTGACTAGGAGAAGCCAGAGAGTATTTTTCAATGGGAGCTTTTCTGAAAGTAAGGTGTTGCAGTGTGGGGTCCCACAGGGAAGTTCGCTTGGGCCTTTGCTATACTCAATATTCACAAACGACCTCCCTTATGTATTAGATAAATCTAGTGTAGTTCAAGTTCTTTAATAGTTGTCATACAGAAGTACAGAATACTTTCATACAAAATGCTTCTCACTGTTACGCTCCAGAGACTGTGCTAGACAAGATAGTATCAAATAACATAATAACATAATATAGCATGAATTTAGAAGAAGAAAAATGAGGTCACAGTGTTCGGTATAGACATATGTACAATGTTCTGAGTTACCATATAATATACAATACACAATACTATGCAGTGTACTAATATACAGTACTATCTAGTGCAAAGCAGAAATGGGATGAGGTACAATTTTAGGTACAATTTACAGTAAGGTGTACGAGTTGTAGTGCAATCCTTCATCCATAAATATAAAGTGTGGGGAGTGGGTGCTACAGTGTGTTTGTTTAAAGTGGGTGTGTGCTATAAAGTGTGTGGAGTGGGTGCTACAGTGTGTTTGTTTAAAGTGAGTGTGTGCGTGTGGATGTGTGTGCTATGTGCGTTTGGTGGTTGTTGTTGTGTAGTGTTCATTCATTGTTCGTTTAGCAGCCTGATGGCCTGGGGATAGAAGCTTCTTCTGAGTCTTTCTGTGCTCGCCTTGAGACTCCGGTATCGCTTGCCTGACCGCAGCAGTTCAAAGAGGCAGTTGTTCGGGTGACTGGAGTCTTTAATGATTCTCTTAGCCTTGCCCTTGCAACGCTTGTTGTAAATGTTCTGGAGGGTGGGGAGCCCCCCTCCAATTGTGCGTTCGGCTGAACGTGTCACTCTTTGTAGTCTGCTTCGGTCTTGTGCAGTGCTATTCCCAAACCAGGAGGTGATGTTGCCGGTCAAGATGCTCTCTATTGTACATGAGTAGAAGTTCTTAAGGATCTTCTGGCTGACTTGGAACTTCCTTAGGCGCCTGAGGAAGTAGAGGCGTTGTCGTGCCTTCTTCACAACACTGTCAATGTGTGTGGTCCATGTCAAGTCCTCGGATATGTAGGCTCCGAGGTACTTAAAGCTGTTGACTCTCTCAACCGGTGCCCCGTCGATGCTGAGGGGGCTGTAGTCCTTGACCCCCGACCTCCTGAAGTCCACAATCATCTCCTTTGTTTTGCTGACGTTCAGGGAGAGGCTGTTTTCCTGGCACCATCCCGCCAGGACCTTGACCTCTTCCAGGTAGGCCCTCTCGTCGTTGGCAGAGATCAGGCCCACCACCACTGTGTCGTCAGCAAATTTGATGATTGTATTGCTACTCCGCTGAGCCACACAGTCGTGTGTGTACAGGGAGTAGAGGAGGGGACTCAGAACACAGCCCTGGGGGGCCCCTATGTTGAGGGTGATGGATGAGGAGGTGCAGTTGCCTGCTCTCACCACCTGGGGTCTGCCAGTCAGGAAGTCCAAGACCCACTGGCAGAGGTCATAGCCCAAGCCCAGGTCCCTGAGCTTGGCTATGAGTATGGAGGGGACTATGGTATTGAATGCCGAGCTGTAGTCGATGAATAGCATTCTCACATAGTTCCCCTGCCTCTTGTCCAGGTGTGATGCTGCTGTGTGCAGCACATGGGCTATGGCGTCCTCCGTGGACCTGTTGGGGCGGTATGCAAATTGCAGGGGGTCCATGTTGATGGGGAGGGAGGAGCAGATGTAGCCCTTTACTAGCTTCTCAAAGCACTTCATGGCTATGGAGGTGAGAGCTACAGGGCGGTAGTCGTTGAGGCAAGCAGGCTTGGATTTTTTGGGTACAGGGATAATAGTGGACTTCTTCAGGCAGGTGGGGATGACAGCCTGTTCTAAGGACAGGTTAAATATGTCAGTGAATACTGGGGCCAGTTGGTCGGCACAGACTTTTAGGACGCGGCCGGGGATGCCGTCCGGACCTGCTGCCTTCCTGATATTCACTTTTTTAAAGGTCCGCCTCACCTCATGCTCTGTTACCCTGAACACTGCGCCTCCATCAGCAGCCGACCCCCCCCCCCCCCCATTGCCATGGCTTGTGAGCTGGTGTTGTTATTACCAGCATCAAACCTCGCATAGAAGGTATTGAGGTCATTTGCTAAGGAGATGTCACTGTTCAGTTTGAGGGAGGCGCCTTTGTAGTCTGTCATCGTTTTGAGCCCCTGCCACATAGCTCTAGAGTCGGCTTGTTCAAACTGGAGTTCAATTTTATCCCTGTAGCGCCGTTTGGCCTCTGACACTGTCCTCCTTACGTTGTATCGCGCCACCTTGTGGTCATTCATGTTGCCTGCCACTAGGCCGTCGTTGTATGCTTTGGTGCGCTCTCTCAGAGCTTCACGGACGGATTTGTCTACCCAGGGTTTTTGATTTGGGTAAACTTTCATTTTGGTAGTGGGGATTGTTTCTTCCACCCTAGTACAAACATAGTCCAGCACTGTTTCCGTGTAGACATTAATGTTATCTGTGTCGCGGAACACATTCCAGTCTGTGTAGTGAAACACGGACCGGAGCGTCTCCTCTGACGTCAAATCCCATTTCTGCACCTCTCGCGAGACTACAGGAGTACTTTTAATTCTCTGTTTGTACTTTGGTGAAAGAAAGATGGACGCGTGATCTGATTTACCAAAGCCACTATCAGAATGAGCCTTGTAGCCACCTTTAAATTGCGTGTAACAGTGATCTAGGATGTTACCGCCTCTGGTGTTGCAAGTCACATGCTGATAGAAGTCAGGCAATACCTTTCTCAGATTGGCGCTATTGAAATCTCCCAGCACTAAAATGGCGGCGTTAACATTCGCCACTTGTATTCTATTTACCTCGTCGTGGAGTCTGGAGAGCGCAACCTTGTAATCATGTATGCTGACGATTCGACAATGTACAGTACAGCATCAACATGTAGTGAGTTAAACAATATACTTGGAATAGAGCTTAAAGCCATAACAGACTGGGTCAACAATAACAAACTGGTACTCAACATTGCAAAAACAAAAGCAGCGATCCACAATTAAGCCTGACTCTGGCTGGTCAGCCAGTGGAACAGGTAAAAGAGGCTAAGTTGCTTGGCATGGTTCTTGATTCTGGTTTAAAGTGGACAAAGCAAATTGACAGTATCATAACAAAAATAGGAAGGAGCATAGCTGTGACAAGAAAATGCACAAAGTATTTAACACCAACCACTTTGAAAGAAGTCATCCAGGCTCTGGTTTTGTAACATCTTGAGTACTGTCCCGTAATATGGTCATCAGCAGCAAAAACACATATACAGAAACTACAAATAGCTCAAAATAAGGCTGCAAGGCTAGCTCTCCACTGTTCAAAGTGCACTAACATTGGAGTTATGCACAGACAATTATCATGGCTTCCGGTTGAGAAACGTCTGCAATCCTGTCTCATTACTTTTCTCAGAAATGTTCAAGTTGTCAAAAAACCACAGTATTTTTATGATCATATAGTTTACATAAGAGAAGAACATGACCATATGACCAGACAAGCTACGTCAGGCCATCTAATGGCACCTAAACCGAGAACAAATCTACTAAAATCTTCTGTGACTTACAGAGCTATCTGGAATGGAACTCATTGCCAAGCTACTTCGCTGAAATAGAATCCAAGGCCACCTTCAAGAGGAAGTTAAAGTGCCATCTACTAACGAGCATGCACTGAGCCCTTATGGCATAGCGGTGAAAACCAATTGACTGTTAGTTGTATTTAAGTTGATGGCAGTGAGTGCTGCTCAGGAAGCACTATTTATTTGATTTTAATTATTTTATTTGAATACTTTTTACTAATAAATATCTTGTACAATATCATCCTAACTGATATTGATAATGATGTAATTGATGATGTAATTGATGTTGATGTTGATAATGATGTAATGAATTGAATATTGTTGTATCGTTGTGTGTCCGGACCCCAGGAAGAATAGCTTTTGCCAAGTGCAAAAGCTAATGGGGATCCTAAATAAACATAAACATTACCAAAGGCTGCCTTTCTGTCATCTTCTACATGTTACCAAAGACTGCCTTTCTGTCATCTTCTACAAGTTACCAAAGGCTGCCTTTCTGTCATCTTCTACAAGTTACCAAAGACTGCCTTTCTGTCATCTTCTACAAGTTACCAAAGACTGCCTTTCTGTCATCTTCTACAAGTTACCAAAGACTGCCTTTCTGTCATCTTCTACAAGTTACCAAAGACTGCCTTTCTGTCATCTTCTACAAGTTACCAAAGACTGCCTTTCTGTCATCTTCTACAAGTTACCAAAGACTGCCTTTCTGTTGTCTTCTACAAGTTACCAAAGGCTGCCTTTCTGTTGTCTTCTACAAGTTACCAAAGGCTGCCTTTCTGTCGTCTTCTACAAGTTACCAAAGGCTGCCTTTCTGTTGTCGTCTACAAGTTACCAAAGACGTTTCAAAATAACTGGAGAAACACACGATGGTTCCTCCCTCATCCCTCTCAAGATGAGGTGAAACTACTGTTTGGGCTTGAGTGGGGAGGGGCGGAGCGCAGCGCTGTGAAGGAAAGGTGCGCTGCATTTACAACACAAGACAAAATTAGAGCAATGCGTCATGCGGCACAATAATTGTTTTTATCTCGACTATCTTGTTTTCATGATCGTGGGAAGACACAATCATGATTGTAATTGAAACTGGATTAATGGGCCAGCCCTAGTGTGTGGGCACGATTAATTTAACCCTCTGCATCAATTACTGTGACACACAACAGGTGACCTGCCGGCCCCACCGCACGCAGATTGTGCCTTTAAGCAAACGAAGAGTAAACACAAGAGTAAACTCACCAGCTTCACTTAGGAACTTCTCCTTCACATCCGCTGCACAGTCCTTACAGGTCTTCACTGCCACCCGGACCCCCTCCCCGCTCTGCACACACACACACACACACACACACACACACACACACACACACACACACACACACACACACACACACACACACACACACACACACACACTTGCACGCACGTACACACACACGCGCGCGCGCGCACGCACACACACACGCGCACATGCGCACACACGCACACACACGCACACACACACACACACACACATACCCACATTATGCACACACACACAATTTTTCTTGACAATCCCATTTTGCTGCAATAAAATTATTGGAGTGAGGCGAACAGACTTTATCTTATTACAGCGTACAGTATATGAACAAATACCACCAAAAAACTATTATTATATTAGCCTAGTTACAGGTTACAGGTTAGGGCCCAGGAGTTCAAAACGTGTAATCCCTATCTGATTGGATCAGATTTGAATTAATTAATTTCAACTCATGATGAATTGAAAATTGGGGACCCTGATGTAAACAAGACGAAAGTCTTTCTCTGGTCTGCATCCCCTTAACAATTGTGTGTATTGAGCCGTACTGTACTGTACCCATTCTGCAATCTGTCAATAAAAATTTTCAATCAATCAATCAATCAATCAATCAATCAATTAATAGGGATTCAATGTTTTGAACTCCTGGGCCGGTGATCAGGTTACAGGCGATCAGGTTACAGGCGATCAGGCGATGAACTTACAGAGCTTTTATATATCCCATCATGCACCTCTCCAAAGAAGCCCTCTCCGAGGATCCGACCGAGAACGATGTCGTCTCTGCTCAGACTGTACCTCTTCTCTGAACACACACACACACATAAAGTACACACAGTACACACACACACACACATACAGTACACACAGTACACACACACACATGAAATACACACACACAGTACACACAGTACAAACACACATACAGAACACACACACGCACGTACAGTACACACACGCACACACACACAGTACACACACACACACACACACACACACATACAGTACACAGACAGTACACACACGCACATACACGCACACACACATACAGTACACACACACACACATAAAGTACACACACACAGACATCACTCACCATGTTGTAAACAATACAATAACAGATACATATTGAAACATCACCATAACACCCCTCATCACTCACCATGTTGTAAACAATACAATAACAGATACATATTGAAACATCACCATAACACCCCTCATCACTCACCATGTTGTAAACAATACAATAACAGATACATATTGAAACATCACCATAACGCCCCTCATCACTCACCATGTTGTAAACAATACAATAACAGATACATATTGAAACATTACCATAATGCCCCTCATCACTCACCGCTGTTAGGCTTGCCTTCTGGGATCTCCATGTAGATGTCTGAACCTGCAGTGAAAACCCACAGTGGTCCTTAATTATCATGAATCTTCCTTAAGATCCTCAGAACAGAGATCTCTTTCTTCCAACATGGCTGTTGTGGTACCCTTGACTGGGATTTCATAATCAAAATGTTAGATCAACCCTGAAAACTGAAAATATCTGTGGTAATAGTTAATTCATGCATTACATGGACTCTCAGAGTGAGAGAGCAAGAAATATGCAGCGTCAGTATTGTGTGACATTCCTGAGGAGCCTTCAGGCAAAACCCCCTCTGTCCAACATGGGAAGCAAACAGCCCAAAAAGGAGGGGGCCACAACCCACGAGGAAGGACATGTTGGGACAGATAAGCCCCAGAAGGGAATGTTAAAAGGTCTGAAGTCATCAGACCACCTCGATGTTGAAACTGGAAGAAGACACCACCAAGGAAGTCAGGGGGGGCTGACCGGCCTCCCCCGGAGGGTCATCTGGGGAGGGGCGCCATGTGTGGAGGCAAGGAGACTATGGGGGGAGTTAGGGTATAAAACAGTGGGTTTTGGTGAGGAGAGGGAGGCCAGCTCATGACCCGCCACGACCGTTCCCCAGGGGGTCATCGTCCTGCGCCTCCATCACCCACCGACCATGGTTTCTACTTTGCCGCTATGTAAGTAAACTGTATAATAATCCCTGTTGGTGATAACTTAAGAGGAAGATGTCTATTTAGACCAGGTTTACCATATGGCGGCAAACAAAGTACTATTGGTCTATTTCATACAGAAACATGACTACTCTTTATGTGCAAAACTGTCTTGATGTGAAGAAAATTGTGATAAACCTCATCAACCCTTTTGTACAAATCATGTATTATGCTGAATACATTTCCTGTATGTAACCAATGCATTAATTAACTCTTGGCCGCTCTGCAAATAAATGAGTTTGGACCATAGCTCCTGTTGTCTGGCTAATACACGGTTATTTCTCATCTGACTAAGTCAGATGAGGAGACCATTCTATCACTCTGTGATCTTTCCCTCCTTCCAGATAGCAACCTCATTGTGCTGTAATTAACCGTAGATATTCATTAGGAATACACAACACTGTTTACAAGCTCCAGTAATAAAACACCAAATTATTATATAATATGTGTTGATATTACTGTTATACTGTGACCTGTTTACAAGGTCCCGTAATAAAACACCAAATTATTATATATGTGTTGATATTACTGTTCTACTGTGACCTGTTTACAACGTCCCGTAATAAAACACCAAATTATTATATATGTGTTGATATTACTGTTCTACTGTGACCTGTTTACAAGGTCCCGTAATAAAACACCAAATTATTATATAATATGTGTTGATATTACTGTTCTACTGTGACCTGTTTACAAGGTCCAGTAATAAAACACCAAATTATTATATATGTCAGTGATTCCTGCAGAAATGAAATATACTTTGGGGACACGACCCATGAAAAACGTTGAGATTTCTTTTTTTTTCAAATCCTGCATTCTAGTGAATTTTCATACACTGCACTTCAGACAACCTACAACTGGTGATGGTGTCTAGGTCTTTACGTGTTAAACAGCTGAGAGCAGTCACTGCTGTTTTTTGTGGTCTTCTTTCATACGTAACATCCTCACAAACCAACAAAGAACATGATCTATATCAAATTTAAGACAGAAAACTCCACACTGGTATCTGATCGTCAATCACCGGATAACTTTATTTTAACTATATACTAATTTATGGGTGACTCCCCCCAAAGTATAATTTATGGTTTTTTTTTGTTATTTTTACTCACTGAGCACTCATTGCCACCAATGCAAATGCAAATGAGTGCTCACTGAGTAAAAAAAAATAGAAAACACACAAATTATACTTTGGGGGGAGCCATTATACTTTGGGGGGCCCCCAAAGTATTAACATAGAGAGAGAGAGAGAGAGAGAGAGAGAGAGAGAGAGAGAGAGAGAGAGAGAGAGAGAGAGAGAGAGAGAGAGAGAGAGAGAGAGAGAGAGAGAGAGAGAGAGAGAGCAGCCACCGTCTCTTCCAACATGGCGGACAAATGGGCCTTCTACACATTCTGTGAATAGGCCTCTGTTGTTAACACTTTTAAGGCCCCTCTGCTATTGCATCACGTTGATTATGATTTTGCCCCGTCAATAATAACTAAATCCAGAGGTTGTTTTTTGTGTAAATACTTGGTGGAGAATGAGTTGCTTCCCGGAGCTCTCAGGCAGGTGACAGACATCCAGACATGTGTTAAATGTACTGACGTTCACACGCGCCTCACACTCTCACACAGCCGTACGGGTCACAGGTCAACTGGGAACTGTTGCACCACTAGTGTGAACTCTAGACTCTATTGTGCGTGTGAACGTTGACGTGAGAGAAAAAAAAGTTAAAAAAAAAATGAAAAAACGTTAAAAAAAATGTTTTTTTTTTACAGTACCGAAATCTGGCACAGACGGATCTCACGTGAATTGGTACACGGTAGTACAGACGTGATTCGGTAGGTACCTTTAAAATTACCTAATTCGGTACCCATCCCTAATCAGCGGCATATATATATATCAGTATACTGCGCGCCGCGATTGGTTCTTGACAAGCGTGCAGCCAGTCGTTCAGTATTGACAAAGCCTACTTTGCTGGAACGATTTATTTCGCACTATACAGTACGTATACGTATAAGTACAAGTATAAGTCTTTATTTGTCATCAGATTAACACACACACACATGCGATGAGCGACCCACAGGAACACACATACATGCACTGAGTCGCAAGTCGTGAGACGTGTGTGTCATTTTGAGATCGCAAAGCGCTTCCTGTTGAATATATCAGACAGGGATCAGATGGCGAAACTCGGCTGTTTTACACACGCCTCATTCGCCTTATAAGGAGATGGTGGGCGTGTCTGTATGCAAATGAATTTAGCGCAAACGCGCTTTTGAGTTTAAGAATGAGTGGGATTACACCAACGATAGAGATCAAAGAAAAATACAAAATCAAATGGGACATGGACAGGATCAAGTACCTAGGGGTGAACATCACAAGAGGGGGGGAGGGGCTATACGATGCAAACTATACACAGATAAATCAGAAAATCAAGAGAGATCTAGAAAGATGGACAGTGATGCCCCTAGATTTCAGTTCAAGGATCGAAATCATTAAGATGAACATATTACCAAGGTTACTATACCTATTTCAATCCCTACCTATATTAATACCACAAAAACAATTTAGGGAATGGGATAGACAGATATCAAGATTCATTTGGGGGGGGGAAAGGCCAAGGATCAGATATCTGACTCTACAATTACCAAAGGAGAAAGGAGGGATGGCAGTACCCAGTTTAGAAAGCTATTACTATGCAGCACAGCTTAGAACAGTAGCATGCTGGTGCAATGTGAACTATGAGGCCAAATGGAAAGATATAGAAACCAAAAGAGAGGGATTCAAAGTGCAGACACTGATAGGAGATAGGGAGCTGTTCAGAAGACAGGAACAACTACTAGATCCAATTACCAGATTCACTATAAACATATGGAACACAATAGTAAAGAAATACAAGCTAGAAAAAGAATCTAAGATACTGAGATGGATAGCACACGACAACAAATTCAGACCAGGGATAGAAGATCATGGGTTCAAGAGGTGGGAACGGGGGGGTATAACAGCAATGTGCACGATGACGGAAGGAGGGGAGATGCAGACTCTACAAAAATTGAAGGAAAGATACGGACTAGAGAATAGGGACCACTTTAGATATTTACAGATTAGGGACTACTATAACAAAGAAATAAAGCAAGATAGAGACAAAGAACAGAATGGGGTAATTAAGATAATGGTAAAATCATACGAAGGACGGAAGGGGAGGGTGATATCAGCACTATATCAGGCAATAATGGACAGTAAGGGAAATACAACATTGTATGTGAAAGAAAAGTGGGAAAGAGAGTTGGAAATAGAGATAACGGAGGAGGAATGGTATGACACATGTAAGACACAACAAACAACCACAGGATCAAGGATATGGAGGGAGTTTGGGTGGAAAAATATAATTAGATACTTTATAACACCAGAAATACAGGGCAATTACACACCAGCAAAGAAAACATGTTGGAGGGAGTGTGGACAGGAAGGGGCGAACCATACACACATATTCTGGGGATGTCAGAAGATAAGGCACTACTGGGAAGAGATAGGAGGGATAATAAATGAAATAATAGGATACGAAATACCCCAGGGAGGCCAAGTGTTGTATTTGGGGAATCTGTCACAGGAAGGAATCCAAGGGGAAGACAAATATTTGATTAAGATATTGATAGTGGCAGCCAAGAAAGCTTTAACTAAACTGTGGTACAAGGTAGAAGTGCCGACAAAGGATCAATGGATAGAGTTGGTAGAGGGGATACAGGAAATGGAGAGAATCACACATCTGCTGAGGCTGCAAGAAGAAAAGTTTGAATGGAAATGGGGAAAATGGGAAGAATACAGGAGGGGAAGTAACGACATCACAGAGGTTTGAAAAGGATACAAGGAAATGAATAAAAATGTAAATAAATAATGCAAATGTAGAAGGGACCGAAGGACCCATGTCACACTTTTTCTTTACCCATTTTTTGTCTATTTGTTTTAATTTATGTACTGTGTATTGTCTATGAATGTTGTCTATGTATGTTGTTGAAAAAATGAAAATAAAAATTTAAGTTTAAAAAAAAAAAAAATTAGTGGGATTCATCATGCAAATGAGTATGCACAGATTTCGACGTTAAGAACGGCTTGATGAATGTGGTGGTGGCTTTTTTTATTGTTCTCTTAACAGACAGGTAAGCAAGAATATAAGACAAATAATAAGAGAGTATTGTTGAATGAGGCCCAATGACACTGGCAAAAATACTGCACTGGGACTGACCTGGAACTCTGCACTTTACTTTATACTTTACACTTTATATTAGAGCTGGGCCGTTAACGGCGTTAACGCCGGACTGTTATCGCGCGATAATGCAATTGACGCCGTTAATCTATTCTCAGTTGGGTCTCCTCTCCTCTGTCTGTCTGCACGAGAAGCGAGCCGCAGCGACTCACACTCACAGAAAATACACATACAGGTACTTAATAAGGGAGGGGCCTCTCCGTGGCTCCGTGCTGCTGAAGCGCGCAGCCACACAGACGAGCTCTGCACTCATCATGGCGGAGAGAACTAAACGAAAGTCTGGGTACAGTTAACGTAAGTCGATGCCGACAACGCACGTTGCCACAAGTGCAATAAAACATTTGCAAGTATGGCAATACAAGCAATTTGTCAAAACATCTGTTGTCAAAACATAACATTAGTCTGCAGAAATGCGCCGTTTTCGACTGCTTTGCTCGCAGTGTTCCATCTCCATGCACGTCCACTGCAGGTAAGCCAAAATAATACGGAGTTAGCTAGGCTAATAACGAATTATTACGAATAGGCTAATAAATAAAATATAATTGCTTAGCTACAAATATATTTGAAAGATGACAGCCCACGCCTCCTCCCTCTCCCTCCACCACCGGTCCCAGCTAAGCCAAGTCCCTTCACCCTAGCAGCTAGGAAGGATGACAGAGGTAGGGGGAACGAGTGTCACAGGGCTGTCTGTGACCCAGTTTGTTGTCAAAGGCCTGCACCCTTTCTCTACAGTGGAGTCCAAGGGCTTCAGTGTATATAGTTTTTTTTATCTTACATTTGTTGTTTATTATAAAAAGTCCATAATTCAGACACATTTAAAACATTGTTGCTGCTGTTGCTGAAGAAATAATATTTATTTATTATATTTATTTATAATTTATTTATAAAGTTATATAAAAGAACATTGCTGCTGCTGTTGCTGAATAAATAATATTTATTTATAAAGTTATAAATAATAAAGCAATGTCGATAGAGTACCGAACCGTTAAGTAGTATCGATAAAATCCTAACGATACCCATCCCTAGGTAGAACACACATATTTTGAATGCCTTCGGCACACTTCAAATGAGCCATTTTAATCTAGATTGCAGATAGATTAATCTAGATTAAAAAAATGTATCTATGCCCACCTCTACTTTATATTAGGGATGTCCCGATCCGATCACGTGATTTTCAAAAGATCGGGATAAAAACAGAAAAAAATCTTTATTTTTTTTTATTTTTTTTTAACAAACATGACCATGTTCACGTCTTAAACTCATACTGAGGCCTTAGTTTTGGTTTTAAATTGCATATCATCATTCTATATTTATTGTCACACAGAGCAGAAGAATTTTGCCAAAACAAACGCATTACCTTTGATTTAATTATACATCAAATGATTTATGTCAAGGATGAGGGACATCCACTAGTTGCAGAACTTGCAGTCACCTGATTTTTACAGATGATGGCGCCATTGCTCTCATGAAGCAGCAGGTTGGAGGCGGAGTTTTTAGATTACTCCGGTTGCAATGCCTCGCTTGAATGAAGTTAACTTTTCACCTGGATAACGTCAACATTCAGGGTGAATGTAATGTGAGAAATTGGGATGGGTTTTTTTTTCTTTTTTTTCAAATTTTTTTTTTAATCGGATCGGGAAAGATCGGTATCGGTAGATACTCAAAATCACATGATCGGGATCGGACGGGAGCAAAAAAATTTGATCGGGACATCCCTGCTTTATATATATATATTTATTCAAATGATTAATCCTTCACTGCACTGTCTTTTTCCTGTGTCTGTTGTTGCTGTTGTTATGTGAAAAGAAAATGTATGGAAAAATGCATACTCTGTAACGCTGAGACAATTACCAATGTGGTTACACATATGGCTTATTAAAGGAATCTGAATCTGAATCTGAATCTGGTAGTGGACTACCCCCCTATCATTCCACTTGGGCTGTGGGGGGTGCTTCATGTGTGAAAAAGTCAACTGAAGGCATGCAATTGGTCCACTGATGGATACATTTCTTTTTTTTTTTAAACTTTGACCAGTCAGCTGGTTCTTTTAGCGTTTATCGCTTTTTCTGGTCAAGCATGACCGACAGAAACAGGTTGAATGGGGTATAGATCGGGGGAAAGACACTCTGAGAAAATACGGCGAGTCCGGGAGTCGAACTTGTGTACCCCAGATCCGTGACGCGCACGGTTGTCCCAGACGCCGAAATAGCGTCCGAGGTACGCGGTGAGCTACTGGAGCTCCCCGTTGGATACATTTCTTAGGCAGCAAGCCTCCCTGGTATGCGCGCCATTAGCGTTAGCCACGCTTCTAGGCCTCTTTGCTTTTGGAAAGAATGATTTATAAAAGAAATTTAAAAATTATAATCCTTTCTTTTTTTTTTGCATTCGACTAAGAGGTTGGCAGTCGACTACGGCTCCTTTCGATCGCTTAGTCGACTATTCGACGAATCGAGGTCAGCCCTAGTGAACACCAAGAAGTCCAGTCCATGTCATGTCTGTGGACTATGAGTGAGTCCTTACATACTGTGTGAGATCACTCCTGAAAATATCTACTCACCCCTCCTCTGTTGGTGAGCATTAGGACCATCTTTACTCTCTCTGTGAGGGGGGGGGGGTGAGAGAGAGAGAGAGAGAGAGAGAGAGAGAGAGAGAGAGAGAGAGAGAGAGAGAAAACCAGCAACAACAGCAAAGCAAGTCTGCATTTAAATTGTGTTTTCATTTGTTCAAACAGTTTCATCACATTCAGAAATAGTTTCCTTTGACTTTCATTTAGAGATAGTTGAGAGAGATATATATAGAGATAGATAGAGTTGAGATACAGTAGATAGAGAGAGAAAGAGAGTTGAGAGATCGATAGATAGAGAGTTGAGAGTTGAGAGAGTTGAGAAAGTTGAGAGTTGAGAGTTGAGAGTTGAGAGAGTTGAGAGAGTTGAGAGTTGAGAGAGAGTTGAGAATGTTGAGAGTTGAGAGAGTTGAGAGTTGAGAGCGAGAGAGTTGAGAGAGTTAAGAGAGTTGAGAGAGTTGAGAGAGAGTTGAGAGAGTTGAGAGTTGAGAGAGAGAGTTGAGAGAGAGTTGAGAGTTGAGAGAGAGTTGAGAGAGAGAGTTGAGAGAGAGTTGAGAGAGAGAGTTGAGAGAGTTGAGAGAGAGTTGAGCTAGTTGAGAGAGAGAGTTGAGAGAGAGTTGAGAGTTGAGAGTTGAGATAGTTGAGAGAGAGAGGTGAGAGCATTGAGAGAGAGAGAGAGTTGAGAGAGTTAGAGAGAAAGAGAAAGAGAGACATATAGAGAGAGACAGAGAAAGAGAGACTTATATATATATATAGAGAGAGAGAGAGAGAGAGAGAGAGAGAGAGAGAGAGAGAGAGAGAGAGAGAGAGAGAGAGAGAGAGAGAGAGAGAGAGAGAGAGAGAGAGAGAGGGAGAGAGAGAGAAACAGAGAACTGTATAAAAAAAGAAGAAGTTAAAAGACAGGTGTGAAACCACTCATAAAAACGCTGAACACAGCAACACACACACACGCACGCACGCACGCACACACTGGTACACTTGCGCACCATTTAATATTCCTATGCGTTCAAGCTCTCGCCAGACGCACCAAGCTCCTGCCGCCCCAGGTCCGGAGCTTGGTCGTGGGAGGTGTTAGGAGGTTGGCATCTGCAGACCTAAGGCGACGGGTGGGCGTGTGACGGTGGAGGAGGTCGGACAGGTAGGGAGGGGCAAGGTTGTTGAGGGCTTTTTAGATAGAGCCAAGGTCATCGGCCGAGGTGTTAATATCAACAGTCAGCTAGGGAGGGGAGAAACCGTTGCTATGGGGAGAGATAGAGAAAGGACGTTAGAGTGGGTCAGAGGTGACAGGAGACGTAGAGACGTTGTTGCTATGGGCTATCAGCCGTCGCTAGGGACTATACCTTATAGTTGGGAGCTTTTCCGGTTTGACTCAGACTAGGACGCAAATCTGACACGTAGGGAGGTTGAGAGAGAGACAGCAGAAATCCCTTTCACCCTCCGATAGCCGGAGGGTGGGGGAGGGGGAATGCCACAAGATCATTAGCTTCGGCTAACAGGGAAGACTTTTGGCTAACCACTAGGCCTCAACCATCTTCAAACTGATAGCAGGAGAGTAGATTTAAGGAATTCAATAGACCTTCAAAGACTTTTCAGAACTGTTTTCCATCTGGTACAGAAGCTATGTTTATGGAAATAAACATCAACATCAAGGAAAGGTATTACGTTTCCAGTGTGTCGTTTCCTTCTGAGTCGGATGCAGTAACAGGGTAGAGAGAGAGTATCAGTCAGTACGATGAGTAAGAGATAAACACAACACAGACATCACAGGAAACACAGAGAGATTACTGGCTGAGAACCCGATTATCTAACAATATTGTGGGAGAACGTTCAGAATGTTTCCTTTCAAAAGAGACCAGACTCATGCATGTGGTATAAGTAGAAAGTGGTTCAAGAATAAATCGTAAATTACTTTGGCTATGCGATCGCCAGGCGCGTTATGCAAAACTAGCCCCTTTTTTTGCCTGATGGATAAGAAGTTAAGGCCTTAAATTTATCATTTTTATTATCTTTTTCCCCCTTCTTTTTCCGTTTTTCTCCCATCCCAATGTTAGTCGTTATGCCAATTCCCAATCCCCTTCCTGGTCATTGCGCACTCTACCCCCTACCATCGGTCTGGGAGGGCGGAGAATATCACATGCTTCCTCCGACACATATGTACCCAGCCCACCACTTATTTTCACCTGGCAGCGCGGACTCTCACTGGGAGAGTGTAACGTGTGGACGGTCACACTACCTCTCCCAGATCCTTCCCTCGCTGTGCAGGCACCCCGACCGAACTGTAGGAGTCGCTGTTTACAACGACCAGGACCCACCCACGCCGGCTTCCCACCCTCTAACACTGCCAATTGTGTTAGTATGGACGGTCGGCCAAGCCGGAGGCACCACAGCCGGATTCGATCCCACTGGCTCTGTGGTGGTAGACAGGCGCTTAGTCCGCTGCGCTAACCGGCCGCCCATGAATGTAATACTTTTTAATAACCCTCAGATACCCTACACACAAAAAACTGAAAACACAACAACATGCAGCCACACACACACACACACACACACACACACACACACACACACACACACACACACACACACACACACACGCACGCACGCCCACACACACACACACACACACATACACACACTCACACTCACACACACTCACACTCACATTCACACTCACACTCACACACTCACACTCGCACACACACACTCACACTCACTCACAGAGGCCTCACCCTTGTGGAATGGCAGGTAGAGCTATTCTTGCCTCTCTCGCTGTAGAACAGAGACAACAGGAGACAACATGAGATGCACGTTGCGGCACTTTGCGAGTGTCTAGCGGCTCGGGCTGCATTTTTTGCCGAACATATAATATACAGTTCGAAACAGTAACAACAAGTATAAAGCTTAGCTTTGCAAAAAAAAGTATGCAGTCCTCAAGTTCAAGTAAAAAAAAATCCACTTCTCTGCCTGCCCGTTAAGAGGTTAAATACTACTTTTGAATATTAAATACTGAACACTTAAATCCTTTTTAATATTGAATATTGAATATTGAATACTTAAATACTACTTTTTAACATGTCATTTTGAATACTTAAATACGATTTTATATCTAATACTGACTACTGAAATACTATTTCATATTTAAAAGTGAATAATTAAATACTACTTAAATACCTGTTCATATTTAATACTTAAATACCTTTTAATATTTAATATTGAATAATTAAATACATATTGGTTGTGTCCGTGCAGAGAGAGCTGTAGGGACCTTTGGCGGGCCTGGAGATGAGCGAGTCTTCACAGATGTTCCCCAGGCGACAGTAGCCATCGATGAGGTCGGCCATGTTCTCCGCCATGGCCAGGGACGAGGTGTTGACGGACAGGGGCTAGTAGAGGGCGGGGTCAAAGGTCAAGAAGAAATGGACAGGGGGCAGTCAGGTGGCGTAACGGCGATTGCGTTTGTCACCAAACCCCGGAGCGGCTAGATTCGCCTGTTCGAATCCAGCTCACAGCTCCGGGGTTGTCACCAGCTTGGCTGGCCGTTCACACTAATACAATTGGCAGTATTAGAGGGTGGGAGAAGCTGGCGGGGTGGGTCCGGGTCGTTGTAAACAGCGACTCCTACAGTTCAGTCGGGGCGCCTGCTAAGCGCGGATAGGACTTGAGTGGGATAGTGTGATCCTTCCACACGCTACGTCGCTACGCCCTCTCAATGAGAATCCGCGCTGCCAGGTGAAAAGAAGCGGTTGATTGGCTGGACGTGTGTCGGAGGAAGCACGTGGTAGCCTCCACTCTCCCAGACCGACTGTGGGGGGTAAGTGCGCAGCGACCAGGAAGGGGATTGGGAATTGGCATAACGACTAACATTGGGATGGGAGAAAATCTGAGGAAAATGGAGGGGGGAAAAGATCAATAAAAAAAAAAAAAAAAGAAGAAATGGACAGGGTCAATGCTACTGAAATGGATTGGTGTCTGTGTGTGAGAGACAGAGAGAGACATTGAATGAGTGAGAGATATAGACACAGCACAGCACTGTGTGTGTGTGTGTGTGTGTGTGTGTGTGTGTGTGTGTGTGTGTGTGTGTGTGTGTGTGTGTGTGTGTGTGTGTGTGTGTGTGTGTGTGTGTGTGTGTGTGTGTGTGTGTGTGTGTGTGTGTGTGTGTGTGTGTGTGTGTGTGTGTGTGTGTGTGTGTGTACCTGTTTAGCTCCCTGGATGTCAACGGTCATCAGTCCTCGTCCATCAATCTCCTGACACCTGATACTGACGACCTGAGAGAAACTAGCCAGACAGACAGCCTGACACACACACACACACACACACACACACACACACACACACACACACACACACACACACACACACACACACACACACACACACACACACACACACACACACACACACACACACACACACACACACACACACACACACACACACACACACACACACACACACACATTTAGAATCTTTATTTATGTCCACATAAAGACAATGTTTAAAGGACACAAATATTATCAGTGCACTTGTACATTGTGGGTTATTCTGATACAATCGTGCCCAAATTGACAATGGCAACCAAAGTTATACGCACACATGGATGATGAACCTGACAATCAGCACACAGCTCATGGGTACAGATAGCAGCGTCTTCTCCAAATTGCGCGGCTGCCAATAATGCTGACACTGAGCAATATCTTGCTAACGGTTTGGCTCTTCTCTTCGGAAGGCCGGCCATCTGAAGGCCTCTAACACCCAACTTATGAACATGACCCAGGCTTCCTAATATGAAGACTAAAAGTTTACAGTTGTAGCCCAGTTGTGATATGGTATGCTCTAACAGTTGATACATTTCGGTTGTAAAGGCTTCTTCTAGAATCTAGGCTGTAGTCAAACGTACAGCCAACTTCTAGGATGAGAACCTCTCTGTTATTCGCATTAACAACAACAACATCGGGGGTGTTTGCTGAAATATCAGAACAGTGAATTGTCACGACACAGATTGAACATACATGGCTTCACACTGGTGTGCTTATACAGCACTGTTGCAGGTGACCCGAGTATGGAACTGACACTGTCTGCAATCAGAAATATGGACCCTATGCAATTTGCATACAGGCCAAACAGGTCCACTGACGATGCAGTCTCCCAAGTACTGCACAGCACCCTCTCTCACCTGGGCCCTATTCCCCGTACCTGGTTCAACTAAGTCGATCAAGATGTCATTATCCAGCTTCAGTTAACCCGATGTTTGAAGCCGGGATTTTCCTGTTCCTCGAAGGTGGATTCAGTCTCGTTAACTCAAGCCAGACTTGAGACTCTGGATAAGTGCGCGTGCCCGCCTCAGCCGAGAAGGCAGCAAGTGTCGAGAGCAGAGATCCTGATTCTCTAGCGGCATTGATTGATTAATTGATTTAAAACTTTAGTAACATATTGCAGTACGGCTCAATCGCCTCGCCGACAAGTTAAATGCGTTATCTATAGGCTAATTTTAAGTCCCTCATTACCTCAATCAATCAGATTATATTTCTTTAAACTTGCCTGCTGGATTGAATAATCAAATGAGATCTTGCTAGCGAAAATAATTAGTAAAACTGTTATACAGAATAACGATACGGCTCCCTTACCCATTGATTGATGTATGGTCGATCTTTTACTTATCTTCTCTGTGGTGTAACGGGTTCTTCTTTTGACTTTCACGCTGACGACCGGGGTTCGAAACCCAGTCGTCTCCTTCTTTTTGCAATATAGGAATAATTCAATTTGGTGCACGTTGAGAGCTATGTAAAGAATGACATCCTCAATGCATGTAGATTTATAATATTTTAACTTAAAACCAGGCTACCTTTGCGTATAATAATTAATATTATATTCAAAAAAATTATATTGGAAAGACGGGGTTTCGAACACCGGTCGCTGGGTTGCCAGGATTGAGCACTACCGCTGCGCCACTGTGCCAGATGGGATAAATTCATTGTTTATACATTAATGAACGAGAGACCCGTGTTTAGAATATTCTTTATTTTGTTGTTGTTGCACCGAGCGAGCGCCACGGTATATAACGTGCATTATTTAGGACAAAGTGAATTTAGTATCAGCATTTTGGGTCTATTTTACATTTCAAAAGACCCCTCTGGAAGAATGGAGCACAAAAACGTAATTCAGAATGGTATAACGCAGATCCTAGACTGTGGGAATAATTTCAGGAAACGCGCTGTCACTCCTTTGCGGGGGCGTGGCGATGGTTGATCCGGCTAACTTGAACTTAAACCCTGCTTTCGACCAGGCTCAAACTTTTGGATCTGTTGTCATGGTGATTTGGAAAATCCAGGTACGGGGAGCCGGAAAGTCCGGCTTAAGTCAGACTTAACCGAAAGTTATCCGGCTAACTCAGTTATCCAGGTACGGGGAACGGGGCCCTGGACCGTCAGAAGGGGGGCTATGTGAGACTGTTGTTCATTGACTACAGCTCAGCGTTCAACACCATAGTCCCCACCAGACTGGTGGACAAGCTGATCGAAATGGGTCTGAGCTCCGCTCTGAGCGCCTGGATACTGGACTTTCTGAGTGAAAGACCCCAGGCGGTCAGGGTGGGGGGTCAGACCTCCAACACTATCACCCTGAGCATCGGGTCCCCCCAGGGCTGTGTTCTGAGCCCCCTGCTGTACTCACTATACACACACGACTGTGTGGCCAAGTTCAGCTCCAACTCCATAGTGAAGTTTGCAGACGACACGGTGTTGGTGGGGCTGATCTCGGACAACGACGAGAAGGCCTACCGGGAGGAGGTTGAGGTACTGGAACGCTGGTGCCAGGACAATAGCCTGCTCCTGAACATTGGTAAAACCAAGGAGCTGATCGTGGATTATAGGAGAGGACAGCAGGAGACACACACACCACTGAGGATAAATGGGGCCACCGTGGACAGGGTGAGCAGCTTCAAGTACCTGGGGGTCCACATCTCAGAGGATCTGACATGGTCAACACACATAGACACAGTCGTAAAAAAGGCGAAGCAGCGCCTCTACCACCTGAGACAGTTAAGGAAGTTCAGAGTATCGGGGAAGATACTCCAGTCCTTCTACGCCGGAGCTGTAGAGAGCATCTTGACTGGAATGGAAACAGCACGGCACAGGACAAGAAGGCCCTACAGAGAGTGGTGCGCTCTGCCAAGCGTACCACGGGTATTGCACTACCTCCCCTGCAGGCTCTATACAACAAGAGGTGCAAATCCAGAGCCTGCAGAATAATGAGAGACCCTCACCACCCCAATAACAGCCTGTTCCAGCTGCTGAGGTCAGGCAGACGCCTGCGAACACCAGCTACTAGGACAGAGAGGCTTCGGCTCAGCTTCTTCACCCAGGCCATCAGAGCCTTGAACAATGAACACTGAGGGTCACAGAACACTGAACTCTCCACACACAAGCACACATTAGCACACACACAACATACACGCTGTGCACGCTCGCACACTAGCAGCCACTTTAACATGAGAAAGCACTCACTCATGCTGCACACACACACACTTATGGCCACAAAGGAAAGGTCACTTTAAAAATAGTATAGTAACAGTGTATTGCACTACCAAGGGACCTAGCATGTCCTTCATGCTCTGTAAATAACTATGTACAAATACCGTGATGTCCCACTATGTTACCTGGGCCCTGTTTCTTGTACCTGGATAACTGAGTTAGCCGGATAACTTTAACTGGATAACTGGGTTAACCGGACTTTCCGGTTTCATGTACGTGGATTTTCCAAATCACCATGACAACATATCCAAAAGTTTGAGCCTGGTCGAAAGCAGAGTTCAAGTTCAAGTTAGCCGGATCACGCAGAGCCACGCCCCCGCAAAGAAAGTGACAGCCCGTTTCCTGAAACTATTCCCACAGTCTACGATCTGCATTATACCATTCTGAATTACGTTTTTGTGCTCCATTCTTCCAGAGGGGGCTTTTGAAATGTAAAATAGACCCAAAATGCTGATACTAAATTCACTTTGTCCTAAATAATGCACGTTATATATACCGTGGCGACGGTGGCGCTCGCTCGTGCGATGTACACATTATGTGGTTATTTTAATTGTAACTGGGATTAAGATGTCTGATGAGATGCGCTGTTTGACGGATTTGAGAAATTGAATGAGCCGTTGACGTCACATTAATGAATGAGGATAAAGAGATAAACTTCATTCAAAACAAAGGATATTCTAAACACGGGTCTCTCGTTCATTAATGTATAAACAATGAATTTATCCCATCTGGCCCAGTGGCCCAGCGGTAGTGCTCAAGCCTGCCAACCCAGCGACCGGGGTTCAAATCCTGGTGTTTCCAATATGATTTTTTTGAATATAATATTAATGATTATACGCCAAAGTAGCCTGGTTTTAAGTTAAAATATTATAAATCTACATGCATTGAGGATGTCATTCTTTATATAGCTCTCAACGTGCACCAAATTTAATTATTCCTATATTGCAAAAAGAAGGAGACGACTAGGGTCTCGAACCCCGGTCGTCCGTGTGAAAGTCAAAAGAACAACCCGTTAGACCACATTGGAGATAAGTTAAAGATTGACTATACATCAATCAATGGGTAAGAGAGCCGTATCATAATTCTGTATAACAGTTAACTAATTATTTTCGCTAGCAAGATCTCATTTGATTATTCAATCCAGCAGGCAAGTTTAAAGAAATATAATCTGATTGATTGAGGTAATGAGGGACTTAGAATTAGCCTATAGATAACGCATTTAACTTGTCGGCGAGGCGATTGAGCCGTATTGCAATCTGTCAATAAAGTCTTAAATCAATTAATCAATCAATGCCGTTGAGAATCAGGATCTCTGCCATCGATACGTGCTGGCTTTTCACCTAAAACGGCCGCGCGCATTTAGCCTGAGTCGCAAGTCTGGCTTGAGTTAACGAGACTGAATCCACCTTCGTGAAACAGGAAAATCCCGGCTTCAAACATCGGGTGAACTGAAGCTGGATAATGACATCTTGATCGACTTAGTTGAACCACGTACAAGAAACAGGGCCCTGTTTATTGCACAATGTTGTTTATTGTTATTGGATTCCATTATATGTTGTACTACTGTATTGCACATCGTTGCGGGCAAGACCACCCGCATTTCATTGTATACTTGTATGCCGTGACAAATAAAACTCTTGACTTGACTTGACTTGATCCACGATCCTATCATGCCTACAAATGTAAGGTCCTCTGTATTGCATGACAACCATTGAGTATGTGAGACATGGTTGCTGTTGTCTGTAGGGGTGGGAATCGCCAGAGACCTCACGATACTATCGTGATACTTGCGTCACGATATGATAGTATCGCGATACTAAATATATCACGGTACGCTGAGTATTGCGGGAATTTCTTTTAATACATTTTTATTTTTTGATCAAATTCTATTTATTACCTTTTTTCAACTGCAAAGTAAAACTTTGTCAACATGTTTTATCTAATAAAATAAAGTTCAGTCTGTTCATCTCACTTCAATAATTTTTATTGCAGAACATGGTATTTTCTCAAGCAGACAGATGTAAACACTGTAATCTGTGTTGCTTGCATGTACCTGACAAACTGAACTGTTTGTATTACAGTCATATTCCAACTTAACTGAATGTGTGTGTGTGTGTGTGTGTGTGTGTGTGTGTGTGTGTGTGTGTGTGTGTGTGTGTGTGTGTGTGTGTGTGTGTGTGTGTGTGTGTGTGTGTGTGTGTGTGTGTGTGTGTGTGTGTGTGTGTGTGTGTGTGTGTGTGTGTGTGTGTGTGTGTGTGTGTGAGCAAGAGAGAGAGAGATAGTTCTCCAACTTGTGTGGGTTGCAGTGATCTCCTGGTTGTTCCCCACCTAGGTTATCTAACTATTGGCCTGGCCTGATTCTAAGTTCAGTGGCCTGACTGCATAAAAAAATACAAAATAAAAAAATAAAATCTTTTTTTCTTTTGTGGAAATCATCTGGTGACCCCCCCACGACGGCTCATGACCCCCACTTTGGGAACCACTGACATACGGTACTCCATCATGGCTACATATCACAAGTAATGATACATCCTGCACCTTGTCTGCCACACATTATATCAACACTGTGATTATTGTAGATTAGACTCATTACATCCACACTGTGCTTATTGTAGTTTATACTCATCACATCCACACTGTGATTATTGTAGTTTATACTCATCACATCCACACTGTGATTATTGTAGATTACTAAGATTAGACTCATCACATCCACACTGTGATTATTGTAGATGTAACTCATTACATCTAAGGCTGAGCCAATAGGCCATTGGGAAGAATCGATAAATCGGGACTAAATTATCGCTAAATATCGATATTTTTATTAGTATTAAAAAAAATATTATTACAATGTTTTTATTTTTTTATTTAAAAAACAAATGTAGTTTATTTTGCAGCAATTCTTTGTCGTTGCCGCCATCTTTAGTGTTACATATTTCCCCATTCAAAACTACCATAGTGATCCTTCGCATTTTATAGTCGGTGGTCTCTGGATGTGATGGAGGAGTGCGCTGCATATTGAATGCACAGTGCAGAGTTGCAATTCAACTGAATTTACATGAAATGGGGATGTTTTAACTAAAACATGCCACAAGACCTAGTATTTTAGTATAGTATAAAGTAAAAAAAATTGTTTTACACATGCAAAATAAATCGATAAGTGATGCCACATATCGATTTCGCGCTGTGGTCTCAGCCTTAATTACATCCACACTGTGATTATTGTAGATGAGACTCTCCAGCTCACCTTGGAGTTCTTGTCTAGTCGTTGGCGGATGCCCTCTGGTCCAATAAGCAGGTCCACAGCCAGACTCCAACCTTGCTACAGAGACACACACACACACACACACACACACACACACACACACACACACACACACACACACACACACACACACACACACACACACACACACACACAC
Source organism: Notolepis coatsorum (assembly GCF_963971535.1). Classification (NCBI taxonomy): domain Eukaryota; kingdom Metazoa; phylum Chordata; class Actinopteri; order Aulopiformes; family Paralepididae; genus Notolepis; species Notolepis coatsorum. The sequence continues at coordinate 63,664,544 of NC_140165.1, forward strand.
ACACACACACACACACACACACACACACACACACACACACACACACACACACACACACACACACACACACACACACACACACACACACACACACACACTTAGTAATTTAGCTGACGCTTTTATCTAAAGCAACTTAGAAGTTATGTACAACAAGTCATCAGGAAGGGTACAACTCTGGCAGTTAAGGGCCAGTAATAGAATAGAATAGAATAGAATAGAATAGAATAGAATAGAATAGAATAGAATAGAATAGAATAGAATAGAATAGAATAGAATAGAATAGAAATACTTTTATTATCCCGAGGGAAATTTGACACTGCAAATCGCTCAACATTAAACATTTAGACAGAACAGGTCACAAATAAGAATAACAAAACAAATCAAATTGCCTAAGATAAGAGTAGAATAAAATAGAATAAAAATGGAATAAATATACAGTAAATAAATACAGTACAAATATACTGAGGTCTACAGTAGGTGTAATATTGCACAGTGCTGTTTCAAAAGTAAGAGTCCAGGAAGATGGTATCTGTCACTCTGTGCTCAGTGATGCAGTGAGGCACAGTGATGCGTTGTATAGTCTGATGGCTGTTGGAATGAAGGACTTCCTGTGCCGTTCAGTGCTGCATTTAGGTAGTGTGAGCCTAGCACTGAACATGCTCATCCTGTCAGCCAAGTCTGTGTATAGTGGGTGGGAGGGGTTGTCCCTGATGGTCTGGAGCTTAGCAAGGCTCCTCCTCTCCGCCACCCTCGCTAGGGAGTCCAGCTCCACCCCAAACACACTACTGGCCTTCCTGACCAGCTTATCCAGCCTGTGTGTGTCCCCTGCTCTCAGTCCGCTGCCCCAGCAGGTCACAGCGTACAAGAAGGCGCCCGCCACCACCGACTCATAGAGATATATAAATGCACCATTTACCATTTAGAAAATATCAGAATCCACGTGATTTGTGCTGTTGTTGTGAAGGGGGAAAAAACAGATGTGAGTGACTTGAGGAAAATAAAATCAGACCGAGGGTCTAATCTTCGAATTCCAATCTGGCTTCAGAACATCCCACTCCACTGACACATGCCTTCTCTATTTGAACGACCACATCAAACAAGAGGTGGACGCGGGCAAATACTGCGGCATGTTAAAAGCAATTGGTTTTGATAGTCTATCAGTGAGCTGGATGCAATCCTACCTGGAGGGGAGAGAACAGATGGTGGTGGTAAACGGTACCCTATCCCCCCCCCCTCCCAGTGAGCTGTGGTGTTCCAGAAGGAAGCATACTAGGACCGCTACTGTTCCTAACTTATGCAAATGACATGTCGTCAGCTTGTGACTGCAACTTGTTCCTGTTCGCAGACGACTCAGCCCTGCTGGTCTCTGACAAGAACAAGTTACAGGTTGAAAAAACCCTCAGCTCGGAACTCGGCAAAATCTGCACCTGGCTCGCTGACAACAAACTATCATTACACCTGGGTAAAACAGAGTCCATTCTCTTCGGTTCAAATAACAAACTCAGCAAGGCCGACGGCTTCTCAGTTACAGTGGGTGACAATATTGTCACAAGGAAAGATGAAATTACATACCTAGGTTCCATCCTAGAGGCTAATCTTTCCTGTGACAAAATGGCATCCAATGTAATAAAAACAGTCAACCAACTAACTAGATTCTTGTACCGGATGTCCTCTCTGGTAAACAAGAATACCCTGAAGACTCTGGCAGGAGCACTCATTCAAGGGTACTACGACTATGCTTGCACCTCATGGTACCAAAGTAAAAATTACAAACATCACAAAACAAACTGGTCAGACTACTGCTTGACCTTACTCCTAGAACCCACCTCACCCCTGCCCACTTTGACAACCTAGAATGGCTTAGAGTAGAGCAACTTGCAATGGGCCTGGTCTACAAGATACACTACACGACTAAGGTACCCATGTACATGTCAAAATACTTCCCAAAGGTCAGTGAATACCACAACCACAACACCAGAGGGAGCTCCACAAATCATGTAAAACCCATATTCGGCTCAAACAAGGGACTAAACACGTTTCACAATTATGCCACATCAATGTGGAACGCCCTACCCACAGCTGTAAAGGAATGTGAATCACTACCCACTTTTAAAACCACTCTCAAGGAGCACCTACGGGAGACTGCAATTCGAAACTGGCCCCTGTAAATGTCCTAACTCAACCCCCTCCAATGTAAATGTCCTAACCCAATAATACACGAGACCCTCTTCTTGGGACCAAGTAAGGTTTCCTTGTATGTACAGTCCCAACCCCCCACCCACCCCACCTACCCAACCCCCCCCCACCTCATCCAATGTACAGTTTATTCGTCAAATGTATCCACCGTTCGGCAAATCAGACCACTCCTCTGTCTTGCTGCTGCCCACCTACAAGCAGAAGCTGAAGCAGGCCCCGCCCACCGTGAAGGAAGTACTTCGGTGGGACGACGAATCAGAGGCCACGCTTTCAGCCTGCTTTGCATGCACAGACTGGAGTGTGTTTGAGGAGCCAGAGAACATCGATGGATACACAGAAGCAGTCTGTGGATTCATCCAAAACTGCACGGAAATAAAAACTGCAAAAAAGGAATACAAGGAGAAGATAGAAGAGCAGCTGAACAGCAATGACACAAGGAGTGTCTGGAGAGGCCTACAGAACATCACAGACTTAAAGGGTTAGGATTAGTGTCTGGAGAGGCCTACAGAACATCACAGACTTAAAGGGGAGGAACAACCACACTCCACACAGCCACCATCGCTGCCTCCCTACCGGATGAACTTAACACGTTCTACACCCCCCCCCCCCCCCCCCCCCCCCCCCAATGACACAAGGAGTGTCTGGAGAGGCCTACAGAACATCACAAACTTAAAGGGTTAGGGTTAGTGTCTGGAGAGGCCTACAGAACATCACAGACTTAAAGGGGAGGAACAACCACACAGCCACCATCGCTGCCTCCCTACCGGATGAACTTAACATGTTCTACACCCCCCCCCCCCCCCCCCCCCCCGCCCGCCTCGCCCCCATCATGCCTATCCCCACCACAGTCATCACTGAGGTGGAAGTGCGCAAGGAGTTCCAGCGCATTAACATCAGGAAAGCGGCCGGCCCGGATGGAATTCCAGGCCGAGTGCTCCGGGCATGCGCGACAGAGCTAGCGGGGGTGTTCACCAAAATATTCAACCTCTCCCTCAGCACTGTATGCAAAGTTCCAGCCTGCTTAAAATCCGCCACCATCATCCCAGTGTCCAAGAAAAGCAAGGTCACTTGTTTGAACGACTGGCGCCCCGTTGCTCTCACTCCCATAATGAGCAAAAGCCTAGAGAGGATTGTGAAGAAGTCCATCCTCAAAGAGATCCCACCCACCCTAGACCCTAGGGCTGGACGGTATGGTCTAAAATTTATATCACAGTATAATTTGAAGCATAGACGGTAACGGTATATATCACGGTATATTAACTTATCTTAAAATGTCTATATAAATGCTTCTGAAGGGGCAAAACACTGGTATGGCAGCTGTTATTCTGTTACAGCTGCTGAGCTATACTATAGCTAATGTCCATCAATATCTTCCTTTTTAATTAAATAGGTTCAAGAATCGAATCAGGATTGTTAGCAGAGCGAGAGAGAGAGATTGATGGGGGAGACAGAGTGAGAGAGAAAGAGGGAGGGAGAAGGCTGCTAGAGTGGAGCTAACGTTAGCTTACTGAGGCTAGTACATCGACAGGCTGCTAGTGTAGCCAGCTAACGTTAGCTTGCTGAGGCTAGTACATCGACAGGCTGCTAGAGTGGAGCTAACATTAGCTTGCTGAGGCTAGTACATCGACAGGCTGCTAGAGTGGAGCTAACATTAGCTTGCTGAGTCTAGTACATCGACAGGTTGCTAGTGGAGCCAGCTAACGTTAGCTTGCTGAGGCTAGTACATCGACAGGCTGCTAGTGGAGCCAGCTAACGTTAGCTTGCTGAGGCTAGTACATCGACAGACTGCTAGAGTGGAGCTAACGTTAGCTTGCTGAGGCTAGTACATCGACAGGCTGCTATTGGAGCCAGCTAACGTTAGCTTGCTGAGGCTAGTACATCGACAGGCTGCTAGTGGAGCTAACGTTAGCTTTCTGAGGCTAGTACATCGACAGGCTGCTAGTGGAGCCAGCTAATGTTAGCTTGCTGAGGCTAGTACATCGACAGGCTGCTAGTGGAGCCAGCTAACGTTAGCTTGCTGAGGCTAGTACATCGACAGTTAACATTACATAAGGTTTTAACGCGATGTGGGCCTTCCAGAATGGCGAGGATGCAAAGCATGTTAGACCATTGGACTCGTCGCAGAGTTTACATTACACATAGAAACTGTACGACTCGCGAGAGAAGTTGTCACACAGCCTTCAAACGCAGGGCGGAAGAGCTAGTTTGCTTCTATTATGAAATGACAATTGCGCTTTGACACACCCACTGCGTGAAGCCTCTAGTGTGCTCCTAAATAACTTTTTCCAGTTCGCACATATCTATTATCTATGACTAATTCTATCTATTTTTAGGGGCAAATACGAGTGAAATAGTCACCCCCTGGCTGTGGTTACATGACGTCATTGCTATTTTAGAGCTGCTCTACCGGTTACAAGGTATAGTCAAAATCCATACCGTAGCGCAAATTCATACCGTTTATACCGTATACCGTTTATACCGTCCACCCCTACTTGACCCCCACCAATTTGCCTATCGACAAAACCGTTCCACAGACGACGCAATAAACACTGCCCTCCACCACGCCCTCATGCACCTGGACAAACCCAACACCTATGTGAGAAAGCTGTTCATAGACTTCAGTTCAGCTTTCAACACCATAGTCCCCTCCATACTAGACACCAAGCTCAGAGACCTGGGCCTCAACCCCAACCTGTGCAGCTGGATCCTGGACTTCCTGTCGGATCGGCGCCAGGTGGTGAGGATGGGCTCCAACATCTCTGACCCCCTGACCCTCAACACAGGAGCCCCTCAGGGCTGCGTCCTGAGCCCCCTTCTCTACTCCCTGTACACCCACGACTGTGTAGCCACACACAGCTCCAACCTGGTGATCAAGTTCGCAGACGATACGACGGTCGTTGGCTTGATCACCAACGGCGATGAGACAGCCTACAGGAGTGAGGTTGTAAACCTGGAAAAGTGGTGCCAGGAAAACAACCTCACTCTCAATGTCGACAAGACCAAGGAGCTGATCATCGACTACAGGTGGGGAGGAGAGGGACACGACCCCATCCACATCAACGGGGTCGCAGTGGAGAGGGTCGCCAGCTTCAAGTTCCTTGGGGTCCACATCACAGAGAAGCTGGACTGGGGAGTGCACACTGGCCACGTGGTGAAAAAGGCCCAACAACGCCTCTACCACCTCAGGCGACTTAAAAAATGTGGCATGGGGCCACAGATCCTCAGGGCCTTCTACAGAGGCACCACGGAGAGCGTACTGACAGGATGCACCACCGCATGGTTTGGAACCAAAGCGACCGCAGAGCACTGGAGAGAGTAGTGCGAACGGCCGAGAAGATTTGTGGAAGCAAGCTACCCACCATAGTCAGTGTCTTCACCGAGCGGTGCGTCATCAAGGCACACAGGATTCTGAAAGACCCCAGCCACCCCAACCATAAACTGTTCGAGCTCATGCCGTCTGGCAGACGGTACCGGAGTCTCAGATCCACCTCCAAAAGAACTTTGAACAGCTACTTCCACCGGGCCAATAGGCTACTGACTGAGAGACTCTGAACCATCATGGTCACGTACAAAATGTCTTGTTAAAGTAATATTGTATAGTATAGGATTATTTTAAGTATATTTGTTGTATTGCAATGCATTGTATTTTTATGTATATAATGTATTTTATGTATATAATGTATATTATTTATTTAATGTATGTGCACACTACTACGGTTGAGGAGCCTAGGAAAACAAGAATCTCACGTTTTCGGAATGTATACATTCTAAAAGCTGTGACAATAAACCTATCTATCTATCTATCTATCTATCTATCTATCTATCTATCTATCTATCTATCTATCTATCTATCTATCTATCTATCTATCTATCTATCTATCTATCTATCTATCTATCTATCTATCTATCTATCTATCTATCTATCTATCTATCTATCTATCTATCTATCTATCTACTCTCTTTTTTAAACTATTTTTGTATCACAAACAGTACTGTATTTGTACATCTGGTATGTCATAAATGTATAGATGTAGCAGTACTGTCTATCTGTATGTCATGTATGTCGTATATGTTATGATGCATTGAAAATGGGGGACCCTGATGTAAACAAGACGAAAGTCTTTCTCTGGTCTGCATCCCCTTAACAATTGTGTGTATTGAGCCGTACTGTATTGTCCTGGACTAAGGATTTGGATAGTCGACTAAATTGGCCGAAATGTACCGATAGTCAACTGATAGTCGACTACCCCCATGAATGCAAAAAATAAAAATAAAATAAAGAAAGTATAAATATATATATATATATATATTTTTTTTTTATTCCATTTGGGCTGTGGGGGTGCTTAATGTCTGAATGAGTCAACGGAAGGCTTCTTGTCCTCTGCAAAAGCATGCAATAGGTCCACTGATGGATACATCTTGATATTTGTCTACTCTAGTGTGTTCATTATACGGGTGAAATCCTCTTTCAGTGCCTCTGTGCCCGTTTTCTTAAGCAGTTAGCCTCGCTGGTATGCGCGCTATTAGCTTAGCTTAATTTAATTAATATAAATTATATATATATATTTTTTTGTCATTCGACTAATAGTCGATTAGTCGACTATTCCACTAATCGGGGTCAGCCCTAGTGTGTAGTGGTACTCTTAACAGAACTCACCACCAGCTCGCAGCTGAAGTTCTCCTGGGTGAAGTGGTAACAGAACTCACCACCAGCTCGCAGCTGAAGTTCTCCTGGGTGAAGTGGTAACAGAACTCACCACCAGCTCGCAGCTGAAGTTCTCCTGGGTGAAGTGGTAACAGTGGCCCAGGGTGGTGAAGAACCTCTCCATGCACTGCTCCTCCTTCAGGGCCGAGTAGCCCTTGAACGTCTGCTGCACCATCTTACGGAGCTGCTTGGGCTGCTCAACACACACACACACACACACACGCACGCACGCACGCACGCACGCACGCACGCACGCACACACACAAAATATATCAAATAATAATAATTATAATAATAATAAACTTTATTTGTATAGCACCTTTCATACAGGAAATTGCAGCCCAAAGTGCTTCACACAGGGTTCCCACAGACATTGCAAAGTTAAATTCAAGGACTTTCTTTTTCATTTAAATGCTGTTTTTTATAGGAGAAAAAATCTGATCCAATATTTATGGCTTAAAACCAATTTCCGACAATTAGTTACACTTTAAATGGAACATTTTTATTTCTTGATTCAGAACAATTTGATCATGGATGAACAACACTTTCTTTTGTAAAATAAATCAAGCACTTTAAGCACTTCAAGGACCTTGTGCGAACCCTGTTCACAGCAGTAGAAGTCTATTTTAGACATAAAAATAGACATAGGCATAAAATGAGCACAACATTGACAGAATAAAAGCAAAAAAGAAAGTGCAGATGTAGAATTCTGTAAAAGTAGACATAAAATGAGTATAACATTGACAGAATAAAATCAGAGCAATAAAATAGCTCTAATTTACAATAATCACAGTGTGGAGAGTGTATTACAAGGCTGAGGTGAAGAGCGTCTTTGAGCACTTGTAAAAACGCTATATAAATCCAATGTATTATTATTATTATTAACAGATCATCAAAGTGACAAAGTGGAGGAGACTGGTTGGAGTCAGGTCATCATGAGTCATTACATGTACATTATATTCTGCTCGTTGTTTTGACTATTTAGGATTTTTAAGTGGTATTTATTTTACCCCCCCTTTTTTATCATTTTGCTCCCATCCCCCGTCATTGTGCCAATTCCCTTCCTACTGTCGGTCTGGGGAGGGTGTAGACCACCACATGTCTCCTCTGTTGGTCTGGGGAGGGTGTAGACCACCACATGTCTCCTCTGTTGGTCTGGGGAGGGTGTAGACTACCACATGTCTCCTCTGTCAGTCTGGGGAGGGTGTAGACTACCACATGTCTCCTCTGTTGGTCTGGGGAGGGTGTTGACTACCACATGTCTCCTCTGTCGGTCTGGGGAGGGTGTAGACTAACCACATGTCTCCTCTGTCGGTCTGGGGAGGGTGTAGACTACCACATGTCTCCTCTGTCGGTCTGGGGAGGGTGTAGACTACCACATGTCTCCTCTGTCGGTCTGGGGAGGGTGTAGACTAACCACATGTCTCCTCTGTCGGTCTGGGGAGGGTGTAGACTACCACATGTCTCCTCTGTCGGTCTGGGGAGGGTGTAGACTACCACATGTCTCCTCTGTCGGTCTGGGGAGGGTGTAGACTATCACATGTCTCCTCTGTCGGTCTGGGGAGGGTGTAGATTGCCACGTGTCTCCTCTGTCGGTCTGGGGAGGGTGTAGACTATCACATGTCTCCTCTGTTGGTCTGGGGAGGGTGTAGACTATCACATGTCTCCTCTGTTCGTCTGGGGAGGGTGTAGACTATCACATGTCTCCTTTGTCTGTCTTCACACTATCTCCCCCAGATCCCCTCCCTGCTGAACAGGGGCCACGACCGACCAGTAGGAGTCACTGTTGCAACAACCAGGACTCATACTCCACCACACTCCACCGGAATGTACGTGGAAATGTCGCATTAAATCAGACAAATGAATGAGTTGCTTTACCTTTATGCTCTCGATCAGCTCTCTGGGGAAGAACAGATCCAGCCCCACGTCCTTCCTGGCGGAGGCGGATCACGTGACACGCCGTCACACAACGTGCAATAAAACAAACACACCCAGGTTTTAGTCTCTTTAGTCGAATCGTAAGGTGAATACATGAATCACTTAAAGGAACACACCGACATCATGGGAAATGTTCTCACCGTCTTCTCCAGAGTCAGACAAGAAGATAGATAGCAGTTTCCTCTCTCTGCGTTCAGTAGAAAGTTATCCTGCTGCAAGTTAGCCTAGCTTAGCACAAATGAATGGAAGCGGATACGGACCATTAGCCTGGCTTAAAACTCCGGGAGAGGTGTTTTTGGCCAAAAGCTAGGCTTGCTGGTCCGTATCCGCTTCCCTTCATTAATGCTAAGCTAGGCTAGCTTGCAGTAGCTCTCTACTGAACGCACAGAGAGGAAACTGGTATATATCTTCTTGTCTGACTCTGGAGAAGATGGTGAGAACATTTCTCATAATGTTGGCGTGTTCCTTTAAACGATGAGAGCTTAAATGATGACCATTCAGGAATGTAGAATGGAAATATCTGAAGCCGTTCTATCAGTCTATGGTTGCAGGTAACCTTAACAGGAAGTGTACTGGTAGAATAGGCAGTACGATAACACGATACTACAACATAATACACAATACTGCAACAAATACACAATACTGCAACATAATACACAATACTACTCACTCCAACTGCTCGAAGTTAGACTTCTTCTCCAGGCCGTTGGGGTTCATGTCCTTACAGAACCTCCTGTTGACAACACAGACAGAAATGTTTGCCCAAGCCATTGAATGATATATAATATTCAACCCTGTCTCATTTAAAGGACAGACTTCAGAGGCGTCTGTTATTTTTTCATCTTTGATGGTGAATGACACCATGCTAACATTGACCAGACGTGGAAAAATGTAGCTGTATTCATCTATTTACGGTGTGATATCAATCTGGTACCGGTACCGGACCGCTCTGGCTTTAGGAGTAATGGTAAATGGCTGCTTTTTTATATAGCACTTTTATCCAAAGCGCTTTACAATTTGTTCCTCACATTTTACCCATTCACTCACACATTCACACACCGACGGCGGAGGCAACCATGCAAGGTGCCAACCTGCTCATCGGTAGCAATTAGGGGTTAAGTGTCTTGCTCAAGGACACATGGACACGCTGCCCGGGAGGAGCGGGAATCGAACCGGGAACCTCCGGATTGCCAGACGACTGCTCTACCTCCCGAGTCACTGTCGCCACCTTGAAAAGAAAAGGGGTTAAAGCACAGCCTCAGCAGCACCCTCTTTACGGAGGTTTACGGAGGAGACTGGGGCTGTTAAGACGCCCTCTACAGGATGCTGCTGGCCTCTGAAGGGTGCTGAGTTTAAAGGACAGGAAGGTTTAACTGACGCGGCAGTAGGCGACAGGAAGGAGGCTGAACAGGGTGCTGTAGATAACGGTCTCAGCTTTCTCAATTGATGTGTGAATTTAGTGTGTGTGTGGGTGTGTGCATGCATGTGTATGTGTGTGTATATGACTGTGTGTGTGTATGTTTATGTGTGTGTGTGTGTGTGTGTGTGTGTGTGTGTGTGTGTGTGTGTGTGTGTGTGTGTGTGTGTGTGTGTGTGTGTGTGTGTGTGTGTGTGTGTGTGTGTGTGTGTGTGTGTGTGTGTGTGTGTGTGTGTGTGTGTGTGTGTGTGTGTGTGTAACAGTACCTGATCTCTAGACACCCTAGTTGTAGAGCCATACCCTCGCTGACTTTGTTGGCATAGTTCTGCATATAGTCACTACGCACCTGTAGGTAAACACATTTACAATTACATCTAGTAATTTAGCTGAAGCTTTTATCCAAAGTGACTTACAACAGCACAGACATTGCAAAATTAAATTCAATGACTTTCAAGGACTTTTCCCAGCGCTATTTTTCATTTTAAAAGGGCATTTAAAAGGATACAATTCACTTTTAAATGCTGTTTTTTATAGGGGGAAAAATCGGATCCATGTATGGCTTAAAACCAATTTTCGACAATTAGTTACACTTTAAATAAAAAATATATATATTTCTTGATTCAGAACAATTTGATCATGGACGAACAAAACTGTCGTTGCGAATGGTTGATTTGAATTTCAATGACTTTTTAAGCACCTTGTTAACCCTTTAATCGCCAAGGACGACTTAACACGTCATTCTCCGCCATGCGTAATCTGCCAATGACGTCGTACAGCGTCTTTGAGATCAATATTTCAAAAATCTGTCATGACAATCATATTTCACCCACGGAGACTTGAGACTTGCTGTTGATCTCCTCTCAACTCTCCAACGGTTCAAGACCGCCATCTGGTGGCCGATCGGCGAATCGCCAAAACCGGAAGTGACGCGCCGGAAGTGGTGCTCACCCATATTTCGTCCGGCCACTCGCTATCGTTAGCGGGACTCCAGCTTGATACACTGGATAGCGATCCGTTGCCAAGAACTCGATAAACAACATGATTTGGACGTATATAGTAGTATACAACCTGGAAATGGATCGCATATAACAACATCCCATAATAGCGATCTGTCTGCTCCACGCTGATCACCCAACGGTCAGAGGAAGCCGCGGTGAGTTTCAGCGTGTTTGATTATTATTAAACATACACACTGCTCCGATCAACATATCACCCATAGTACATGGATCATTTAACGTCGGCCACGGACTTATAAACCCCCCCCCCTCCGGTCACCAGCAGATGATGAGGCATGACGATTAGGACCTTGTACAATTGAATTTTTTTATCTGACGTCAATCGGTATCAAACTACATTTGATGATCTAATATATGTATTTGTGGCTATAACTCACGTTCTATGGAATGCTGCAGAAAACGATAAAAACATATTTATACTTTAGACCATATTTTAGTATGAATGTGTGAATGAAAAAGTAGAACGTTGCTACATCCTAAACGATAGATACTTGATGTTGAATGGGCCATAGTAATGTCAATTTAGCAATACAATTAAAAAAGTTATAGCCCTGCAAAGAAGGGGAACATCTCCATAGACAAATAGAGCTGGCAGAGGACGGTATAAGATCAGAATAATCCCTGGCAGATAAAGGGTTAAAAAATTGTCTGTTTTCAAGGAATTCCAGGCCTTGACTTTTTTTGGTAAAAAATCAAGCACTTTAACTTAAGCACTTCATGGACCTTGTGCGAATCCTGTTACAAGTTCTGTACAACAAGTCAGCAGGAAGGGAAGGGTACAACTCTGGCAGCTAAGGGTCAGTAAGATTGTTCATCAAACAGTGTTGAAACTTGAGTGCTACAGTCTTGAGTGCATAGTAGTATAGACATATTAGTATAGTAGGTAGTAATATAGACAAGAGAGATTCCTTGTAGTAGCAAAGTGCATACTAGTAAAAGACAGTAAAGTATTTTTCCCCATTTAATTTGACTTAATTTCAAATATTGATAACACAGAAATACACACACATACACACACACACACACACACACACACACACACACACACACACACACACACACACATACACCAAAGTTATGCATACCGATCTCACAAGTCATATGTCATCAGCTAAATGATGCTCTACTTGACCTTGAGATCTAGCAAAATAGGTTTGCATTGACGGTTTCCACATAGACATTCTAGAAGAGACTATACGTTTGTTTTACTGTCAGCAATAGACCCTTTCAGTGGAACTGGCATTGACCCTTTCACTGCCACACAACAGCAGGGTAACCCTTTACATTTACATTTACATTTAGTCATTTAGCTGATGCTTTTATTCAAAGCGACTTACACGTTTTGTACAACAAGACAGCAGGAAGGGCACAACTCTATCAGCTGAGTAACAATGTTCATCAAAGTGTTGAGTGCTACAGTGTAGGTTAGTTTATTAGGACAAGTGCATGACAGTAAGGTTATTTTCACTTTCCTTTCACTGCAACAATACACAGAAGGTTAACCCTTTCACTGCCACACGGTAACTGTCGATAGTGTGATAGTAAAGGGTTAACCTTCTGTAGTGTGGCAGTGAAAGGGTTAAGATCCGGTCTGGGTGATCCTGTTCCGACTGACCTGCTGGTAGAAGTAGATCATGGTGGTTCTGTCCTCTTTGAACTCCTCCATGAAGTCAGCAGGGATGTACCTGATCCTGAGGTCGCATCTACACACACACACACACACACACACACACACACACACACACACACACACACACACACACACACACACACACACACACACACACACACACACACACACACACACACACACACACACACACACACACACACACACACACACACACACACACACACACACACACACACACACACACACACACACACACACACACACACACACACACACACACACACACACACACACACACACACACACACACACACACACACACACACACACACACACACACACACACACACACACACACACACACACACACACACACACACACACACACACACACACACACACACACACACACACACACACACACACACACACACACACACACACACACACACACACACACACACACACACACACACACACACACACACACACACACACACACACACACACACACACACACACACACACACACACACACACACACACACACACACACACACACACACACACACACACACACACACACACACACACACACACACACACACACACACACACACACACACACACACACACACACACACACACACACACACACACACACACACACACACACACACACACACACACACACACACACACACACACACACACACACACACACACACACACACACACACACACACACACACACACACACACACACACACACACACACACACACACACACACACACACACACACACACACACACACACACACACACACACACACACACACACACACACACACACACACACACACACACACACACACACACACACACACACACACACACACACACACACACACACACACACACACACACACACACACACACACACACAGTTAACCTCTTAAGCCCGATTGGCCCGAGATTTATTTCTGACCGTCTGAATGAATGGAAGCCGACGGCCATTTTGGATAATCACGCTGAATTATTGCGGTACACACATTACAAAAACCGTTGTAAAAATTTTATTTACTGTGGGATTTTTATAAACTTTGGAACTGTACTACTACTGTACATAAGACTTCAGGCTATGGAACTGTTATCTTTTCCAGCTCCTACCTCTCATCTGGAACCCAAAAACAGGCAAGTCAACACAAAAATAAGGAGAAAATATTTAATTTCAGTGTGTTCAAACCTCTGTTTCTCTAGTCTAATACATTAGCACTCAAGTGATTTCACTTTATTTTGTAAGAAACTTCAGAATGTTACCTTTCAAAAGAAACCAGACTCAAGCATGTGCTATAAGTATAAAGTAAAGTATAGTTACTTTATTTCTTTATTTTTTTTAACTTACATTTTTGTTTAACATTTATAGACATACAACACAACATTTACAGTGACATCCATAACATAACAACATACAGATATGGGTCCCTTGAATATGGCCTCGTTTAGCCGTCCAGACCCCCCTCCCGCCCTCCCCCCCCTAGAAACCGGGCTCCCCCGCATCCCAGGTCCGTCCCACGTGGGGCCCAGCACTCAGCGACACGGGTACCTTGAATTTGATTGGGCCAGACCCAGTAGAGGGGCGAGGGGTGATACTTCCCCCCACCGCACCAAGCCCCCCACCCCACGCACAACGAACCCACAACCCACGAGATCCCACTCTCCCGGATCCCCCTGAGAGAAACCCCTCCCTCCCGCCCTCCTCCCCGAGAGATAGAACACCCCCATATCCTGGTCCACCATGCACGGAACCGAGCCCCCAGAGCCCCCACCCGCCCCCGCCCGACCGCCAGGCCCCGGGTCCACGAGAGCCCCAACCCCAGGTCCGCAGAAGGCCTAAGCACCACGCCTCAATGGCCCCCGACCCCCCGCGACCCCAAGCCCGGTGCCCCCCCGGCCCGGAGACCAGACCGCCCGGCCACGACGGCCGAAGATCCCAGGAAACCCCGCCCCCCCCACACCAATCCCACAACAGGCCCCCCCTCCCCCGGGTGGAACCGCCGGAACGATGGCCCCTCCCCCCGACCCCACTGAACCCACTGTACCTCCCATGTCACCGACATCACCGCATAATTTTTTTTTTTTTTATCCACTTTTTCTCCCATTTTCTATATTTTTCTCCCATCCCAATTTCGTATCATCCAATTCAACCCTCCCCTGTCACGAACGCTGTTTCTTGCCTCCCACAAGCCGGCTGCAATGTGGACTAAGTCATACATAGCACAAGTCCCCTCCGGTACTTGAGGTAACAGCAGTCGCATCTTTTCACCTGTGCAGCTCGATCTCTCAGTGGCGAGGAGTAACGCGTGGGAGGCTCACGCTGCCCCCGACACTTCCTGATTCTACTGCGCAGGCGCACCAACCGACCTGTAGGAGTCGCTGTCCACAACGCCCGATCCCCACCCATCAGTTTCCCACCCCCTAATACGGCCAATGTGTATTAGTATGAACAACCAGCTAAACTGAAAGCAATGTGGAGCGCTGGGCTCCAACAGGCAAGCCCAGCGTCTCCGTCATTCGTGGCGAGCGCCTTGCCCACTACGCCATGTAGCCGCCCCATCACCGCATACATTTATGAAATTAAAACTAACCACACAATAAGAAAAAATTACATGGATATAAATGGTTATATGGTTCGCACTCTATCCCCGGTTGGCGGTTTGGAGGGGGATCAGCCCTCCCACTGGAGAAGCCCCCCCCAGAGACGAAGATACCCCCCGAAGGAGGCGAAATAATAAGGAGATAATAATAAGGAGAAATAATATAAAAGAAGACTAAAGACAATTGGCATTTCCCAGGTAATTCCTTTTAACCCTGTTTGACCCCTGTTGGCGGGTTGGAGGAGTAAGGCTCTCCTGGAGAGGGCCCCTCCTATAACGACAGAGATGTCCCCTGTGGGGGTTCTCCAATGTCCCTATTATTGTCCAACATTTTATTTGAATTTTTATCTTTCATATGATAGTACATTCCCAGAGCTGCCGATCGCGTGGATTTTAAAGGCAACCAACTTGCGTCTAGCCACGCCCCCGGCAGAGCGGAGCTCTGGTGCGGAGCTCTGCCGTGGCAGCATTATGCAGCGGTAATTCCCCCTCTTTTAACATTGACGACTAGCTCAACTGGTTCGCCGCCTTGCTCCTGCAGTGCGTTGGTGACAAGTTCGATTCCCTTCAATTTTTTTTTATTTTTATTTTTTTAACATGCATTCTTTCGCCGGTTAAGTTTAGGCATGTTAAGTTTAGGCATTGTTTCGGAGTTGGTTAAGGTTAGGGTTAAGGTTAGGCATTGTTTCGGAGTTGGTTAAGGTTAGAATGGTTCAGTTTAGGCGCTGTTTCGGAGTTGGTTAAGGTTAGAGTTTGTCTTAGAGCATGGCAATATTCTTTCGGAGTTGGTTAAGGTTATGGTTAAATTTAGGCATTGTTTCGGAGTTGGTTAAGGTTAGGGTTAAGGTTAGGCATTGTTTCGGAGTTGGTTAAGGTTAGAACTAGAAGGGTTACGTTTAGGCGCTGTTTCGGAGTTGGTTAAGGTTAGAATTTGTGGCAGAGAACGGCAATAGAATGCAGTCTATTTCCGCACTGCAGCTCTCTCGCGCTGCAGCGGTCACATGGGCGTAGTGGCCAATCAGAGAAACGCTGAACACAAGTTGGTTGCCTAAAATATTCACGCATCCCGATCAGGTCTCTGAATGTGATTCCCCATGTTCCCCGTCCTCTTAGCTGTGTGTTCTGTGTGTTAGTGTCTATAGTTTAGTCTAGTACGTATTATTTGTATTATATGTCCAGAGTCAAGTCTCCATTTCCCCAACTAATGTGTTCACCTTGTCTGTATTCCCAGTGGTCTGTGTGTTGTCTGCAGTATGTCTTGAATCATTGCCTCCATTCTCTATCTAATTATATGCATATGTGGTATTAAATCTTGGTCGGTGTGTATGACCTCAGTGCTCGAGTCCTGCTTGGTGTGTGAGACTTCGCTATTCGAGTTCTGGCTGGTCCAGTTGATCTCGGTGCTCGGGTCCCGGTTGGTGTGTGTGGCCTCCGTGTTCGCATCTTGGCCGGCCCGGGAGACCCCCGCGCCTGCATCTCGTGTGCGGATGGTCCGGCCGACCTCGGTGCCCGAGTCCCGGTTGGTCCGTTTGTATCCAGCGTCTCCCTGTCCCTCCCCCGGGGGCCGTCTGTTTCGCCTCTCCCGAACCAGCCTCCATGTTCCTCCGAACCCCCCACCTTGCAT
This sequence comes from Notolepis coatsorum, assembly GCF_963971535.1. NCBI lineage: Eukaryota > Metazoa > Chordata > Actinopteri > Aulopiformes > Paralepididae > Notolepis > Notolepis coatsorum. Next base: position 63,681,731 of record NC_140165.1, read on the forward strand.
CGAATCCAGTCCGCATGTTGGCCATGTTAGCTTGTAGCTCCCTCACCCACCAGGCCTTGCTGCGGCCCTACGTCACGTTAGCTTGTATACCTTGCTGCTTCATTTTCACTGTGATAACTTCCATGTTAGCTTGCAGCTCCATCTCCGGCCAGGCCTCGCTGCTTGTATTCCCCGACCCTTCTCCAACTCCTCCCCGAGTCCATCGCTGTTGCCCTGGATGTTCCGCGTGTTAGCTTGGATATCCATTGCGTTAGCCTGTTTGCTAGTTTGTAGCTCCTGGTTAGCTACTGCGCTAGCCTGTTGGCTAGCCAACGCGCTCTGCATTTCAGCTTGGATGCCGGCCCTTAATCCATCAATGCTGTCTTGAATATTCTGTGTGCTCGCCTGGTTAGCCATTGCGCCAGCTTGTATGTTCCTCGTGTTAGCCTGTGTGCTAGCTTGTATGCTATCTCGTACAGCTTGGATAGCTTTTGCGCTAGCTTGCACATTAGCTAGTAGCTCTTGGTTAGCCTTAGCTTGTAGCTCCTGGCTAGCCTTGGCAGCATGTATGCTGGCCAGTATGATCGCTTGGAACCTCGCTAACCAGGCGGGCTCCACAGGGTCTCCGTCCCTACCTACCTGCGTCACGCTCGCCTGAGCTATTTCTTCCGTAATTTCCTCGTGTCTAGATCTTTCCTCCGGTGTTTGTACGTCTTCTGGGGTCTTATTTCTCTCACTTTTTCTCGTGGACATCTTTCCTTTTCTCTTATATCTTTGAATTGTCACCTTTTATTTTGTTTTAGACGGTTTTACTTCCCTTTCTCGATATTATTTGACCGGGAGCTCTTTCAATGGTCTCCTATTAGTTACTTTATTTTTTTATATAAAGTTACTTCGCTTTTGTTTTCTGCAAAATGGGAGGTATGCTTAAGAGGTTAACATCTAGTGGCTGGATGTTATCTACAGCACCTTTAATGTCTCTTTCAACAGGTCAGAGTCAGAGCAAGAGTTGACAGCGCATCTACAGGTAGTCTAATCTGCAGGTACTGTAGCTAGTAGCCTAGTTTCGCCAGCAGGCAGCTAGTAGAAAAATATGGCATGTTCAAAGATGGCCAGTGAAAGAAAAGTCAACAGTGAAAATCGCTGCAATTCAAAGGTGAATGGACTGAAAAATATGCGTGCATCCTCCCAGCACCAAACCAATGTGCCTAATTATGCCAAGAAACGGTAGCTCTTGTGAAGAGTGGCAATTTGAAACGCCACTACGAAACAAAACAGTTATTTTGATGCAACCTTTCCTCAAAATTCAGTGCTAAGAAGCACAAAAATAAATGGAATGAAATCATCATATCAAGCTGCAAGCAGAATTATTATTAAATATATGTCACAATGAGAAAAAGCAACCAAGTCCTCACTCAGTGGCATGGGTGTTGGCTAAACACAAGACGCCATTCTCTGATGCATACATAATAAAATAATGTATGACTGAAGTGATGGAGACCATGTTTGAAGGCAAACAAAAGCAAATCCCCTCAGATAGCACAGCAACCAGAATAACTGAAATACTGGCTGGTGATTTGATTAAACAGCTTTGTGATATAATAAAAAAATAAAAATACACAGTGCATTTCCATAGCTGTGGATGAGTCCACTGACACCACTGAGAATGCTCAGTTGCTGGTGTTTGTGAGGTTTTATAATGAGGCAAAGGGGTAGTTTGTTGAAGATGTATTGCGCCTGACAAACCTGAGAGGACACACAGGAAGACAGGGGGGAAGACATAACAGGAAGCGCTGCCAAGTCTCTGGCAGCAAGGAGTAGGTAAGAGAAGCCTCTGTACTGAAGAGGGGCGACAGTGGCTCAGGAGGTAGAGCAGTCATCTGCACTAACCTCACTTCGTGCACAGCACTGAATAAAAGTCCACAATGTACCTTTACATACCAACATCCGTCTGGCCACACCCCTATCCGCTACCTTCATAAGCAGGTGTGTGGTCACCTACTCGCCTCCTTCTTCACTTTCACCACAAGGAAGTGCCTGTTGTATACCCCACTTGACGAGGTTGTTAAACTGAAGAAAGTTGAGAGGAAAACAGAAGACGGGAAGATACGTTGACATTATATCTTTATTTTCTCTCTCACTATTTTGAGAAAATACGGCAATATTGTCTTCGTCACTGGAGTGTCTGGAAGATGATGATCATTCTGACCTCCACAGTTTTTTTCGTATTAGGGGCTCGCGCCGCTGATATACTCCCCAACTGCAGTCCTCCTTGCTGCGGCTGGATGGGTATTGACCCTCCGGTCATACAGCTGGACTGTGGGATGCACCGGCTGTTGTGAGAAACCGGTTTGCTTCCGTGTTGGGTGAGTACTGTTTTGCTTGCGAGCGCTAGTTGTCTGTTAACGCTATGGGGGTTAGCTGACAATTTTACGAAAGCCGGCCCCGGATTGGGGTCCTCTGCTCGGCTTCTTAAGCGGCGGACGGAGGATCTTGGTCTGACGCCCATGATGGTCAACCTAGTGGGCCGCGACCGAGACCTGGTTGAACCCAGGATTCTCTGGACAAGCGGATGCTTCTCTGTCCCGTGCAGGCCCCATCTTTCATGTGAATGTGCAGTCACTGGCATGGCACCCGGGTGTAGGGTCGACTAACATCCTCTGTCAAAGATGACGTCGTAGCCAGAGTGTTTAAGGCATGTTATAGTCATAGCAACGTTCAACAGTGTAGCATTAAGCTAACAGCCGCTCTCGACTGATAGCAGCAAGCTAACGTTTCCTAGCCTAGTGAACACAACGAGCTAGCGCCGCAGCTAACAGCTGACTGGCTAACAGTAGGCCACAAACTAGCACGCAAGCTAAGCACCGCCGGGGAGCGGACGGACCGGGAGGAGCTGCCCAGCACCGTCGGGGAACGTACGGACCAGGAGGAGCTGCCCAGCGCCGTCAAGGAGCGGACGGCACCAGCTGAGCTGCCCCAGCACCATTTGGGCGAGCGGACGGACCAGGGAGCTGTCCACGGTACCACCGTCAAGGAGCGGACGGCATCAGCTGCCCCAGCACCATTTGGGCGAGCGGACGGATCGGGAGCTGTCCTGCGCGCAAGCAGTTTATTGAATAGCGCTCGGACAAGGAGCGCTGTTTGAAGACTTTTCGAAGTTCAAAGAATAAAGTCAAACGGCCCGACAGCGCTGCGCAACGAACAGGTATGTAGCGCGCTACTGTTATATCTTATATGGCCATATAAAAAACAAATGTGTGCACACACAGGGTCAATTGAAAAAAATATAAAAAGGGAAAATTCCAATGCATTGGTGGTATATGGTTGTGCAACCCGTTCGTGTGTGTGTGTCAAGGTTTGGTTAGAACGTCATGTGATGATTAACTGTGGGTTTTGTTTATTGTGATTTAACCAAAGGTACCGTTTCATATTGAATCTGTTGGTCTTATATTGCTGATATGAATTCTGATAAAGGTGTTCAGAATCCAACAGAGACCAGCGTTATGGTTGAACAGCCCGCCACGGTTGAAACTCATTGTAAAGAACCTTCATTGGTTGAAAAGTCACAGCCCACACCCACAGTGGCTAAAACACAGTCCGAGGTGGACACAGGTCAAATCACACACAATGTTGATACCGATCAGCAGGTCACAAAACGCAAGAGCAAATTAACACCAAAAGCCCTATTGGATAAAATTGACACATTACATAAATTACATAAATCTAAATTTAACAAGGCTTCTATCTTGCAAAAAACGATTTTGGGGTTAATGCAAAGTGGATGCAAACAGGAGGTGCAATGCGCATTTATGCAATATCTCCACATATGCAAGGAAGCAGCAGCAAACCAGGAGGCTCTGTTGCCAATAGTACCTCCTGAGGAAAGGGGAAAACATGACATTTGGTTCAAAGCCAAAATGATCAATGTCAATGACTTTATTGATCACATGAATGCATGGACAAAAATTACAAAACCTGTGGAAAGTGTTAATGAGGATGAGGAGGATGTGCAAAAACGAATTAATCCAAATGACAGCATTTCTAATGTGGAAAGTGTTAATAAGGATGAGGAGGACGTGCAACATCTAATTAATCCAAATGACAGCATTTCTAATGTGGGAAGTAAAAAATCTGCTCACAAAGGTCACACAAGGTCTGGTACCAGCAGGTCCAGCAGGTCCAGCAGATCTTCTACCTCAGCAGCTCGCTTACAGGCCGAGGCAGATAGAGCTTCACTTGTGATTCGCGCTGCAGCGTTAAAGGATAAACACGCTCTGGAGGAGCAGGAACAAATGCTGAAAAAGGATAAACACGCTCTGGAAGAGCAGGAACAGATCCTGAAAAAGAAAAAGGAAACGATGGAGCTTGATGCACAACTGGCAGCTACCAACGCAAGAATAGCAGTATTACAATCCCCCAGTCACCAAGCTCTTTCACTCACACAGTCCGATGGAATGGACTCCTACTACAGGAAAGGAACAAGGTTAAAGGAACCCTCAGTCACTCTCAATCCTCATGCAAAAGAATATACATCACTACCACAGCAACCGTCTATGCAGCCACCAGAACCACAGCAACCATCTATGCAACCACCAGAACTGCAGCAACCATTTGCACAGCAATCATATGTGCAACAACCATCACTATGGAAACCACAAGCTATGCAACAGAAACAAGCACCCATTCAACAACCACCACCCTGGCAAATACAACAACCTATGCACTTGATGCAGCCAACACCCATTCAACAGCCCCCATTTTGGCAAAGACAACAATCTATGTTGTTACAGCCAGCTCCCATTCAAACACAATCTATGCTGTTACAGCCAACTCCCATTCAAACACAACCGCCATCTTTACAAAGACAACATGTGTCTTGGGATGGAGCACAGGACAATACAACTCACATGGAAGCTCCTGTGCAGCTAACGACCCCAACTGTAATTTCACCTCAAAGCAATGAAACCTCAGGTGTATGCAACCTATTAAAAAGACAAAATGAGATAACAGCAATGCTAGTGGAGCAGCAAACCACTCACTTACTGCCACCAAGAGAGATTCCATATTTTGATGGGGATCCTCTGCAGTACAGAACCTTTGTCAGAGCCTTTGTTCATTGTGTGGAGAAGAACACGAGAAACAGAGGTGATTGTTTGTACTTCTTGGAGAAGTACACCAGGGGTCAGCCTAAAGAGCTTGTGCGTAGCTGTCAACACATGGCTCCAGACAGAGGCTATGATATGGCTAAGTACCTACTTGAACAACACTTTGGAGATGAATATAAAATCACAGCAGCTTACATGGAGAAGATGCTCAACTGGCCGCTAGTGAAGGCTGAAGACATAAAATCTCTTCAAGCCTATGCTCTTTTCCTTCGGGAGTGCTGTAATGCTATGGAGAATGTCCAGTACATGAGGGAACTCGATATGCCAGCGAACATGAAAGTATTGATTTCAAAGCTTCCATACAAGCTCAGAGAGAATAGGAGAGTCTCTGTATGTTCGATAATGGAAAAACACCATCGCAGACCACAATTCATGGATATTGTCACATTCATTGAGCGCCAGGTAAAGATTGTCTCAGACCCAGTCTTCGGAGACATTCAAAATACACCACCAAATACAGGAAGTAGACCTATGAACATGAACAGAATGAAATCACAAATTAAACCCAAATTCAAAGGAGACAGTTTTGCAACCACAGTTACTACCATCGAAACCCCTGCAAAGCAAAGAAATGCATCTGCTCACAACACCAACACTTGTGTATGTTGCTCTAAAAATCACACTCTGGATCAATGTCCTCAGATGGAGGAGAAGACACACAGGGACAAGATTACTTTTATAAGGCAAAAAGGAATCTGTTTTGGCTGCCTTCGCATTGGACATCTTAGCAGGAATTGTGAGAAGCGCTTGACTTGCAAGGTGTGCAGCCAAAACCATCCCAGTGTTCTTCATATTAATCAGAAGGAGAGAGCAAGCAACACAAACCAGCCAAAGAAACCTTCGTGAGTAACGCACAGATCTCTTTGCAAACATGTGGACAAACAGGGGCCGGAAGCAGCAATGGGACTCTGTCAATCTTGCCTGTACAGGTGAAGTCCAGCAAGGGAGACAAAATCATCACAACATATGCATTTTTAGATCCAGGCAGCACTGACACATTTTGTTCAGAATCCCTAATGAGAAGGCTGAACCTTACAGGAAGGAAAACACAAATCGGCTTACATACCATGGGCCCAAAGGCATCTGTGTCCAGCTACATACTGACCGACTTGGAGATCTCCAGCCTCACTGGGAAACAGTTCTATGACCTGCCCAAGGTCTACACCCAGAAGAGGATGCCCGTAACCACAAGTAACATCATTAGCCAAGAGGAGTTGGCTAAGTGGCCATACTTAGATGGGGTTGCCCTTCCTCGGATTCAAGCTGATGTGGAGTTATTGATTGTCTCCAAATTGATTGAACCTTGGGAAGTTGTGAATAGTCATGGCAATGGGCCATATGCCATTAAGACCCTATTGGGGTGGGTCATTAATGGTCCCCTATCAGGCTACAGTGAGCAGCGGAGTGAGAGTGTCAACCCAGCTGCTATTGTTAATTGGATCTCTATAACAAATCTGGAGGAGTTGCTGAACAATCAGTACAACCATGATTTTAATGAAAGGTCATCAGAAGACAAAGAGGAAATGTCGAGGGATGATATGAAGTTCATGGAAATCATGACTGATTCATGCAAACTTCAAGACGGACATTACACCTTGGAGCTTCCCTTTAAAAGGAAAGAAGTGTCTCTGCCAAACAATCAGTTTGTTGCTAGGCAACGCATCCTTGGACTGAAAAGGAGGTTTGGGAGAGACGAGAAGTTCCACCGAGAATACACCAACTTTCTCGATGACGTAATCAGTAAAGGATATGCTGAACGTGTTCCTGAACATCAAGTCGAACGGTGTGATGGAAAAGTGTGGTACATTCCACACCATGGAGTGTACCATCCCAGGAAGGGCAATCTGCGTGTCGTATTTGACTGTGGAGCCGAGTATAGAGGAAAATCTCTCAATAAGGAGCTTCTACAAGGCCCTTACCTCACCAGCACCTTGTTAGGAGTCCTCACACGTTTCCGGCAAGAACCTGTAGCCTTAATGACTGATGTTAAAGCGATGTTCCATCAAGTCAATGTGGCACAGAAAGACAGAGATTTTCTTCGGTTCTTGTGGTGGCCTGACGGCGACGTATCCCAAGAACTGGTAGAATATAGGATGACTGTGCATCTCTTTGGGGCAGTGTCTTCTCCTAGCTGTGCTTGTCATGCCCTCCGAAAGACGGCAGAAGATAACCACAACAGTTTCCCTGCTGAGGTACTTGACACGGTCAACACAAACTTCTACATGGATGACTGTCTTAAGAGCTTGCCATCAGAAGAGGAGGCTGTTAAAATGGTCAAGGATTTGACAGATGTTTGTCAAAAAGGAGGCTTCCATTTGACAAAATGGATTAGCAATAACCGTGGAGTGCTGCTATCCATTCCAGAGGAAGACCGATCCAAGAATTTGCTTGACTTGGATCTCGACAGAGACCAACTGCCAGTGGAGAGGGCCCTTGGACTTCATTGGTGTGTTGATACAGACACTTTTAAGTTCAAGTTGGCACTCAAAGAACAGCCTCATACTCAACGTGGGATTCTATCGATGGTCAGCTCAATCTATGATCCTTTAGGATTTCCTGCCCCACTCACACTTCCAGCCAAGCTCATACTGCAAGATATGTGTAGGAGGAACTATGGATGGGATGATCAAATTCACCCAATTCTCCAACAGCAGTGGACGAAGTGGTTGAGAGACCTGGAAAAAGTGATGGCATTCAAAGTTGAAAGACGCCTCAAGCCGGCAGATTTTGGAGAAACCATTCGTGGTCAACTACATCACTTCTCTGATGCCAGCGAAAGTGGATATGGCACTGTGACCTATCTGAAGATATGGAACAACAGCAACAGGTGTCATGTCTCTTTCCTGTTAGGTAAAGCCAGAGTTTGCCCACTAAAGCAAGTCACCATTCCACGCTTGGAACTCACTGCAGCTGTTCTTGCTGTTCGTGTGGACACCATGCTCAGAGCCAAAATTCAGCTTTGCCTTGAGAAATCTTGTTTCTGGACTGACAGTACTTCAGTTTTAAAGTACATCAGAAATGAAGACAAGGAAAAGGATTCATCGATATGATTAAAGTATTATACAAAGACCCATCGGCCATGATTACAACAGGCACAATCATCTCCGAAATATTTCCGGTATCACGCTCTGCCAGACAGGGTTGTCCTCTTAGTCCCGGACTGTTCAATCTATCATTAGAGCCTTTAGCACAATATATAAGACAATCCCAATCCATAGAACCTATCGTAATCAAGGGCACACAACAAAAAATTCGTTTATATGCGGACGATGTAATATTGTTCATGGAAAACCCCAACACCACATTGCCTCATCTGCTCAAGTTGATTGAGGACTTTGGTGATTTATCGGGATTTAAGATAAATTGGCCAAAGTCGGCTTTCCTTCCACTTAACACCCCTGCAAAAAAAGATACAACCCTCCCAGGACAGATACCGATGGTAAAACATTTCAGATGCTTGGGAGTGGAAATATTCCCTACCATAGGACAAACGGTGAAGCACAACTACACAAAAATCCAAAACAAAATCAAAGACGACCTTGATAGATGGGCAAAACTTAAAAACACAGTACAAGCACGGATATCAATAGTTAAGATGGATGTACTACCTAAAATCAACTTCTTCTGTTCAATGCTACCGTTACCCCCTCCAGAGGGTTACTGGAAAAGATTACACTCCTCCACATACAAATTTATTTGGAATAACAAACCACCACGTATAAAAAGATCCACCGCACAGAGAAATAAAGCAGATGGTGGCATGGCATTTCCAGATTTTTTCCTATATTTTAAGGCGTACTCATTAAGTCCATTGACAACATGGTTTGACTCCCAAGCATTAGCATCCTGGAGAAAAATAGAAGAAAACATAGTAGCCCCACATAGACTGAAGGACATAGCATACACTAAACTACCAATCAAGCACTGTGAACGGAAATTTGGCCCCATAATTACTCATGCGATCCGGATATGGCGTGAATCACAAAAAGAAAATCCTAACCCACAAAAATGGCACAATCATACTCCCTTATTCAATAACAATGCTCTCTTAATTGGAAAACGACCTATAAGATTCCCTATATGGGAAGAGCAAGGCATACACTCATTAGGGGATGTTTTTAACAAACAGGGTTTTTGTAGTGATAAAGAAATACGCAAAAAATTTTATCTCACCAAGTCCACATGGCTTTTTCACAAACAGTTAGAGCTATGTTTGAAGTCTCACGGTGTTCCATTAGACAGACCAATTGAACACCACAGATACCACAAATTCTTCTACGCAAGAGACATCGAGAGGTTTTGTTTCAGAATTTTATCATCAATTACTAACGTCCTCGTATGAAACCCTCCAACTTGACTCTGTCTGGAGGAGGGATATACCAGACCTGGAAAATGACTTTGATTGGCAAGGAGCCTGGGCAAATGTCCGACTTACATCAAGGAACCCGGATCATCAACAAATCAATTTTAACTATATTCACAGGACATACTTGACTCCTATAAGACTGCGCCGAATGGGGCTTAAACAAGATTCCAAATGCACCCAATGTACAAGTGGGGACGAAGGGACATTTATGCACATGTATTGGGACTGCTCACCAGTTAAGGCATTCTGGAAAGAGGTGACCCAACAAATATCAAAACTCGTATCTTGGAATATACCTGTACACCCCTCTGTATTATTATTGAATGATGTTTTTGAGTTTGCAGTGAATCCACAGCTAAAGAGATTGGTTTTATCGGGTATCACAGTAGCCAAAAAGCTGATCGCATCACGCTGGTTTCAACCGGAAAAAATGTGCCGTAAAGTTTGGTTTCTTACATATCTCGATGTAATTTACCATGAAATATCTACAGCAAGAATTCTGGGTCTCAATGAATCCAAAATGTCAATGTGGTTAGAAGTGGTGGAGAGAATAAAAGCTAGCTTATAATGGTAGTGTCTGGTTAGGTGCGAGGGATAGTGGAGGTACTTCTCAAGGTGGGGTCCGGGAGGGGGGGGGGTTCGAGCTGAGCATATGTGTGTAGGTTTTTTTTTTAGATAACAGGTATTATGGGTATATCTTATATAAGACAACTAACTAAAAGGTGATCTCATTGGATGTGCCCTGACAATTAATGCTTGTATATCTTATCGTGTGTTGTCATGTTTGTTTATATGTTTGTTTAAAAAATAATAAAAAAAGAAAATACAAAAAAAGAAATGAAGACAAGAGATTTCACACCTTTGTGGCAAATAGGATTTCTACCATCCGAAGAACATCTGAAGTCACGCAGTGGAGGTACATTTATACCACTCAGAACCCTGCTGACAAAACCTCAAGGGGAGTTGCGGTGGATGATTTGCTGACCAACAGAAGTTGGATTGAAGGCCCTGAGTTTCTTTGGAAACCAGAGGAAGAGTGGCCAGATAGTATCTTGGAGTACAACATTGCTGCTGATGACCCTGAGGTAAAAAAGGATCTCACCATCAACGCAGTAATTGTCGATGCACCAAGTGCCACACACCAACTGATCACCTACTTTTCTGACTGGAAAAGGTTGAAAAGGTCAGTTGCTTGGATCCTGAAATTACGAAAGACTCTATTGGAGATGAGTCATAAAAGAAACCAACTGAGTCATGAAGATGCAGACAAAGTGGAACAGGAAATGCAACAAAGTAGAGCTGCATTGGGAAACCAGAACTTAACACCAGATGATCTTTCTACAGCTGAGTCTGCCATCATTCGCTTCACTCAACAGCAAAGGTTCCCTGATGAACTTGCTGTGTTGACATCTGGAAAGGGTGAAGTAAAGAAAGACAGTCCCATCTATAAACTGGACCCCATTCTGGAGGATGGCTTGCTTAGAGTTGGAGGGAGGTTGAGTAGGGCAGCAATGTCTGAGGAATCTAAACATCCTGTTATCCTCTCAAAAGACCTCCATGTATCGACTCTCATACTAAAGCACATCCACGAACAGATGGGTCATGGTGGGAGAAACCATGTTCTCTCCAGATTGCGCCGAAAATATTGGATCACTAGTGCCAATGCAGCAACAAGAAAGGTCCTGTCTGACTGTGTCTTCTGCAAACGCCATAGAGGAAAGTTGGGTGAGCAGAAGATGTCAGACGTTGCTGATCTTCCTCCATTTACCAATGTTGGAGTTGATTATTTCGGCCCGATTGAGGTCAAGAGGGGACGTTCCTTTGAAAAGCGCTATGGAGTCATTTTCACCTGTATGGCATGTAGAGCAGTCCATTTGGAAGTCGCTTATTCATTGGATACGGACTCCTGTATAAATGCTCTACGCAGGTTTGTTTGTAGAAGAGGACCCATCTCTCATTTACGATCAGACAATGGAACCAATTTTGTTGGTGCTAAAAGAGAGTTGAGGGAAGCTCTCGCTGCTTTAAACCACAGCAAAATACAATCAGATTTTCTGGAAGAAGGAATTCAGTGGAGCTTCAACCCACCAACAGCCTCTCATCATGGAGGTGCATGGGAGCGCATCATACAGATGATTCGACGAATACTAACATCAGTTCTACACCAGCAAACCTTGAATGACAAAGGATTTCATACAGTGCTGTGTGAAGTCGAAGCCATTCTTAATGATCGCCCCATAACTAAGTTGTCTGGAGATCCCAAGGATCAGGAAGCTCTCACTCCCAATCACATTCTCACAATGAAAAGAATACCAATCTTGCCACCTGGATTGTTTGAGAAGTCTGACCTCTACCTCAAAAGGAGATGGAGACAAGTCCAATACATCTCAGACCTTTTTTGGAAACGCTGGCTGAGAGAATACTTACCTTTGCTACAGGAGCGGCAGAGGTGGAGTAAGGAGAGACGAAGTCTTGTCCCTGGAGACATTGTATTGATCGCAGACGCTACAGCTCCACGTGGTTCCTGGTTACTTGGAAGAGTCTTGGAGACATATCCCGACAGGAAAGGACTGGTGCGTTCTGCACGAGTGAAGACAAAAACGAGCACACTGGATAGACCAGTAACTAAACTTTGCTTGCTTCAAGAAGCTGCAATTTAAAGCTTCTAATTCAAATAATTGTTTTTTGAGTTCTTTTTTATGAATATATTGGCTCCATTACATAAATATTATTTTGAATTGTTCCTGGCCTCCTGCCATTCTCAATTAGGGGCCTTTCTGTTTATTTCATGTTATTTGTACTCACGGTGCAGAGGTGTGGCATTTTCGGTCACCATGGCAACCACCACAGGGGTTGGTTACCCATTTATACTGATCAGTGGGTGACGAGCGGCAGGTGTGCAAGGGGATAGCCAAACAGTTTTTGACCGTGTTCGTGTTGATGTGCCGTATAGGTCGGCGTTCAGTGTTATTAGTAAAAAGAGTTTTTGTATATATTTTTTGGTTGATAATGGTCAATAAAAGGATTGGCATATCGAAAATGATACGAGCTCTCTGGACATTGAATTCTTCAAGCACGCGTCTAACTCAAGCCAGCCCACTTGCCCCTCGCAGTAGGCTTATAGGTAAAGGAGTCTACAGTGAGTAATGGAGCAGAGAGATCGTGTGGGGTAGCTATATTATTGAAAAAAGGTGTTGTTAATAAGGTAAGGAAAATACATGAAGATACTGAGGGGAGAGTGTTGATAATTGATTTTGTGTTTAATGATATTACGTATAAATTATATAGTATTTATGCTCCAAATATGGAAAAGGAGAGGAAAGTGTTTTTTGAGGGTTTGATGGTGCACATGAGTGATAATTGTATAATGATTGGTGATTATAATACTATGTGCACAAGATTGGATACAACAAGTAGGGTGTTTAAATTTGACACCTCTAGGAATGCACTATTTAAAATAATGGCAGAAACTGATATGGTGGATGTTTGGAGAGAAGATAATGCAGGTAAGATTGGATACACTAGAAAGCAATTGGTGATGGGTGTACTGAGGCAGAGTAGAATAGACTTATGCCTTGCAAAAATAAGTGTACAGAAGTACATTTTAAATATAGAGCACAAATTTAATTTAAGTGACCATGCAGCTATATGTTTGGAGTTGGGGTATGAAGTGCAGATGAGAGGAGGGGGGGGGTGTGGTGCTTGAATATAGGGGTGCTAAAAGAGGAGGAGTATCAGAGAAAGATAAAGAAATATATATGTGCAGAGAAGGAAAATCAAATATATAAAGATAATGTGGGTGTGTGGTGGAGTAATGTGAAAGCTAATATAAAGAAAATAAGTATAAGATATACTAAAGCGCGGAATTATAAAAAGAAAAAAGAGGAATAGAAATTAAGAGAAATGTTGACAAGAGAGGAGGAGAAGATAAAAATAAATCCAGATCACAATATAGAGAAGTACCTTGAGCTTGAGGCTAGGTGGGAATCAAGTGAGAGAAAGAAATTTATTGGAGCAATTATAAGGAGCAAAGCTAAATATGCTTTTGAGGGTGTACCTCTTTCTTTTTAAGATTGGGAAAAAAATAAGCAAAGCAAAACATATAAGAGAAATTGAAAATGAAGAAGGTGAAAAAATGAATGATCTTGTTGGTGTTTTGGATACTGTAGAGTCTTTTTATAGGAAACTATACAAGAGTGAAGGGATTGATAATGAGTGTGTAAATATTGTGTTAAATACCATGAAAATGAGGCTGGAGGAAAGTGATAAGAATATGTGTGATGGAGAAATAACTGAGAAGGAGGTGAGAGAGGCAATTCATGGCCTGCAGATCAACAAAAGTCCGGGGCTAGATGGATTGTCTGGAGAGTTTTACAAAACGTTTGTTGATCTGCTGGCACCAATATTATTGAATGTATATAAAGAAATGGAAAGAAACAGTGTGTGTGCGGAAGGAATAACTACTGGAGTTTTGACTTTATTATTTAAAAACAAAGGTAGCAAAACTAGGTTAGAGAATTTCAGGCAAATAAGTTTGTTGAACGGAGATTATAAGGTGTTGACAAATCTATCTAGGTCGTCCTCGGACGGGCCCTCCATCGGTGCTTCCAGTCATCCCGATCCTCCATGCATCTGGCTAGCTCGCCGGTGCATTCTGTTCCCGCATCTCTCCTGAGTACGTCCACGTAGGTTAATGTGGGACGTCCTCGTGATCGATGCCCGTGTGTTGGTTCCCACAGCACAAGTTTGCTGGTTGGCATCTCATGATGTCTCTGGCAGTGACCTGCCAGCCTCATTCTCCTGACTGCCACTTTCTCGCTCACCCTTAGCACCCCCCCATACAAGTTTGCATTAGTGACATGCTCATCCCTGTTGATGTTGAGCACCACACGCATCATTCTGGTGTAGCACCCATCCAAGGACTTCTGCAGGGTGGGCTTCAAGGTCCAGCATTCACTGCCATACAAAAGGACAGACTCAACTGTTGCATGAAAGAAGTTGAGCTTGATTTGACGGGGGAGGTCACACACTGGTCATGCCGTTCAGAGCCCTCCACGCAAGCGCCTTCCTCACTTTAAGGTCTTGCTCGGACGAGTTGACCCACGAGCCCAGGTATTTGAAATCACCTTTAGAGCACAGCCTCCTGTTGTCCTTAGAGGTGGATGATCCGGGAGGATGTTATACATTATGACCTCGGTTTTCTTGGCATTTAGCCTAAGGCCAACTGTTACAAAGGATCAGATTAAACCGAATATATATATTTATTGATTGATATATATTGCATAATATTTGTATATCGTTTGATATCCCTTGTATATTCCTTGTACATATACACGGAATATCCCTTTAGCCTAGTACAGACCATAATAGTTCATTCTCCTATTGGACAGCGGTCCACAGGCGCCAAGGCCATGCCTCCAAGGTCAGGTTCAAAGTCACCGCCGGGGACATGCCTGGACATGAATGGTATTGCGCAAGGATATGAGACAGGAATAAAGCTGGTACTGGTTTATTCATCTAAGCGTATAAATACGGCGCAGGTGAATACAGAAGTATGTTACCCAATAAGTTGAAGCCTCACCCACGATACTACGTGCGGTGAAGTATGGCCTGTTTGGCCCCAAATAGAGCATTGAGACCGCGTGCGAATTAATAACTGAAGTGTCAGAGTTTGGCGCTATACCGTCGAGTGCGACATATTCTATTAAGTCAGTAATAGTCTAATTGTGTATAGTGTATCGTGCGGCTAAAGTTCTACAGTGACCAGCATCACCAACGTTTTCCTCGTATCAGCTAGAGTGCTTATCCAGGCTGGGCTGCTTTCATGGCACTTTCACCCGAGGAGCCCTAGACGAGGACCGTGTGGACATGTACACTGGATTATCTACCCGACGACTGCATAGCCCTTTACGGCTGGATTATATTTGCTTTTGGTCCTGTGATTAATGGAGCGGAGAATCGCCGACGCCCACAAGTGTGTGGGATTTACCCTGTGAGGAGCCACGTCGAGTCTGCCCCTCAGAAGCCTGAGGCAGGCTAGCTTTCTTCCCTGTGGAGCTACAGGCTACGGAGAACAGCTGTATTCGTCTGTGGATCAAGATCTTATTGCACCGTCTCCCGTACTCGGAGTCTCCTTATCATCGTTGACCCAGACTCTATTACCGACAGATCCTCTACCCTTGCTGGCTTACAACCGGGGGGACCCTTCCAGTATCTCCCGCTATATTACTAGTGTACCATAGATATAATTCCCTAAGATTCAGGTTGTATAATTACCTCCTGCGTAACCAGAGAATGGACATTCGTTATTGATTTGCCTACGCACATTCCTTTGCCTTATAAGCGCATTCAAAGTGAAATAGAGAAGTATATTATGTACCTTTTGCTGCAATAAATACTTAATTACAACTTTGTGTGGAACCGATTTCATTGTGGGAAGTGTTCATCATTATATATATCATGTACTGTATGGCCAGTAATTAAAGTGCATAAGACGGTAGTGGTTTAATGATACCATACAGTCAGGGAATTGTACCCCTCAGTTACACCAACCTTGGCGCACTCCGTCTCCACTCTGCACAGGAGTTCCTGTGCCTGCTCCACGTGGTCAGAGAGCAGGCTGATGTCGTCCGCGTAGTCAAGGTCTGTTAGGACTATGGCGGGGTGTCGTCTCGATCTCCTTGGGGTTATTGTGAGACCAAGTTCCTGCTCCCGTCCATTGATGGCCTTCCTGAGCGCATAGTCGAGGACTATGACGAAAAGGAAGGGGGCAAGGGTGTCCCCTTGCATCACTCCAGCCAGGATGTCAAATTCTTCACTGTTGCCGTCTGGGGTTACCACCTTGGCCCTTGTACCCGTGTGCATGGTCCCTATGGCCCGGAGTAGATTGGGAGGGACTCCGTAGGCCTTGAGTATCCTCATCATCACGGCTCTGTGTATCGAGTCAAAAGCCTTTTTGAAGTCGATAAAGCACAGTACCGCTGTCAGGTTGTTCTTCTTCACCTCCTCGATGATTCTTCTCAAGGCCAAGATCTGGGCCACAGCCTTCACCCGCACCATCCAGCAGCAAAGCGAGCGTCATGTACATCGATCCCGCCAGCAGCAGTGGAGCCCGAGTACTCCTAAAAGTAGTGCGTGTGACACTAAGCTACCAGAATAAAGTCCTGGACACTTACGCCGTCCTCGATGACGGGTCAGAGAAGACCCTGCTGCTCGCCTCCGCTGCGGCCCAGCTAGGGCTGCGGGGAAGCGAAACCCAAATGACAATTCGGACAATAAGACGAGATTTGAAGACGATAAAGGGCGAGAATGTCTCATTCTCTATCGCAGCAAGCGGCCAGCCTGAGCGACGGTACCAGATTACAGACGCTTTCACCAGCCAAGAAATAGGACTGTCGCGGTACACATACCCCGTCGCCAAGCTGATGGAGAAATATGCACATCTGCGCAAGTTACCGATCCCGCTCATAGACAATGCTATGCCGACCCTGTTGATAGGCTCCGACCATGCAGACCTCATTGTCCCGATAGACCGGGTTCATACCGGACCCCGAGGCTGTCCTGCAGCAGTCGAGACCCGTTTGGGATGGACTCTCCAAGGCCCGCTCGCCAAATCTCTCAACCGAAGTACAGCCACTAGATGTCTCCACTCCCGAGTCACAGAGGGAGAAACCGCACTCCTGCAACACGTAGAGCGGTTATGGACCTTGGAACAAATGCCCTTTAAGAACGGAAAGAAAGACATTCGCTCTAAAGATGACATTTACGCCATTCACCTCCTCGAGACAGGGACCAAGAGAGTCCCGGTCAACGGCGTGTTGAGATACGCCACGCCACTCCTGCGGCGAGAAGGAATGCCTACTTTCCACGCCAAGACAGACGCCACAGAACGGTACCTGCTGAACACGGAGCGGCGCTTAGCCAAGAACCCCGCCCAAGAGAGTGTATACCGCGCTGAGATTGAGAAGCTCATCACAGCGGGACACGTCACAAAGATGGACATTAAAGAGGCTGACCAGACCACTGAATCGTGGTACGTGCCTCACCACAAGGTCCATCACAACGGTAAAGACCGCATAGTATTTAACTGCAGCTACCAGATCGGATCCCAAAATCTGAATAAAGAGTTACTGCCCGGTCCCACACTCGGCCCCTCCCTACTCGGCGTTCTACTCCGCTTCCGCCAGGAAAAGGTGGCCATCAGCGGGGACATTAAAGGAATGTTCCTGCAGGTGAGATTAGTAGAGGAGGACAAGCCCCTGTTACGGTTCCTATGGAGAGAGAAGCCAGGAGATGAGCACCCAGCCATCTACCAATGGGAAGTCCTCCCCTTCGGAACGACGTGCAGCCCCTGCTGTGCTACATTTGCACTACAGAAACATGTAGCAGAGGACCCAGCAGCGGACGAAGAGGTCCGACAAAGCGTAAAGAACAGCTTCTACGTAGACAACTGTCTACAAAGCCTTTCAACCCAGGAAGAAGCCGAGGCTCTCCTGATTAAACTCCGCGCCTCATTGATCAAAGGCGGCTTTGATCTCAGGCAGTGGGCCAGCAGCGATCCGCAAGTACTGCGCAGCCTCTCCTCCGAGGACAAGGCAGCCAGCAGCGAGACCTGGATGGCTACAATCCCGGGAGAAGCCCAGGAGATGACCCTGGGATTGGTGTGGCGATTCAAAACAGATTCGCTTCACTACAGACACAAGCCCCTGACTACGGCGCAGGGAAGGCCGGCGGCGGCGCCGACCACCAGACGGAGTGTGTACACAACACTCGCCCGACAATATGACCCGCTAGGATGTATTCTACCGTACACCACCAGGGCAAAAATGATTGTACGAGCATTGTGGGACAAGGACCAGGGCTGGGACGACCCCATTCCCGCACACCTTGAATCCACCTGGAGAGAGTGGGAGATGGAGCTCCACTCACTCCCAGGCGTTAATATGCGCCGAAGCTACTTCCCACCCACGGTGAGGCCAGAGACATGTAAAATGGACTTACACGTCTTCAGTGACGCCTCAGAGGTTGCATACGGATCAGTAGCCTACTTGCGGGCCCAAGAAAAGGGGGGAGAGATCTACACAGCATTTGTCCTCGCCCGCTCGAGAATAGCCCCACGCAAGCAACAATCTATCCCACGTCTAGAGCTCTGCGCAGCCCTAGCCGGAGCGCACCTAGCCACGCTCATCCAACGTGAGCTCACCATACCGGTGTCTAGAACAATCCTGTGGTCAGATTCCACGACAGTACTCGCCTGGATCAAATCGGACTCATGCAAGTACAAAGTCTTCGTGGGAGTCAGAGTCACCGAGATTCAAGACTTAACCGAAGAGTTAACCGGAGAAACAGAGTGGCGCTACGTTGATACAAAACAGAACCCAGCTGACGTCATCACCCGGGGAATGCCCCTAGATGACCTCACCCGTCGCAATGTCTACAGTGACGGCCCCGCATTCCTAAGACTCCCGGAAGGACAGTGGCCCATGCCTATCCCGAGGGAAGCAAGTCCAGAGGAGGTGGAAAATAAGAAGCCTGTGTTCTGTGGATTGAGCACTGTTATCTCCGCAGACCCCAACACACTCCTGATGGGGCGGCTAGATCCCGCGTTACCCCAGACAATGTACCGGCCTGAAGAAGCGAACGGCCGACGAATGTGGAGGTACAGCCAAGTATTAGCCGCCAAGTTTTGGAGCAGTTTCCTACTGCACTACCTACCGTCTCTACAGACCCGCCAGAAGTGGGTAAAGGAGAGAGACAATTTGACAGAAGGAACAGTCGTCATGATTATTGATCAATCACTGCCCAGAGCTATGTGGCCGGCCGGCCGCGTAAGCAAAGTGATCACCGGTGCCGACGGCAAGGTCCGAGCAGCTGAAGTGCTTGTCCAGGGTCGCACTTACACCCGTCCCGTGGCGAGGCTCATAGAACTGCCCCGACTCCCAGACACAATCGATGATGACCATGACCCTATAACCCTATGACTTTGTGAAGTTGACTGACCCCTACAGCAAACCCTTATGTGTAAATAGACAACGCGATTAATCTGTCTCTGCTTAACTGATTAGGTCTGGGACCAATCAGGGGGTGGCTGTTGTGAAGGGCCAGATTAAACCGAATATATATATTTATTATATATATATATTTAATTGTATTTGTATATTCTCTAATATTCCTTGATATCCCTTGTATATTCCTTGTACAATATGCATTGAATATCCATTCTAGCCTACTGAACATCCCATAATAGTCTCCATTCTACTATTGGTCGAGACCTTGGTGCCAGGCTGCCATACCCCCCAGACCCAGTTCAAACGTACCGCTCAACATGTACGAACAAGTCCTAGTTCCGCGTAGGAATCTGGCTACCGCACCACTAATGGGACTATTTGTTCATAGTGCGTATATATACTGCGCTACTAAAGTAGGACTTCTTTTTCAGTCCAGTTTCTTACCCTCCAATAGAGTGACAGACGTAAAGCCTCCCCGCGACGCCACGTGTGGGAGTAAGGCCAAGTTCGGCCTACCATCGGTATTGAGACATCGTGTATATTAATATTTGAATAGTCATATTTGGCACTATATCGTCGAGTTGGACGTAGTCTATTAAGCTAATAATAGTCTGTTAATATATAGTGCTTCGTGCGGTGAGAATACTACCGTAGTCAGCACCCCATCGTTTCGGGCAGAAAACTGGCTGCTTATCCAGGATGATCGACCCCATGTGAGATTGCACCCGAGGAGCCCCAGAGCCGACGAGCGAGTGGACCTGTATACCGGATTATTCTACCGACGACAGCCCGCCTTCCCAGGCACGGATTATGCTTTGTATACGTTGATTATTCCATGGATAAAGACCCCCGACACTGCCGTGTGTTGGAACCCCCCCCCCTGGAGAGGACGCAAGGTGAGGAGACGCTCTGCAAGACGAGGTCGCTTCACGTCTCTCCTCCGTGGACCGGAGGACGCCGGCCCACAAAGAGTCCATCTGCTTTCATCTGCGGTCCAAGGATCGCCGGCGCATTGAACGGCACTACAGTGGGTTCACCTGGGATACCCTTGGCCGGATGAGGCAGCCGGACTCTACCCCCCCCCCCCTTCCTACTCCTGTCGGCTTACAAGCGACCGGATTAACCCCCCCTAGTGTATCCAGTCTATAATCATTAAAGTATCATTGCTGTTATTCCTTAACTATTCCAGGTCGTATATGTACCACCTGCGCCTTCAGAGATTGGACATTCTCTATTGATATACCGACGAATACTCTTGCCATAAAAGTGCATACTAATTCCCATTCATAAATGTGATTGATTTGATTAAGTGCTTGCTCTACACACCATCGCTGTGTAGAAATAAAGACCTATTTCTAATTCGTACATTTGTGTTGGATCCGTTTCATCTACGTGACAGTGTTCATCATAATATATTTATGCCGAGTACTGGGTGGCCGAATATTAAGTACAAAGGTAGTGGTAGTAAGTATCATATCTAGTAATACAGTCAGGGAATTGTACCCCTCAGTTACAGTATGCTTTAAGTGTGTTGGACATGCCAGAGACAGTAGAAAATGCTGTGAATGGAGTAGTAAAAGATGTCCTGTGGGAAGGGAAGATGGCTAAAATAGCGCACAAGACTCTGATAGGTAAGTGCAGTGAAGGTGGTTTAAATTTGTTTGATCTTAAGGTAAGGAAAAAAACTGTAAAGATAAAGTGTGTACAGAAGTACTTGTATGATAGCACAGAGTATGGCTGGAAGCTTTTTTTCAGAGAGTGTGTAGAGAAGGTAGGCAAGTGTGGGGACAATGGTCTGTTCATGGGCTTTGAACTGCCCATGACAGAGGGGATACCTGGTTTGTATAGGGAGGTACTGCAGGCGTGGGCCGAGTTCTTGCCCAATGTAGAGTACTTATGTACAGAGTTAGAAATGGTCTTTAACCAACCTGTATTTCTAAACCCTAAAGTAAGTATTAATGAGAGTGTTTTGTATAATAAAGTTTTTTGGAGAGCAGGAATAAGACAGGTGAAGGATTGTGTGTATGAGTTCGTACCTGGCTTCCTCCCGGTACGGGCTTTATATGACACAGTGATAGAATTGGATGAGGAATACAGCTATGCATCAGTTTCCTCTGGTTTTGAAAAAATTAAAAGCGCGTTGCCAAGAGAGTGGAGAGAGAGAATAGATAATGAGTGTGGGACAAATAAAAGATGTGGACTGCCAGAGTTGAAGGTAGGGAGGGGAGAGAAGCAGAAAGATATAGGTAGTGTAAAAAGTAAAGAAATATATATATGTTTTGTCTTGAAGGAAAAGAAGATACCAGCGTCAGAGCAGGTTTGGGAGAGGGTCTTTCCGGGGCTGGTGGGAGGGACTATTTGGGGCAATGTAGATATAAAGTGTAATAGTATAGAGTGTGAACATAATGATTTTATGTTGAAACACAATAGGATGTACACAAAAACGGTGTTAAATCATATTGATAATAGCATAAGTAGAGTATGTGATGTGTGCAACCACAAAGATGAATCCTTTATGCATATGCTTATGGAATGCGATGGCCTGCAGATGTTTCATACAAGGCTGAAAGAGGGTGAACTGGGGAGAGGGGAGGGAGAATGGTGTGGATTGGAAAAAAAGGTTTTTGTTTGGGTTTTTTTATGGGGAAAAGGAGGAGAAAAACTTGATGAATTATGTATTGAGCCATGCTAGATATGCTATTGTGTACAGAAGAAGGATAGCTTTTTTTTTATCAAAAGAAGGTGGAGGTGTGGCCTTTGTTTAAAAGCATGACGAAAAAAGATCTAAAACTGACTGAAAAATATATGAGTAAAGAAATGTTTGAGAAATGGTTTATTGACAGCGGGAAATGTATAAGGATGGAGAGAGGTCAAGTAGAGTTTTGTTTTGGATAGTGTTTTTTTGTTTTGGATGGGGAAGGGAAGGATCTGGTTCTGAAATAATATTGTATGTATATAATTGAAATGCATAACATGTAAAATATGACTATTTTTGATAATAAAAAGTTTAAAAAAAAGCAGCCGTCTGGCAATCCGGAGGTTCCCGGTTCGATTCCCGCTCCTCCCGGGCAGCGCGTCGATGTGTCCTTGAGCAAGACACTTAACCCCTAATTGCTCCCGATGAGCAGGTTGGCACCTTGCATGGTCGCCTCCGCCGTCGGTGTGTGAATGTGTGAGTGAATGGGTCAAATGTGAGTAACAAATTGTAAAGCACTTTCGATAAAAGCGCTATATAAAGAAAAGCAGCCAAATGTTCATGTTCTGAAGAACTGTTCATGTTCTGAAATGTTATTGCTAAAGATTGAGAAGACTGGATCAGTTGTATTTTATTTATGTATTTTTGATCTACTTTTTCTCCCCATTTCTATTTTTTCTCCCATCCCAATTTCGTATTATCCAATTCTTCCCTCCCCTGTCTCGAACGTTGTTGGACCATGCCTCCCACTGGTCGGCTGCAATGTGGACGAAGCCTTGCATCACGTGTCCCCTCCGGTACACGAGGAGGCAGCCGTCGCATCTTTTCACCTGCACAGCGCGATCTCTCAGTGGCGAGGAGTAACGTGTGGGAGGCTTACGCTGCCCCCGATACTTCCTGATTCTGCTGTACAGGCGCACCAACCGACCTGTAGGAGTCGCTGTCCACAACGTCCGATCCCCACCCACCGGCTTTCCCACCCTCTAATACTGCAAATTGTATTAGTATGAACGACCAGCCAAGCCGGAAGCAACACCGAGAGCTGGGCTCGAACCCAGCATCTCCTGCGTTAGTGGCGAGTGCCTTGCCCACTGCGACACTTAGCCGCCCAATTGCACTTTTTTTTTGAATACTTGAAACCCCTTTTTTTTGTGGAATATTTGATGCAGCCCAGCCTCACCCAGACTCTACCTCCAGCGGCCCACAGGTACATTGAGTTTGAGACCCCTGATCTAGTGGCAGGGTGTTGTCTGCAGCACCATCTAATGGCAGGGTGTTGTCTGCAGCACCATGGCAGGGTGTTGTCTGCAGCACCATCTAGTGGCAGGGTGTTGTCTGCAGCACCATCTAGTGGCAGGGTGTTGTCTGCAGCACCATGGCAGGGTGTTGTCTGCAGC